>NW_016107373.1:5991161-6024012 GCF_001604975.1 Cebus imitator | reverse complement strand
AAAGATGAGACAGTGCTCTCTAAATCCTAACACAGCACATTAACATAAATTAACCAGACTAACTCAAGAAATTGCACTCATTTTTTAAAATTAGCAAGTAGTTTTTGAGTACCAAAAATATCTTGGTCACTCCCAAGATCTCATAATGCAAACATTGTGTGCAGGCCTCTTCTATGAAACAAAAAGTTACACACTGCTTTTCCCCAAGCATCTTCATAGAATAAGTGGCATTTGAGTGAAGTAATAAGGAAGAAATGAAATTCCTTTATATGTATCTGGAAGGACAATTCCAGTTGTACTACTCTTGTCAATCATTGTGTTTGTCTTCCATAGAAAGGAGGTGCTTAGCGGAACCTGCTGGATACTGGAGCCTACGGGGCTAAGAACTAAAGGGCAAGCTCTGGCTAGTAAAAGAAGGCAGAAATAAAAGTCTGTTGCTTAGTTAGAGTATTGAGTTTGCTATGTTCCCTGGAGTAACCCTCAGGAATAGCATTAGACAACTGGAGACCATGTCACTAAGGAAAATATTAGTGGTTTCCCAGAGCTTGCAGAGCCAACAATAAATGAGTGCTGGACCTCTGCTCCAAAGGCATCTCCTCAGTAGGCATTTAGGTGACCCATGGAGTGGCCTGCCAAGAAAGAGTCTGCCAATTTGAGGGGATAGAAATTAGATTTACACATTTCTCTGGCTCCATCTGAGGCTGGTTTATCAAAACGGAAAGAATGCATCAAGTGAAAATGAGAGACCATAGTGGTGGATACAGAGAACAGAAGAGAAGTAGAGGCTTTCCCATTTAACAAAAGTTGAACTAAATCTGCACAATTAACTTCTTTTTCTCATAAGTAGCCAAAGTCAGCGGCTACTTCTCATAAGAGAAAAAGCCTACCTGAATCATACTGCAGTAGAACCATGCAGTAGGGTTAAGAAAGAAAAGGAAGGGTCACGTTTATTGGGAAAAAAACACAGCTCAGCCTGACCAGTTGATTTGAGTGCAGTATTTCTGCTATACTTGGGTTACATTCAAACACACATTCTTAATAGTCTTTTGTTCTGAATTTAATTAGGCAAAGAGACTGATACGATTTGGCTCTGTGTGCCCACCCAAATCTCATGTCACATTGTAATTACCAATGTAGGGGAAGGGACCTGATGGGAGGTGATTGGATCACAGGGACAAATTTTCCCCTTGCTGTTCTCAAGATAGTGAGTGAGTTCTCATGAGATCTGGTTATTTAAAAATGTGTAGCACTCTCTCTCTCTTACTTGGCCATGTGAAGTAAGTGCTTTCTTCCCCTTCACACTTCTGTCATTACTGGAAGTTTCTGGAGGACTCCCTAACCATGCTTTTTGTATATCCTGTGAGTCAATTAAAGCTCTTTTCTTCATAAATTACCTAGTCTCAGGTATGCCTTTATAGCAGTGCAAGAATGGGGTAATATAGAAACTGTGGAGGCAGGGCAAAAGAAGATGAAATAAGTATCTCAGGAAAGATTTCCTTATTCTCCAAAATTTCCCATAAATACATATAGCTGCCAGTTACACTATCCACGAAATGTAAGATCTTCCCACTCTTAGATTGTTCAGTACTTACTGTGACCCTGTCCTGTACTTAGGGATAATATTGTTCTAGAAAATAAGTAGTGTTTGAGAGCAGTGTCTGTACTAGCTTTTATGACCTGCATGACTATACATGTGTTTCCCTATGCATACGTTTCCCTATACATACCTCAGTTTCTTCATCCACAAAATAGGTAAAACAGGATTATAACTGTCCTGCGTCTTTAAAAACAGAAACAAATCTAACTTTACTTTGTTTTTGTTCTCTATTTTTTATTTCAGTCCTGACTTCCTTGTTTTCACACTGTTCCAAACACCTGAGACTGGGTAATTTATAAAGGAAAGAGGTTTAATGGACTCACAGTTTCACATGGCTGCGGAGACCTCAGGAAACTTACAATCATGGTAGAAGGCAAAAGGAAAGAAAGGACCTTCTTTACATGGTGACAGGAGACAGAAGTACAAGCAGGGAAATGCCAAATGCTTATAAAACCATCAGATTTCATTAGAACTCAGTAACTATTATGAGAACAGCATAAGGAAAACTGTTGCTTTCATCTAGTCACCTCCAACTAGGTCCCTCTCTCAACACGTTGGGATTATGAGGATTACAAATCAAGATGAGGTTTGGGTGGGAACACAGCCAAACCATGTCATTCCATCCCCAGCTCCTCCCAAATCTAATGACTTCACATTTCAAAATCCAGTCACACTTTTCCAACAGTCTATCAGTCTTAACTCATTCCAGCATTAACCCAAAAGTCCGCAGTCCAAAGTCTCATCTGAGACAAGACAAGTCCTTTCCACCTAGGAGCCTGTAAAATCGAAAGTACGTTAGTTACTTCTAAGATATAATAGGGGTACAGGCATTTGATAAATGCTCCCATTCTACAGGGGAGAAATTGGACAAAACAAAGGTCTACAGCTTCCATACAGGTCTGAAATCCAGTGGGGTTGTCATTAAATCTTAAAGTTCCAAAATAATCTTCTTTGACTACATGTCTTACATGCATGGCATGCTGATGCAAAGGGTGGCCTCTCACACCTTGGGCAGCTCTGCTCCTGTGGCTTTGCAAGGTACTGCCCACTGTCCTAGATGCATTCATGGATGTCATTGAGTATCTGTGGCTTTTCCAGGCATACTGTGCAAGCTGTCAGTGGATCTATCATTCTGGGGTCTGAAAGATGGTGGCCCTCTTCTAACAGTTCCACTAGGCACTGCCCCAGTGGGGACTCTGTATGGGGCTCCAACTCCAACTTTCCCTTCTGCACAGCCCTAGCAGAGGTTCTCTAGGAGGGCTTTGCCCCTGAAGTGCACCTCTGCCTGGATATCCAAGTGTTTCCATACATTCTCTGAAATCTAAACAGAGGTTTCCAAACCTCAGTTATTCTGTGCACCTGCAGAACCAACACCATGTGGCAGCTGTCAAGGCTTGGGGCTTGAACTTTCTGAAAAAATGGCCTGAGCTGTATTTTTGCCCCTTTTAGCTGTAGCTGGAGCAACTAGAATTCAGGCACCAATTTCGAGGCTGCACACAGTAAGGGGTCCCTGGACCTGGCCCATGTAACCATTATTTTCCTCCTAGACCTCCAGGCCTGTGATGAGAGGGGCTGCTGACAAGATCTCTGACATGCCCTGGAGTGATTTTCCCCATTGCCTTGGTGTTTAACAATTGGCTCCTCACTATTTATGCAAATTTCTACATCAGGCTTGAATTTCTCCCCAGAAAATGAGTTTTTCTTTTCTATCACACCATGGAGCTGCAAATTTTCCAAACTTTTATGCTCTGCTTCTTTTTAAAACATAAGTTGCAATTTCAGATTATCTATCTCAAGTTCAAAGTTTCATAGATCTCTAGGGCAGGAGCAAAATGCCACCAGTCTGTTTTCTAAAGCATAGCAAGAGTGCCCTTTGCTCCTGTTCCCCAAAAATTCCTCATCTCCATCTAAGGCCACCTCACCTAGGACTTTATTGTCCACGTCACTATCAGCATTTTGGTTAAAACCATTCAGCAAGTCTCTAGGAAGTTCCTAAGCCCAGACCCACATCTTCCTCTCTTCTTCTGAGCCCCCCAAACTGTTCTACGCTCTGACCGTTACCCAGTTGCTTCCACATTTTTGGGTATCTCTATGGAAATATCCCACTCTCTCTGGTACCAATTTACTGTATTAATTCATTTTCACAACTGCTATAAATATCCAAGACCAAGTAACTTATAAAGGAAAGAGGTTTAATTGGCTTAACAGTTCCACATGACTAGGGAGGCCTCAGAAAACATAATTATGACAGAACATGAAGGGGAAGCAAGGAACTTCTTCACATGGCTGCAGGGGAGAGCAGTGCAAGCAGGGGAAATGCTAGATGCTTATAAACCACCAGATCTCATGAAAATTCACTCACTGTCATGAGAACAGCATGGAAGAAACTGCCCACATCATCCTATAACCTCCCACCAGCTTTCTACCTTAACACATGGGGATTATGAGGATTACAATTCATGATGAGATTTGAGTGGGGACATAGCCAAACCATATAATCCCCCTTCAGTTAAAGGGGCACTTTCACAAATTTTGCCACATTGTCATTTGTAATTATCCTACCATAAAGATATTGTTCCCAATATATGGATCAGGAATACACAAGTCAGATACATACTTTACCAATGTACAAACATTACAAACCACCAGATCTTATAAATATTCCATTTTGCATTCAGTAAGTCTGAAGCTGGATCTGAGAATTTGCATTTCTATCATCCTCCCAGATACACTGAGGTTGCTGACCCAGAGTCTACACTTTGGATGTAATATTAATATTAATGTTAGTATTAAAAAGAGGATCTACAAATTACTCTCAGGTATTCTGACAGTATGTCATTTTTCCTCACAGCAAATCACTATTCAGTTCACTTGTTTATACCTACCATAATTTTTATTGAAGTGATAATTTTGTACCACTATCTTCTGAGATGCTGTTTTGTACTTATTATAAGCATTATTAGGCGTAAACCACAAATAGAACACTTATCTTACATATTAGTGGCTTACGAGATTATAATGTATGAACGTAAAATATATACAGAGATTGAGATATAATTCTTAGGTTCCTTTTTTATAGACAAAAAGCTATTTAATTTAAAGGTCATTGTCAGGTAGTCATGAGATTTAGGAATGCCACTATCCCTTCACCTAATATTTCCATCTGGTTTTGAGTCTCAGATTTGACCTATGCTTAGAGTGCAGAAAGTTGTGTCATTAAAATGCAGTTATAGTCTTAAAAGTGCCACTCTCCTATTTGTTCGAAAGTGTAGTTTAGTGCTACAATTGCTGACTTTACGTACAAAAATACATTGTTCTTCTGCTAGCACTGCAAATTCTAACGAGCAATGGGCTGGTGACACCAAATTCCATTGTGAATTAGAATTGTCAGCACAGTTCTGATGGCTGAATCTCTGCCACTTGACCAGAGTTACTCATTGCTTCGCTGTGAAGTAGAGAGCTGTGTAGCTTAGAAAGATTAATTTTTGGATTGCAAACTCAGCTCATTCAGGGTAGATGGATGCTTTTGATTCAATGTACATAAAATCAATGTCAACATTTTTATTTGTATTTTTTGAAACCAGAAAATGCATTTAAAAACACATTTGAGAATGTCATCAGTCACAATCTCTGATGATCACAATTTAGTGTACATAATTTAATATATCCTTTTTATGCATCATCAATTTAACTGTTGTCACATAAGAAAATTAGATAATGGGTTCCTAATCCATATCTTGGATAAAAATGATACAAAATGATAGCAAAATGTTGTACACTCTTTAGAGAATGACGTAATAGACACTAAATATTGATTTTAACTCATCAGGTTTTACCAATATTCAATTATTCTAAAATTTGATCAATTTGAAGTCTATCAACACAATGCCACAATGCTTTGCTGATCTTTAATTTTTAGTTATAAATTAAAAAAAATTACTTAGACCTCACTTCAAATTATTTTTTTCTATATTTGCAACTTGCCACCCATTGCTGCAGAGTGCAATTATTTCAAAGAGGTGATACCACATTCTTCAAATTTTAACTTGAAATCACTCTACCACATTGTATATCACATTGATATCCCACATGGTGTATCGCCATGCCTTTCAAATCCTTTCAAAACTGTCATGAACTTCCATTTCACCTCTATCTGGAGTGTCCTTTTCTGCCAGTCATATTTTCCTTATTATTTTTTATTAATCTTTTAATTTTGACATAATTGTATATTCACATGTAGCTGTGTGAAATATTACAGAGAGATCTCACGTACCTTTTACCAAGTTCTCCCAATGTTGCAAAACATCTTGCAAAGCTATAGTACAATATCATAACCAAAATAATGACATTGATAAAGCCAAAATATTCAAAATACCTCTGTGGAGACATATAAGCTGTGGTATGTAACAATGCTTTGTTCTTTATATTGCTGAGTAGTATGCCTGATGTTTATTACTACAGATTGTTTATTCTTTCACCAGTTTAAAGGTGTATTTGTTGTTTCCAGCTTGGAATTATTGTGAATAAAACTGCAATGAGGCCGGGCGTGGTGGCTCATGCCAGTAATCCCAGCACTTTGGGAGGCTGAGGTGGGCAGATCATTTGAGGTCAGGTGTTCAAGACCAGTCTGGACAACATGTTGAAACTTCATCTCTAAAAAATACAAAAATTAGCTGGGCACGATGGCAGATGCCTGTAATCTCAGGTGGGAGAATCACTTGGGAGTCTCAGGTGGGAGAATCACTTGAACCCAAGAGGTGGAGGTTGCAAAGATTAAATGATTGTAGATGTGTAGTATTGTTTCTGAGGCCTCTGTTCTGTTCCATTGGTCTATATATCTGTTTTGGTACCAGTATCATGCTGTTCTGGTTGCTGTAGCCTTGTAGCATAGTTTGAAGTCAGGTAACCTGATGCCTCCAGCTTTGTTCTTTTTCTTAGGATTGTCTTGGCTATATGCACTCTTTTTTGGTTCCATATGAAATTTAAAGCAGATTTTTCTAATTCTGTGAAGAAAGTCAATGGTAGCTTGATAGGAATAGCATTAAATCTATAAATTACTTAGGGCAATATGGCCATTTTCACTCTATTGATTCTTCCTATCCATGAGCATGGAATGTTTTTCCATTTGTTTGTGTCCATTTGTTTGAGCAGTGATTTGCAGGTCTCCTTGAAGACATCCTTCACATCCCTCCTAAGCTGTATTGCTAGGTAATTAATTCTCTTTGTAGTAATTGTGAATGGAAATTTGTTCATGATTTGGCTGTTTCTCTGTTATTGGTTTATAAGAATGCTTGCAATTTTTGCACACTGATTTTGTATCCTGAGACTTTACTGAGGTTGCTTATCAGCTTAACGACTTTTGGGGCTGAGACAGTGGGGTTTTCTAAATATACAATTATGTCATCTGCAGAGATAATTTCGACTTCCTCTCTTCCTATTTGAATACGCTTTATTTCTTTCTCTTGCCTAATTGCCCTGGATGGAACTTCTAACACTATGTTAAATAAGAGTGGTGAGAGAGGGTATCTTGGCCTTGTGCTGGTTTTCAAAAGGGATGCTTCCAGCTTTTGCCCACTTAGTATGATATTGGCTATGGGTTTGTCATAAATAGCTTTTATTATTTTGAGATATGTGTCATTGTTACCTAGTTTACTGAGTGTGTTTAGTAATGAAGGGATGTTGAGCTTTATCAAACAACTTTTCTGCATCTATTGAGATAATCATGTGGTTTTGGTCATTGGTTCTGTTTATATGATGTATTATGTTTATTAATTTGTGTATGTTGATCCAGCCTTGCATCCCAGGGATGAGGCGGACTTGATCATGGTGGATAAGCTTTTTAATGTGCTGCTGGATATGATTTGCCAGTATTTTATTGAGGATTTTCACATTGATGTTCATCAAGGACATTGGCCTGAGATTTTTTTTCTTATTGTATCTCTGCTAGGTTTTGGTATCAGGATGATGCTCGTGTCATAAAATGAGTTAGGGAGGAGTTGCTCTTTTACTATTATTAGGAATAGAAGAAATGGGACCAGCTCCTTGTAGTAACTCTGGTAAAATTCACCTGTGAATCCATCTGGGCCTGGGCTGGTTTTTTTTCTGTTGGTAGGTTATCAATTACTGCCTCAATTGCTGAACTTGTCATTAGTCTATTTAGGAATTCTATTTCTTCCTTGTTTAGTCTTGGGAGAGTGTATGTGTCCAAAAATTTATCTATTTCTTGTAGATTTTCTAGTTTATTTGTGTAGAGGTGTTATAGTATTCTCTGATGGTAGTTTTTATTTCTGTGAAATTAGTGGTGATCTCCCCTTTATCATTTTTATTGTGTCTAATTAATTCTTCTCTCTTCTTTATGAGTCTAGCTGGAAGTCTATCTATTTTGTTAATCTTTTCAAAAAATAAGCTCCTAGATTAATTTTTGAAGGGTTTTTATGGCTCTATATTCTTCTGTTCTGATCTTAATTATTTCTTGTCTTCTGTTAGCTTTTAAATTTGTTTTGCTCTTCCTTCTCTCATTCTTTTAATTGTGCTATTAGTGTGTTGATTTTAGATCTTTCCCACTTTCTCTTGTGGGCATTTAATGCTACAATTTTCCCTCTAAACATTTGAGTTAGCTGTGTCCCAAAGATTCTGATATGTTGTGTCTTTGTTCTCATTGGTTTTAAATAACTTATTTATTTCTGCCTTAATTTTGTTATTTACCCAGTAGTCGTTCAGGAGCAGGTTGTTCAGTTTCTATGTAGTTACGCAGTTTTGAGTGAGTTTCTTAATCCTGAGTTTTGCAGTGGCTGGTATCAGTTTTTCCTTTTCATATTTAGTGTTTCCTACAGGAGCTCTTGTAAGACAGGCCTGGTGGTGACAAAATACCTCAGCATTTGCTTGTCTATAAAGGATTTTATTCCTCCTTCACTTATGAAGCTTAGTTTGGCTGGATATGAAATTCTGGGTTAAAAATTCTTTTCTTCAGGAATGTTGAATATGGGCCCCCACCCTGTTCTAGCTTGTAGGGTTTCTGCAGAGAGATTTGCTATTAGTCTGATGGGCTTCCCTTTTGGGTAACCTGACCTTTCTCTCTGGCTGCCCTTAACATTTTTTTCTTCATTTCAACCTTGGTGAATCTGACAATTATGTATCTTGGGGTTGCTTTTCTCGAGGCATATCTTTGTAGTGTTCTCTGTATTTCCTGAATTTGAATGTTGGCCTGTCTTGCTGGGTTGGGGAAGTTCTCCTGAATAATATCCTGAAGTGTTTTTCAACTTGATTCCATTCTCCCTGTCATTTTCAGGTACACCAATCAAATGTAGGTTTGGATTTTTTCCATAGTCTTATACTTTTTTAAAGGCTTTATTAAGTTCCCTTTTATTCTTTTTTCTCTAATCTTGCCTTCATGCTTCATTTCATTAAGTTGATCTTCAATCTCTGATACCCTTTCTGCTGCATTGTTGATTTGGCTATTAATACTTGTGTATGCTTCACAACGTTCTCATGCATGTTTTTAAGCTCCATCAGGTCATTTATGTTATTCTCTAAACTGGTTATTCTAGTTAGCAATTCCTCTAACCTTTTAGCAAGGTTCTTAACTTCCTTGCATTGGGTTAGAACATGCTCCTTTAGCTTGGAGCAGTTTGCTATTACACACTTTCTGAAGCCTACTTCCGTCAATTCGTCAAACTCACTTCCGACCAGTTTTGTTCCCTTGTTGGTGAGGAGTTGTGATCCTTTGGTGGAGAAGAGACATTCTGGTTTTTTGAATTTTCAGCCTTTCTGAGCTGGTTTCTCCTCATCTTTGTGAATTTATCTATCTTTGGTTTTAATGTTGATGACCTTTGGATGGAATTTTTGTGTGGTTGTTCTTTTTGTTGATGTTCATGCTATTGCTTTCTGTCTGTTAGTTTTCCTTCTAACAGGCCCCTCTTCTGCAGGTCTACTGGAGTTTGCTGGGGATCCACTCCAGACCCTGTTTGGCTGAGTATCACCAGTGGAGGCTGCAGAATAGCAAAGATTGCTGCCTGCTCCTTCCTCTGGAAGTTTTGTCGCAGAGGGGCACCCACCAGATGCTAGCCAGATCCTACTTTATGAGGTGTCTGTCGACCCCTGTTGGCAGATGTCTCCCTATCAGAAGGCCCAGGGGTCAGAGACCCACTTTAGAAGGCAGTCTGTCCCTTAGCAGAGCCAGCAGGCAGGAACGCTTAAGTCTGCTGAAGCTGTGCCCACGGCTACCCCTTCCCCCAGGTGCTCTGTCCCAGGAATATGGGAGTTTTGTCTATAATCCCCTGACTGGGGCTTGTGCCTTTCTTTCAGAGATGCCCTGCCCAGAGAGGAATCTAGAGAGGCAGTCTGGCTACAATGGCTTTGTGGTGCTGTGGTGGGCTCTGCCCAGTTTGAACTTCCTGGGGGCTTTGTTTACACTGTGAGGGAAAAACCACCTACTGAAGCCTCAGTAATGGAGGACACCCTTCCCCCAACCAAGCTCCAGCATCCCAGGTCAACTTCAGACTGCTGTACTAGCAGTGAGAATTTCAAGCCAGGGGGTCTTAGCTTACTGGGCTCCAAGGGGGTGGGATCCACTGAGCAAGACAACTTGGCTCCCTGGCTTCAGTCCCTTTTCCATGAGAGTGAACGGTTCTGTCTCACTGGCATGCCAGGGACCACTGGGGTATATTAAAACAAACAAACAAAAACCCCTGTAGCTAGCTTGGTGTCTCCCCAGATGGCTACCCAGTTTTGTGCTTAACCCAGGCACTGGAGGGAATCTCCTGGTCTGTGGGTTGTGAAGACTGTGGAGAAAATGGTAGTATCTGGGCTGGATAGCACCATCCCTCACATTATGGTCCCTCATGGCTTCCTTTGGCTGGGGGAGGGAGTTTCCTGAACCCTTGTGCTTCCCAGGTGAGGTGACACCCCATCCTGCTTCTGCTCTTTCTTCATGGGCTGTGCCAACTGTCTAACCAGTCCCAATGAGATGAACCAGGAACCTCAGATGGAAATGCAGAAATCACCAGCCTTCTGCCTTGGTCTTGCTGGGAGCTGTAGATCAGAGCTGTTTCTATTTGGCCATCTTGCCTGGGCTCTCTATCAATTTTGGTTCATATATTTTGCAGCTATGTTGCTTGGCACATATATATTTAAAATATGTCTTTTTTGGTAGGTTGATTTTGTTATAATTATGTAATGTTCTTATCTGTCTCTGGTAATTTTCTTTGCTTTAACATCCTCTTTATTAGACATTAATATGTCAACTTTTGTTTTCTTTAAATTAATGTTTGTATGGCATATTTTTCCAATTATTAAATTTCAAATTTTCTATATTTGATATGAATTTTTATAGAAAACATATCATCAGGTTTAATTTTTTAAATACAATCTACCTATTTTTTTCTTAATTACTGTATTGTTGATATTTAATGTAATTATTGAAGTATTAGATCTTAAGTCAGCCATTTGATTTTTTGGATTATTTCTGTTTCATTTATCTTGTCTTCCTGTGAATTACTTGAATATTTCTTAGAGTTCCACGTTGGTTTTATATAGTATTTTTAAGTATATCTCTTTGTTTAGCTTTATTAGTGGTTGTTTTCAATATTACACTATACATATATAAATTATCATAAACTTCTGTTGTTGCTGTTTTACAATTCAAGTGACATAAAAAAATCTTACCTTATTTTATATATCTTTCCCTTTATCATTTATAAGTGTCTTAAATATTTTTTGTATAGACATTGAGAACCACAATAAAAGCTGTTTTTGTTTCAAGTGCCAAAAATAACTTTAAAAACTCAAGAGAATAAAAATGTACTTACTTATATTTTTATTCTTTCTGTTGTTGTCTTCCTATTTGATGTTTTAAGCTTCCTTTCTCTATCTTTTCCTTTATGTTTCAAAAACTTTTTAGTCTTTTATAAACATAGGCTTTTGAAGATAAATTCCCTTAGTTTTTATCTTCATCTGAGAATGTCTTGATTTTTTTTTATTTTTGAAGAATATTTTTTGTTGAATGTGGAATTTGGGTTAGCAGTTCTTTTCTTTAGGCACTTAAAATATACTGTGCCACCTCTTTTTAACTTCAGTGGTTTACGATGAGAAATCCACTGCCATCTAAATTCTTTCTTTATTTCTGACCTACCTCGCACCCTTCCTTCCTTCCTTCCTTCTTTTCTTTCTCCTTCTTCCTTCCTTTAAAAAATTTTTTCTCCCTCCTTCCTTCCCTCCCTCCCTTCCTTTTTTAAAATTTTCCCTCCCTCCCCCCCCTTCCTTTCTTCCTCTTTCTTTCTCTCTCTTTCCCTATTTTTATTTTATTTCTGTGTAAGGTAATTCTTTTTTCCTTGTTCAATTTTTTTCTTTGTTTTAGTGTTCTACTTTTTGTCTATGTCGTTTTGGCATGAATTTGTTTGGGGTTATCCACTATAATGTATATTTGGGTTCTTAACTCCAGGTTTCTATTTTTGGCCTAATTTTGGAAAGTTTCTATTCATTATATTTTTAATTATTTTTTCAGCCAACCGTCTTTTTCATCTCCTTCCAAAACTTCAGTGACATGAAACTTAGATTATGTGTTATTGTGCTACAGGTCCCCGAGGCTCCATTTCCCTCTATTTTTTCTGTTTATTTTTTGTCTTTTTAAAAAGGTGATTAATTTCTGCTGTTCTATTTCAAGTTCGTTATTTCCTTTGTCCTTCTACTTTGCCTTTTTCTTCATCCATACAGTTATTTATTGTGGTTATAATAATTTGCAGTTTTAAGTTTTCTATTTGATTCTTCTTTATATCTTCTTTTCTTTGTAGACACTTTGTTTTCCCATGGGTGCCAGCATTTTTTTTTTTTTTTGGCTCATTGTGCATTTTGTCATATTAACAGAAAAAATACCCCCTTGTTAATTGGCCCTATGTTGTTTATTTTTTTCACAGCAGTCTTGAACCTGTTTGCTCAAAAACCTACTGGGGCCTAACTTAAATTTTTACACATTAAATTATCTTAAATGGCCCTAACAAGCATATTTTTAGTGAATTATAGCCTTCCAACTTTGCATATTCCCTAGAAATTACACTGGCTTTTTCTGACCTTGCTCTGACAGAGGAAGAGTGGGTCATATTCAGGTGGAGATACATACTAAGCTTCCCCACTCAGATTCCATTGACACCTGAGAAGTATTTTCTTCTTACTGTCGGGTGGAGTTCAGAGTTCTGGCTCACCAGTAGATCTTTGCTTAGAGGAAGGGGCTTGCAAATAGCATGAATGCAGTATTATTGCTACCCTGGTATCATTCACTGATCTCATAGAAGTGGCTTTATTACTGCTGGGAGGTGGTAAAGGCCCTAGCTGTCTGCTAGGCTTCCTCTGACACCACTGCTCCTAGCAGGGTAAGGGAGGATAGAATGTTTTGGGTTTCTACTCAGTCCTCTCTGGTACTATCTTGGTGGATGGGATGAGACACATGTCACAACATAGTAACTGTGGAACTGTTGGCTCCACCCTCAAGCTTGGCTTGTGTGGCTGGAGGGGAGACAGATGGTTCTATGTGGCATTTTATTAGAATGGAGCACTTATTGTGTTACAGATTTTGGTCTTATTAACATGGTTGTGGGAAGCTTTGTTTTCGTAGGCACCTGTTAGTGTTTCTGGGCCAGCTTCTTCACCTTCAAGTCTGGGTTGTATAAGAAAAAAAAAAGAAAAACCAGTAAACTCACCATTGTGCCATTTCTTGAAGCAAGAGGGCGCTAGCTTGCCTTCTTAAACTTTTTAGATTAGGTTAGATTATTATTGCTGTTGTTTTATGTCTGATTATAGTATTTAGTAATACATAGTGGGAGAAATATGGAGAAAGACATTTACTCTCTCTCTTCATCTTCCCAGACCCAAAGTGTCTATTTTCTTTTATCTGAAGATCAAAATATAAATACTTTACCAGTGAGTCTTCCCAACTACTTTACTTCCCTTGATGATGATGCTCCTTTCTTTTTAGTTTCCCAGACACTTTTACTGTAGCTTTTTTCTTTTTTCTTACAACTGTCTCCACAATATAAACATATTAAAATTATGGAACTCCTCAGAGTACATGCTTTGCCTTATTCTTTTCTGTATTGTTTTGTGCCTGGCTACGTGGTTTGAACTTGGTAGCCAATGGTTGTTAAATTAATGTATGTATGGTAGAGTCTCTCAAGATTATTTTAAGACTCGGATATCACCTTCCCCAGACAGCTTCCTATGAAATCTCTAAACTGAGATAATCCCCTACAAATGACTCTCATACTACCTTTTATGCCTCTTTATCATTGCTTCACTTTATCATCATTGAGTTTTCCCCCCTCTATCTCACAGTGAGAACAATATTTTTGACTTTTTCGTTTCTTATGGATACCATTGGTCATAGATTAAATGTTGTGTAAAATAATTATATTGGTTTTGACTTATGGTTCACAGGTATTTCCAGAACTTAGCACAGTCCTCAAGTACGGAGATCAATAAAATTTGTTGACTGAATTTTAAAAATCAGAGAAAATATAATAGAAAGTCAACATATTGCGAATGATGACATGTAGCTGTTGCATATGTTACATGAACAAAATTTATCCAATTTTCCATGCCACAAACATCAAATTTGTCTCTCTGGATTCCACCATTTATGAATTACATGTTTTTAAAATTACATTAACATAATTTTTGCTGCCTTTTTCATAAACCATTTCAGCAGCTGAATAGTAAACTTGTTCGTGAGTTACCTATAAAGATTTTTTCCAAATGCCTTAAATAACTTTATTGTGTATCTGTAATTGTTTATGAGACAAAGAAATTTTGAAAAGAGAGATAGTTTTTTCATGAGACAAGTGTCAGTAAACTGAATCTGAAGTTCTCTATTGAAGGCTAATCAGTGTATTTCACTTTACTTACTAGTCTTCTAAATGGCCAACCTACTGTTATTCCCTTAATAACTCAATAATGCTTCATAAACAATTTCATATTATTTTATCTTCATGTCTGAAATGCATGTCTAAAGCTCCAAACACCACATTAATAAAATATTCCAGAAGAGTGATTTTAACTGTTATAAGATTCCCATATGAACACACATCTATTTAATTTATAGTTAAATTATTTAACATCTTTTTGCATGTTAGTTTTCCAAGTGTGGCTGAGAGTGAGGCAGGTAAAAATATCTGTAAGACAAAAATATTTCTTCTTTACAAAAAAGCCCCAAGGAGAGATAGCAAATGATAAAATGTTGTAGAAGAAGAAAAAAATGATTCTTCTGAAATCACACTATCATAAAAATAGAAGCCAATTCTGTTCTCCTAACACAATCCATTGACAGTCATTCTATTATATGAAATTGAGGTTAGGCCTTGGTATTTGACATCTGCCCTGGAGGTTATATTTTAGAAGCTCTAACTTAAACTTATTGGATGGGTGAAATATAGATGTTTTGATATTGCCATAGTCTTTACAACATAAAAATCCTGCAAGGTTCCATGAGCTTACCTACAAGATTCCATAACATATGAATTGCATGTGAAAAAATAAAGATGACATTCCCCAAAGGATCATTTATGCACATGTAACATTCTATACAATTTTAAAATTACAGTAGAGAAAAGAAGAAAGAATTCATCTGAAATTTTTATCTTATTAGGGCTGATTTGTGAAAGAATTGATGAAGATTATTATTTAGCATTTAACTACTGGAAAATATGGGCAGAGTTGTATTAAATAATCAGAAAAATACAATTAAATTGTAGCAATCTTTTTTTAGCCCAAGGTGTCTTTGTTTTCAGCATATCACAACCACATCTACTTATAACTATTGCTTAGTTACTAGAAAACCCTAAAGATTGTAACAAATATTCTTTATATGATTCATTTTTAACATTGCCTTATCTATTTATAGTCATCCATTTGAAGATAGCTATATGTTTCTGCAAATACTATAATTTATACTGAGGGCTGCTTTAAAACATATTAATTGCATATTTACTCTTTGAGAATGTAGCCTAGAAAAAATCAGAAACAATTAGGAAAACACATTATTCTTAAGCCTTTGCTACAGGTGTTGGCACTACACAGGGTATAAGCTCTTCTATCTATGCCAAGAGCCCTATTTTAATCACTAATGGAATCCCTGGCATTTCACTCAGTACCAGACAAAAAGTTGGTACTCAATGAAAGTGATTTGTTTAATTTAACCAACTTGCCAAATATGGCTATTTTAACTTGGCATGGGCCCACGTGACCATCTGTAGAATTAAAGAAATGGATGTGATGCAATGAAATGTGTTTTCATTCAATTCATAGAAAATGCCCAGTTTCTACTTTTTCTTTCTTGTTTCTGAAGAAAATTCTCGACGTTATTTAATAAATCTATCACAGTGGTCAACAACCTATTATTATTTTTAAATTGTACTTTAGGTTCTGGGATACATGTGTAGATCATGCAGGATTGTTGCATAGGTACACACATGGCAATGTGGTTTGCTGCCTCCATCCCACCATCACCTACATCTGGCATTTCTCCCCATGTTATCCCCCCCCAACCTCCCCATCACCTCACCGTCCCTCCCTTGGCCACCCCCAACAGACCCCAGTGTGTGATGCTCCCCTCCCTGTGTCCATGTGTTCTCATTGTTCAACACCCACCTATGAGTGAGAGCATGCAGTGTTTGATTTTCTGTTCTTGTGTCATTTGCTGAGAATGATGGTTTCCAGATTCATCCGTGTCCCTACAAAGGACACAAACTCATCGTATTTTATGGCTGCATAGTATTTCATGGTGTATATGTGCCACATTTTCCTTGTCCAGTCTATCATTGATGGGCATTTGGGTTGGTTCCAGGCCTTTGCTACTGTAAATAGTGCCGCAATGGACAAACGTGTGCATGTGTCTTTATAATAGAATGATTTATAATCCTTTGCATATATACCCACTAATGGGATTGCTAGGTCAAATGGAATTTCTATTTCTAGGTCCTTGAGGAAGCACCACACTGTCTTCCACAACGGTGGAAGTAGTTTACACTCCTACCAACAGTGTAGAAGTGCTCCTATTTCTCCACATCCTCTCCAGCATCTGTCTCCAGATTTTTTAATGATCGCCAGTCTAAATGGCATGAGGTGGTATCTCAATGTGATTTTGATTTGCATTTCTCTAATGACCAGTGATGATGTGCATTTTTTCATATGTTTGTTGGCCTCATTTATGTCCTCTTTTGAAAAGTGCCTGTTTATCTCCTTCTCCCACTTTTGGATGGGTTTGTTTGTTTGTTTTTCTTGTAAATCTGTTTTAGTTCTTTGTAGATTCTGGATATTAGCCCTTTGTGAGATGGGTAGATTGCAAAAATTTTTTCCCATTCTGTTGGTTGCTGGTTCACTCTAATGGTTGTTTCTTTTGCTGTACAGAAGCTCTGTCATTTAATTAGGTCCCATTTGTTTATTTTGGCTTTTGTTGCCAATGCTTTTGGTGTTTTAGTCATGAAGTCCTTGCCTATGCCTATGTTCTGAATGGTTTTGCCTAGGTTTTCTTCTAGGGTTTTTATGGTGTTAGGTCTTATGTTTAAGTCTTAATCCATCTGGAGTTAATTTTAGAGTAAGGTGTCAGGAAGGGGTCCAGTTTCTGCTTTCTGCACACTTCTAGCCAGTTTTCCCAACACCATTTATTAAACAGGGAATCCTTTCCCCATTGTTTTTGTCAGGTTTGTCAAAGATCAGATGGTTGTAGATGTGTGGCATTGCCTCCAAGCCCCCTGGTCTATTCCATTGGTCTATATCTCTGTTTTGGTACCAGTACCATGCTGTTTTGATTACTGTAGCTTTGTAGTATAGTTTGAAATCAGGTAGCATGATGCCTCTGGCTTTGTTCCTTTGCTTAGGATTGTCTTAGCTATGCGGGCTCTCTTTTGGTTCCATGTGAAATTTAAGGTGGTTTTTTCCAGTTCCCAAAATCAATATCATGAAAATGGCCACACTGCCCAAAGTTATTTATAGATTCAATGCTATCCCCATCAAGCTACCAATGACCTTCTTCACAAACCTATTATTCTTTCCTACTTTTGAGGATTTTCTTTGAGACTTGAAAAGCTAGGTATTTGTGTAAGAAAGGTTGATGTGTTTGAAAACTAGTACAATAACTCAGCCTGTAAGATAAAATGAGTAGCTACTGCACAACTGATTCATTCAGGTACCACTCTATTTAAGTATTATAGTAAGCACGCTGTAGTGTACTAATTTCAAATCAAACAATTGGCATTTAACTAGAAAAACACGCTTATGGCCAGTCACAGTGGCTCATACCTGTAATCCTAGCACTTTGGGAGGCCGAGATGAGCTGATCACCTGAGGTCAGGAGATAGAGACAATCCTAACATGGTGAAATCCAGGCTCTAGTAAAATTAAAAAAAAAAGTTAGCCAGGTGTGGTGGCACCCACTTGTAGTCCCAGCTACTTAGGAGGCTGAGGCAGGAGAATTGCTTGAACCTGGAAGGCAGAAGTTGCAGTGAGCTGAGATCATGCCACTGCACTCCAGCCTGTGTGACAGAGCGAGAGTCTGTCTCAAAAAACAAAAACAAAACATACTTACACTGTGTGTGTGCGTGTGTGTGTGTGTGTGTGTATGTGTGCGTGTGTATTTTTTTTTTTAGAAGAGATGGGATTTCGCCACATTGGGCAGGCCGTTCTGGAACTCCTGACCTCAGGTGATCCTCCTGCCTCAGCTTCCCAAAGTGCTGGGATTACAGGAGTAAGCCACAGCATCTGGTGCATTTTTTTTTCATTCAACAAATATTTATTGAATGCCTGATGTGGGTTATTCACTTGAATGGCAAAAGTTAGTAAATACGCCTATCTCTGTCCCCAAGAATCTTACAACGCAGTCTCTCCCTCCGACATCTGGTTTTGTAGCCTGGATGTGTCTGCCAGCAGCTGAATGGTGGTCACAGGAGACAATGTGGGGAACGTGATCCTACTGAACATGGATGGCAAAGAGGTGCAATCTCCTAGGTCCTACCTTTTCCACCCTCACCCCCACCTCAGTTCTGTGTTCCCACCTGAACCAAGCCCTTTTTTTGGGTAGAGATGGAGTTTCACCATGTTGACCAGGCTGGTGTCAAACTCCTGACCTCAAGTGATCCACTCGCCTCACCCTCCCAAAGTGCTAGGATTACAGGTGTGAGCCACAGTGCCTGGCCCAGAATTTTTTTGTTGCTGTTGTTCTCAGGCCAGATTCGCCTCTTCCCTTCTGTTCCTGCCTTAGAGAGGACAGGGAAGGAGGGCACGCCTGCAGGAGAAGGCCTGCAAGGCTAGGGCAGCTCATGGTTCCTTCAGCTCAGGGGTTTCTCACATGCTCCTCATTCATCAGAAAACATTCAAAAATAACCTTTTTTTCCTCTCTCTCAGTTATTATATACTCTTCTAAGTTAAATCCCATGCTCTTTTAAATTACATGAAAAGTCTTATTTTCTGGTCTTTTCTGATCTTTGAATTACATAGGGGCTATGGTCTAAGTCAGCTTCCTTTTGACTTCTAAATGATTAGACTATCACAGCTAAGCATGACATATAAATCTCTAATGTAGAAACCATTCTTGTAGTCAAATTATGCCAACATACTTTGACCTGCAAGAAGATGTCACAGAAAGACCACCATCCACGCTGCTTCTTCAGTCATTATTTCAGATTTACCTTTGTGAATAAAGTCACCTTTAATTTCTTAAGGCATAGTTTATCTGTCGCCCAAATGAAATCATTGAGGGCTTCATATGAACTCTGGTCATAATAGAATCTGTCAGTCTCCACCATAAAATATATATAATAACTAGTTCTCACCATTGCAAAGGACTCTATTCTGCAAAAGAAAACTGAGAACGGACTGATCTAACGATGACTGTTCAATGAAATTCTTTCTTAAGAAACCTTCTATATTTATCCTCTTTGTTCAGAAACTGAGCACCTCAACTCGACATGAGTAAAAAGAACATGAGCTTCTGTTTCACACAGAAGGACCAATTCATTTTGACACTCTGGGTTTAACCACTGGTAGAAGACTTCTATTTGGAAATGCAATAGGTGGCGTCGCATTCAAATGTAGAACAAAATTTCACCCTCAAAGTTGCACTTATGTCAAATTTAGGCAAGACATCTATTTCTGGAAAATATCTAATAAAGGAACACAGGTGTCCTACACATGGAACTCTTGGGACGACGGCATCAAAATATAATCACCAAGTATAATTACTCCACCAAAGTATAACCATATATTTTGCCTAAGTTCTTAAGAAATACAGGAAATCCAGCTGAGATTTTTGTCCATAGTTACGTAGCATTAACTTCTCAGCTCCTCCTCTCTAAACTGATCCAGGTTAAACCCCAAGTAAATGTGGCAGGCAAGTGCTTAAGTCTTAGAAATAGTGCTTATGTTTCTAAAAATATAGACAGTATTTTGTCATGTGAATTTATGTAAGTGAAGCACTGGATCCCCACTGAGTCCTGGCTCTGTGATTGGGTACTGAGGGCATCCCCTGTTTATGTGGGGATGGCAATTCATTACTTTGAGTTGAATTTTAAATGAAGACAGGGAAAATAGGGGGATTAGCTCTGACATGTGTATCCATAAATTATTTGCAAAATCTGAAATATTTTACATAATTTACTATCAAAACACAGTCTGTTCTTTTTATGTGGTGACAGGATAACAATTGGTAACTGTCATTTTTATTTCTGTGTATTAGAAGCAATGATTTTTGCTTATTTTTTTCCTTGCTGCTGTTGTTTTGGTTGTTTATTAGCAATGTAATACATTTTTATTGTAGAAGTTTAGAAACTATAGAAAAGCAAAAGGAATTTTGGAGGGGAAAATCTCACTCCATTATCACACGACACAAGGTAATCTACTATTTGGTGTATTTCCTTTTAGTGTGTTTCACTGTTCCTATGTTCCACAAATTGAATTCAAATTGGATGTAAACTTTTTTGTACTGTTATTTTTAACTTAATATTAGATTTTGGGATTTTTCCACATTATTAAAACTCTTTATAAACATCATTTTTGGACTTAATTTTTCTACCACCAACATGTATTGGTGTTCTAATATTCTGAATAAACAGTTTCACAGGAATGGTATTAACCAAATTACCAGTAGGTTTTATATTTAAATTTTATAACCAAAATACAAATATATCAAATAATATAAAATGTATGGAATATACATTATTTGTGAGGTTTTTTAATTGATATAAGAGAGCAAAGGTTTAAAAAAAAGGTTGCAAATCAGAGATATTCAGGCTAAGAAGATTTTTATTTCTCTTCAGCAGTCCTAAATTCATGTGAAATGTTGTTAAAACATATCAGATAAAATAATTTATTTTTACTCTTACAAGTTTTCAGAAAGCTGAAAAGTCAAGAACTCTCTGAAAAGTAATAAAGCCATTTTATTTGTGAAATGACTTTCATTCCAGTGTAGTACTTTATTTTGCTCATTTTATCAGGGAATTATTGGACATTCTGCAATTTACTTGACTCTGTCTGGTTCATTTCTCCAAATAGAATGTCCTATCCATAAAGAAGAAACGGTTATTTATCAATGATTTCTACTTAGTACTAAGGCCTGAGTAGGATCCAGCTTCCCTAGGAGTTCTGTGTTTTTCATGAACAGGACCTGCTCTTCTACTGTTATTATCCTAGGATTCTCTGAAATTAAAACAAGGATCACTAGAAATTAAAAAATATATTTTATTAAGAATCGGTTATTACCATTCTGGAAACTCTCATTTGTGGTATTTCATATGTTCATGTGTCTGTTGGAGAGAAGAAAGGAAGTGTCCTTTTTTGAGTTTGCAATGAAGCATGGCAGAGATATCAATGTTCATATGAAGGTGACGTGTTCAAATGTCATGTGCAAATTGAATGACTACATTGAAATGAAACAAAATAAACAGGAAGAAAGGGAAAACAGCAAGCTTAGGTGTAAGGGACTCAGAGAAGAAAGTGTCTGAAGAGCATCTAGGTAGACAGAAACACAGTCCAAAGGAATTTCTAGAAATGCAGGGTAAGTCAATCTTGGTAGGTTTGTTCAGTTTCTCAAGTTTTTGGTGTGAAGCACAAGGAGCTATTAAAGGAGCTAACAAGAACAGAACACAAACAATACTCACATTATCCCTATATTTATTCCTACACTAAATCTTGACTAAGGTCATCAAAAGTCAATGGAGGTATTTAGAAAGGAAGACGTACAATGGTGTCAGACGGAACAACAGCAAAAGAATAAGGAAGAGCTGTGATGCCTAAGTATGGCAGAAATCTAAACATATCAGTATAAAATAGAATTTGGGGCAAGTTAAATAAATTTGATGTATTACACATAAGAGAATAACACTTTAATTGGGTTGCTTCCAACAAAATATTTTACAACCTCCTGGTGCATCACACAACTGTACCATGACTATTTAGCACACAAACTACCATCTATAGAAGACACGGTAATAATGGATGGAAAACCTTTCACCCCAGTAACGATGAACCAGCAACATGATCTTGCAAATTGGAGCAGTTTTCCCTTTCATAAATCCATTTTGTCTTCCCCATGTTGGAAATCACATTATAAACAGAATTTAAAAGGTGAAATGGTGGGATTGCAGTCTCAACTCCCCCACAACTGTCATCACTTTTTTCCACAGCAAAACACACAATGCCTTTTTAAGCTCTTTTAGGACCGTTCATCCTTGCATGTGAACATACAGAAAAGCCCAGAGGTCAATTTTATGGTGGTGGAAGATGCTACTTAAAATTAAAGCCGACATTGATTCAGACCATCGTTCTGCCCCTGTTCAACATTTATGCATGCTCTGTTGCTTACCTATCCTACATCTCAGGTTTAAAACCAGTATTATTGATAAAACATGGAAAGAGCAAAGATTTTCTTTAAAGTTGTTATTGAAGTAAATATTCCAAAGTAGAAGTGAACATATTTGACTGCATAATTCAGCAAATATTTACAAACTGAAAACATCTATGTAACTGGCGCCCAGATCAAGAAAGAGATCCCTACCAGCACTCCAGAAGCATCCCTATCGATCACTCCCTGCTCTAAAGGAAACAGGTTTACTAATTTCTCAAAAGAAAAAAAATCAGTGTTTACTGTCATTGAATATGATGTAAATGGAATTATACAATATGTACTACTTTTTATTTGACTTCTGTTCAAAGTTTGTTAAATTTTTTCATATTGTAACTGTGAAGGATTTAGTAAAAGCATTTTTGTGAACATGGCCAGGACAGTGCTAAAATAGACTAAAGAAATAATTTAATATTTATTGCTGTTGCTTCAGGTATTAAATAATAACAAGTAATAATAAATAATTCTTTTAAAAGCACTACCAATAGCTCAAGAGTAACCCACGAAGAATACCACTGTATTGAGAACAGCCCCGTCAACATACTATAATTTCTAATCAATATGTTCTAAAAGTGCAAGTCACCCTTTAAGAAGTGATTTTGAGGATTATGACTATGTATCCTCACACAGACAAATGGAAGTGGCTCAACATTTTTTTGAGATGGAGTCTTGCTCAGTCACCCAGGCTGGAGTACAGTGGCACGATCTCAGCTCACTGCAACCCCCTCCTCCTGGGTTTAAGTGATTCTCCTGCCTCAGCCTCCCAAGTAGCTGCAATTATAGGCGCCCACTGTTAGCCACTGCTCCCAGCCTGGTGCAACTTTTATATCCAAACCTGAGCTTAATCTACACCACAAGAACCCTGACATTTAAAGATATAGTACGCATTTATCACAATTGTCACTTGCCATTAATTTACCTTCCCCTTATGCATCTTTTCAAAAAATAATTAGGATTTTACGCTGTAGTAAATATGCTTGTTCATCCATTAGTGCAAAGCACAAGATTAATTGCATTACAATGGGAATCGGGACTACAACACTCCGAGCCACAATGATAACAGTGACAGCTGGGCTGCCCACACCATCCTTTGCTCTGATAAGCTTCAAAAACAAGTGTAGATGGGAAAATAATTAAATCACTGACAAGGCAGCACTAGCCTTATTTTCCCTCTTCTTGCATTCAATTTGCAATCATCAAAAAAAAAAAAAAAACTCTTATTGCAAATTAGAAAAGGGTCTTTTTCCCCCCATCTTCAAATGTCCTAGTTTAAAGTTAGTATAAGCTGTATTGCTACAGATCTTTTGTTTATCTCAGCAAGCTAAATAAGAGAACTAGGTCGATCTAATCTAGTCTCTTTAAGGGGTATCTACTGAGAACCCAGTTGAGGCGGCTCCATTGTCATGTGACCAGTGCAGTCACACAGGGCTTGGTGCTTGGTTTAATGCACTGTTGTCACTATCTTGAAATTCTTACTAGCTTTTCCTTTTTAAAGCAAGGGGCCCCACATTTTCATTTTGCTTTGGGCCTCACAAATTATGTACCCAGTCTTACCAATAAATGCAAAAAGTAGTAATATCATCTCTTTCTCAATCTGTCTCACTCTCTGTCTCTCTCTATAGATATCTACATTTATACCTGTAGATCTCTATTCTTCTATCTCTCTGAATGTTTATCTACGAAGATATATACATGAGAGAGTTAAGTGAGATATATGTCAGTGAATACATCCACACATACTCATTGCTGCGTCTCCACAAGAAAAAACAGAAACAAACAACAAACATAGCAAACAAGCTTTTTTTCTTCTTTTTTTTCTGGTCAAATTAAAAAAAATGGTGTGATTGAGTGGAAACGGAGTATCTGTTTTTTGAGGAAATGTCTAAGAAGAAAGAGATACATTATACTTGTTCTCCAGTCATCTCCTGTCTGTGGATACTTCTCTATGGTCCAAAATATGCAAATCATTGTTTTAGTATTGATGGGAATTGACAATGCTTTTAACCTTGGGCAACAGTTTATATCACTCAAGGAAACATCTGTGCAATAATTTCCATAATGATCTAGCCTTCAATCACCACTAGTTCTACCACCCCTGCAAAAAAGAAATGGTTTCAGAATTGCTCAACTCAAAAGTCATTATTTGATGCCTAATCAAGATGACAACAGAGAGTGTCCCCAGCTCTGACATTCCCACAACAAACAGTAATAAACAGATGGCAGTGATTTTAACCAAAATGTATGGATAATCATCTTTGATGAATCATTTATCATGGCAGCCTCTCCTATGGCAGTGACTTCTTTAAAGCCTCTAAAAATTTGGTCCTTTAGGAAATTGTCTGGTGACATAATTTATCTGCTACTCAGCTAGAAACTATCTAGAGCCCGTCCTTCTACATAATTTTTAAATCTTATTTTTTAAGGCCCTCGGATTTATTAAATGTTATTAATTTTTTTTTAAGTGGGAGAACAAGAGAGAGAGACTTTGTTATTGTTAGGGGTAGAAAGCCTCAAAAATGGGTCAGGTACGACAACAGCAAAAGATATTCTGCTTCTAGGGAAGGGAAATGCAAATTAACTGCTACAGACACAAGTATGTTTTAATCCAGGCAGCAGCTGCTGAATAATCAGGGCCCAAAGGCCTTCATAAAGGTTACAAGTCTTGTTACTGTGACTAACCAAATCTGTTTGAGTAATTTTCCTTTTGCTATTGCAATTATGGGGTTTTAACTCACTAGGTAGCTGATTTTGTGGCAAGTACATATTCGATGTGTTGGGGAAAGTGAGCTTTCAGGGCTCCTCTCTGGACTGCATTAGAGCAATGATCATAAATCCTCACTAAAGGGAAAGTAGTTCTCAGGCAAAGCAGTTCTGGGGGATAGAGTGAAATGAACAGTGGGAGGAAATGGACAAACATTTTACAAGCAATTGTTCTGCAAAACTGGATTATGATACTATACAATCCCACAATGCAATAACGGGACATAAAGTAATATAATACGACATAATGGAATGTCTTGTATTTTGATATCATATAATACACCTGTCATATTTTTGTTATTACTACGGATTAGCTTTCACATTAAACTTTGCTAGATACTTTTGATACTATTTAGATGTACTTTTATAAGTAACACTTTTCAACCTGTCTCCTCACAAAATTGTAAATTCCTGATCCTATGTCTCTCACCTTTTCTTATGGAACTTTGTGCACTAACATTTTGTCCTACTCGCCTTATTGTCCAGTTTGTCCCCTCTTATCCTGACATAAAATCTAGTATTAAAATGAGATCGAGGAAGAAGGTAGAGCAAGACAGCCAAATAGAAACCTCCAGTGATCGTTCCCCTCACAGGAACACTAAACTGAATAACTATCCATGTCAGAACCAAAAAATTAAATGAGCAAGCATAGTCTCCTGGCTTTAGCGTCATAAGAAATGAAGCATTGAAGAAGGGAGAAAGGACTGTCTTGCCCTGCCTACCCTACATTTCTCTCAATCCCGAACAACTCAGCATGGGGAGAGAATCTATATGCTTTGAGGACTGACAGCAAAGTGAGTGTGGAACTTCGCATTAGAACTCAGTGCTGCCTTGTCACAGTGAAAGCACAACACCAGGCAGAATTACACTGGTGCCCATGGAGGAAGCATTTAGACCAGCTCTTGGAAAGAGGAAAATCTCTTATCCCAGTGGGAGAAGTCCAAGTCCCAGCCAGCTTCACCAGTGGCTGACTAAAGTCGCCTGAGGCCACAAATGAATGTCAGTATCAGCCAAACTACAGCGACTACAGCCCTTAGGTAAGCCCCAGTGCCTCGCTAGATATAGTGACAGTGGACTTCGGGTGCAACCCAGAGGGATATCCGCTGCAGCAGCCCCGTCAGTACCTGTATCATCCCTCCTCAAACTCCAGGCAGTGAAGCTCCAGGAGAGACCCCTTCTGATTCGGGGAAGTAGAGAGAAGAGTACAGAAAATGTTGCCTTGCACTTTAAGTATCAGCTCAGCTACAGTAAAATAAAGCACTGGGCAGATTCCTAAAACCCCAGTGCTAGGCCTTTTCTCATGGATAGCATTTTTAGACCGCCCCCCGCAACCCAGCCCAGGGCCAGGAGAGAATATACTTTCCTGGTGGGACAGACCTAGTCCCAGCAGAATACACCATCTGCTGACTAAAGTAGCCTAGGGCCTTGAATAAATAGCAGCAGCAACCTGGCAAGAGCAGCTGCAGGCATTTGGCAAGCCCCAGTAGGGTGCTGGTCTGAGAGTGTTTTAGCTCCAGGTATGACCTACTACAGTGCCAGCTGTGATGGCCACAGGAATGCCCACACTACCTCTCCTCCAACTCCAGAAGAGAGACTGCTGCTTGGGAGAAAGTGAGGGAAGACTTCATTTGGGAATCCAGGAAAGTCTCTATCTTCCCGAAGTCCACCAAGGCTGTGTATTTAGGAGTCTGCAAGAATCTCAGCATTCCTGAGCTTAGGGAACCCACCAGTACTGAAATGCTACAGTGATGACAGGCTTAGGTCAAAACCCTCAATCCCCTTTGAAGTTTTGAAAAGCCCTCTCTGGAAAGATGGTTATAAATAAGTATAGACTTAGTGAGATCAGCATAAATGCCTCACTCTATAATGCCCAGACATCAATGAGCAGCAATGTCCACAAGCATCAAGAACTTCCATGAAAACATGACTTCACCAAACAGACTAAATAAGACACTGTGATGAATCCTAGAGTGGTGGATACATCTGACCTCTCAGAGAAGTAAAAATAGCTATCTTGAGGAAGCTCAATGAACTTCAGGATAACACAGAGAACAAATTCAGAATTATATCTGAGAAATTTAACAAAAAAAGATAAATAATTTTAAAAATCAAGCACAAATTCTGGAACCGAGAAACTGAGAAACTAAAATATGCATCAGAGTCTCTCAACAGCAGAATTAATCAAGCAAAAGAAAAAATCAACAAGATTAACATTAACCTACATGAAAATACACAGTCAAAGGAGGAAAGAGAAAAGAAGAAAAAAAATGCCTACAAGATTTAGAAAATAGCCTCAAAAGGAAAAATCAAAACATTATTGACCTTTAAAAGCATGTGGAGAAAGAGACGGGGATAGAAAGCTTTTTCTAAGAAGTAAAGGCAGAGAACGTTCAACCCTTGAGAAAGGTTTGAATGAGATATTTGAATGTTCAAACTTGAGAAAGGATATGAATAGAGGAACAAGAAAGTCAACAAGCACAAAGCAGATTCAATTCAAACAAGACTATTTCAAGGCATATCATTCTAAAACTCAAAAGTCAATGACGAGAAAGGATCTCAAGAACTTGTTCTTTCCATAAATCTTTCAAACCTCTTTATATACACCAATTTACTTTTTTTCTGTCCTTAATGGGAAGATACACTGACAGAGCACATCGGTATACAGATAATAAGACATATTTTACCAGTATATATTTGACATAATTTCAAAATACATTTGACAGTAAGATAGCAGAAAAAATTGTTACAAAATATGGTTTGAATGTGGCCAAAGAAGGTATTCTATCTACAGCTGAGCATACAATGAGTCCAGGAATTAATACTGCACTGGTACTTACATCACCAAAGGGTCATTGGCTAAGCCACTGGTTACTAAAAGTGTATTTGCATTTCTGTAGATTTTATAATCCATCTCAAAGATAGAATAAATTCTCAAAGAAATATAAGTTCTTCATTTATTTATTTATGTTCTTCTTTATTACAGACATGAAAAACACTTTCCATAACTAATATTTGCAGTTATTGATATTTAAATAGTAGTGTGGAAATTATAAATGCATTAATAATTATCCCTCCCACACAAAATACAGTCTTAGTAATTGTTGTCAGTGCACAAGTGCTGCTTATATAGTACTTTATCAGTTGGAGAGGCTTAAAATACCTTATGTTGATTAATTAACTGGCTTGTTGGTAAGGGACCTGGCCCAGGATTGTATTAAGTTCTGAAGGATTACAGGCAGGATATAATGGAAATGGGAGACCTCCGAGTAAAAAAAATGGAATCAATGGCAGTGACAATTTATCATTGTAAATTTATCAGTCTTCTCCATTGTGACCTAATATAAAAGGATAATAATAATCTTTAATGTAGACCATTAATAGTTATGAAATCTTCTGTAAATTGCACATTTAGTCTAAAATTACTTTAATTCCAAAAGAGTACACATCCTAAGCAACTGCAGATTCAAGATAAATTCTCTGGCTCTTGCTCTCTCCAACACATTCTCTGAAGATAAAATCACTCAGGTCTTCCTATTAGAATTTCAGAAGCCAACCACTATGATGAGTCAAAATAAAAATCCATATGATGAAGATAAGTTCTCCTGACCATAGAGAACTTACATGAGTACAATCTCTCAAGAGCTCAAAGACAAGGCAAAAGAAGGGATTGGTCTTAGATTATAACATGAAGCAGGATCTGGCACAGAAATCTGACTGTCATAAATTTATTTAATATAGTTGCTACCTCAGCATCCATTTTTATGTATAGCATAAGTTATCTGAAAACCAGTAATACCCTATCACCTTTGGCCTAGTTAAAATTTCCCCTTCTTGTGTGGTTGTTTGCAATATAGCCTATTTATTCTTCATTTTACTGATTCAAAACCCAACACATTTCAGAGCTGCTGAATAATAAAACTATTGGTTAATACCAGACTTGTGTCTTCCATAAACTATCCAATCCACAATCCCCTGGGAAAGTCAAAGAGATCACTTCCGTGGACCTTAATAAATGCATAGACCTCTGGGTTCCTCTCTTTCTCTCTCTCTCTCTCTCTCTCCTTCCCTCCCCATCCACCAACTGTTTGAGCTTCCTTCTACTTCAGGACTTTCTGTGGGCCCTTGTGGGCACCCTTCTTCTCTCACAGATCAACGAGTAATAAAATGCTTTTGTTATTTTATGTGTTTCATTGTTCTGCCTTCTCTGTGTCTCAAACCAGACTCACCCAAACCTGAGTCTCCTCTCAGTCAAGTCTCTCCTAGAGAGTAGTTATTTTGGTAATAATAAACTTAGCAGAGGTCAGACAAGAGCCACAAGGGTGTCTTCCAATATAAACAAGTTTGTGACAGCAATACCTGGTTACAAGCTGGATACTTAGGTGTTAGGGTCCCTGTCAGTTTAAAGAAACACGGCATGAAAGGCACATTGTAAACATCCGTGGCTCCTCCCCTGGAGCTCCATCAGGGCAGCGCTACAATTTATAGCCACTTTCTGAAGAAATATCTTAAGATCAAGTTAGAGAAAATCACAACATTGACTTTTACAGGTGGATTTGACTGTGATTAAGCCAATTTGGCTTAAATAATTAATCTCAGGGCAGAGACAAATAAAATACTTATATTAGGTAGCTCTTTATCTAATTTCTAGTTGATCATATGTAGGATTGAGTTCATGCCTTCACTCTTATAGCAGTTCCAAAAGAGTGGAAAGGCAATATGGAATATTAGAGAAGAGTTCAAATGCTAGTGACAAACAAATATGGATGCTGACTAGTTATCAGTTGATTGACTTGAACAAGTTATTTTATCTGTTTAAAACTCCATTAAAATTAACTCTAAAATAGGCATAATAATGATATGTATTTGGAATGGCACTTGTCAGGATGAAGAAAATATACATAACATTTTTGCATAGTATTTAATGCAAAATGATATTCCACAAGGCTAAGTACTATTATAATCATTATTGTAAAAATAAAATATCTGTGGTACATAATGATTCTAATGCTCTGAAATTTGGGGCAGAATATTTTTAGCATAATATTTGTTTCCTATAAATTAATATATGAAATGAGTAAGCCAAAAGTATTAGACCAGCTTTTGGACATCCGTCTTCTATTTTTTCCAGCTAAAATACATGGACACATGTGGATGCATCGTTCCTTAGTCCTTTATGAAACCTTCCCTGATAACTCTACTCAACTCTGATTTCTCACTTTGTTGACAGCCCATATTGTTAGTTGTACAGAATATGTTAGTACAATTTATTTATCTCTTCACCATAGTTTCTCCTCCAGTCTCATGTGCATATTGCCTCATTAACCCATCTGTGAAATTTCTGAAGTCAGGGATGATGCCTCATGTTTTCCATAGGTCTTTCATACCCCATAACTAGCATATTCTGGAAACATTCTAAGTTTCCGTAAAACATAACATAACACAACATAACATAACATAACTAGTCTGAATTCTTTTATACTTCTCGTATACTACTTATTTTGGTACTATTCCCAGTTGAATTTGAACTCTGTCCTTTAAAACTACAGTTTCTATAATAGGATACAGTTCTTTAATAATATGCTAATCCATGCTACTTCAGAGTAATTCTCATTATATGCTTGTTTCTGAATTCCAGAGTCATCGAATGTTTTCTTTTTACATTTAAAAAATTGTTAAGCTATCATTACTTATTAATATTCATGAGCATTCAGTTTATGGTTCATTTCGATATCCGGATTTTAGTTTATCACAACACAGTCATTCCATAAAGTTTCCTTCTTCTTTCATTTGGTGATGTTATATTTCCACATATTTTTCTGCAGGAGTAAACATACCTTTAGCTTTTGACTTCCATGGTAATAGAGTACCCTTAAGTTTATTAATGTATATGTATGTGTATGTGTATATGCATATGTACAAAGAGACACACATATATAATGGTATGTGTGTTTGTGTGTGTGTATGCATGCTTCTGTGCATATTACATATTCAGGCTTTTTCCTTAAGATCACATCATGATTGGATGATAAATACATATGTTTGCATATAGTTAATTTTCATTCCTCACAGGCTTAGTCCAAAACTCTCTTCAATTTCTTTCTGTTTTTTTTTCTTCCTCACTCTACCTCTATGAAGATGACTCTGGAATTTATATTTTTTTGCCCAGATCTTTCAGCAGAGCTTCAGATCTTATATCCTACTACCTCTTGAGTTGTATAAAGGCACCACAACTCAACATGGGTCAGTGATCTTCCTGTTTCTCTACAAACCCAGTACCCTTTTAGTGTTTCCAAAGTTGAAAAATGGCACCACAATTCACCTAGCTGAGAAAGCTAGAATCCTAGATGTCATCACTGACACCTTCTTCTTTCCTTACCTACCATATCACATCCACATCCATTTATCTAGCCCTGCCCATTTTACCTTCTAAATACCTATCAGTATTCTGAGAGTAAGGACCCACTTTTCTGTTTCGTTGCCATTTCCATCCAAGTCTGTCTTCTTTTACCTAGCATTCTGCAATAGCATCTTTTTTAGTTTCCTAAGGCTACAGTAATAAACTGTCAAAAACTGGGTAGCTTAATACCATAGAAAATAGTCTGGAGGCTAGAAGTGGGAAATCCATATGTTGGCAGAGCAATGCTTTCTCTGATGGCTGTAGGGGACAACTCTTCCTTGCCTCTCTCCTAGTTCCTCATGTTTGGTGGCAGTCTTTGGCATTCCTCAGCTTGTATATGCATCACTTCAGTCACAAGGCTGTCTTTTCCCTGTTTGTCTCCAAGTCTTCTTCCCTCTGTACAAGTGTATCTCTGCGTCCCAATTTCCCTCTTTTATAAGGACACCCGTGAAATTGGTTTAGAGCCCACCCTAATGACCTCATTTTAAGTTGATTACCTCTGTAAAGACTCTCCATGTAAGTCACATTCGAAAGTTCACATTCCAGAGGTTAGGATTTCAACATATCTTTTATGGGGGATACAATTTAATCTTTAATAGAGTCTAGGCTGGGTGTGATGGCCCACATCTATAATTCTGGCATTTTGTGAGGCTGAGACAGGCAGATTGCTTGATCCCAGGAGTTTGAGACCAGCCTGGGCAACATGAAAAAACTCCATCTTTACTAAAAATACAAAAAAATTAGCCAGGCATGGTGGTGCACACCAGTGGTCTCAGCTACATTAGAGGCTGAGATGGGAGGATCACTTGAACCCAGGAGGTTGAGGCTGCAGTGAGCTGATTACACCAGTGCAGCTCAGCCTGGGCAACAGAATAAGACCCTGTCTCAATAAATAAATAAATAAATAATCTAAACCCTTCTTGATTTTCTCGACATGCCCAATAATCTATTTCTACTCATAAGAGTAGACTTTTCAAAATATAACCTTATCAGTTATTTCCTTTGCTTAAAATTCTTTCATGCTGTTCTACTAGTCTTAGAATAAAAGCAATGCTTCTTTAATAAGACCCACAAAGGTCTTAGTCTGGTTTAGCATACTTGTTATATCACACCCTGCTCCTTCACAGCTTTCTGTTTAAAGCAAAACATTATACGCACACACACCCATATATATATATATACATTTTTAATTTTTTAATTTAATCTTTTTTTTTTTTTTTTT
>NW_016107373.1:5972920-5991065 GCF_001604975.1 Cebus imitator | reverse complement strand
TATATATATATATATATATATATATATATATACACACACACACATACACTAGATAGAAGTGTATATATATATATATATATATATATACACTAGATAGAAGTATATATATATATATATTTCTTCAGTTGCAAGACAATCCTTTCCCAGCCCTATATTCCTCTGTATGTCTTCATTCCAGTACTATAATTCTGTATTTATATCTGTCCCTTCAAATGGACTCTGAGCTTTACTGAGGGCGAGAAATCATAGTTGGCCTTTTTTACCAGTCTACCTCCAGTCTCTGGTACAATCACTGCCACATCATGAGCATTCAAAATAGTTTTTTGACTTGAAGAATAAACGATTGAATAAATGATTCAGATGTATGTAATTCAGAGCAGTTTTTTCAAACTCTCAATGTGAAAAGGCTAGTTGTTTTCTCAATCATTTGTGAAATTAAAAAAAAAATAAAACCCAAATTGCTATAAAAGTCTTAAATGCTTTTACTTTCTATGCTGATGTCACCATAGACCAATAGTCAACTGTTTGCTGACTGAAGCCAGCCCACGGACCATGCTTTAAATAGCACCAATCTTTATGTCTTTGCCAATTTAGTGATTCTGTTATCCTAAGAAATTTGAAACTAAATTGCTCTCTTTGCAGGAAAAGGAATTTATATATTCTATTTAAAAAAAATAAAAATATATGCATAGCAAACCATTGCCATTTAACTTATTCATTTGCTCAGAGCACTGCAACGTGAACACTGGATATTTTTCAGCCAGGGTTCACTGCTAGATTTTTATTCTCTTTGCATTTTCCATTTCCTCCATGGCCTTCTTAAGGGAGAGTACCTGAACCATAAAGTAAGCCCAGAGTAGCTATCTGCCACTTTGATCAGTTTAGCCTTTTAATATTTTTCTGGATCAGGTACCATGAGTTACAGTGATTATGCAAGTGGGCACTTCCCATTTGAAAGTGGTAGTGATGAATTATTCGTCCACCAGCTTGTCAAACGTACACATTGCTAACCTAAGAGTAACTGCTGGAGTAATTTCTTCCAGGAAGGGTTGAGAAATCTAACTGAACACATAGATTAACTTCTTTAGATGGGGAAAACAATATCAGGCAACACTCCAAATTACTAACAATAACTGTAAAACACAGTAGTTTGAATCTTAGAATTCTAGATCTTAAAAACAGTCATATATATTCCTAAGATTTAGAAATAGTCTCATATATATGGCTATTCTAATGAAAGCAATACCAGGTTTAAAAAAAAATATATATATATATTATATTCAAATATATTATATATAAACATATATATGTTCATATTATATATAATATATATATTTAACCTGGCTTTGCTCTCATTAGGGTTTCTCTGAAACCAAAGACATATCACCAGTAGTTAGATAGGTATTATGTTTGTCACCTAGAGTCCTGGTAAAGTTTCTGGTAGAATTTCTTTTCTCCTTAGGGAGGCTGCTTATTTGGAAATATAAAGAATAAACCATATGGCACAAAACTACTTTTGCAGCAAGTGGCAAGTGGTGCATAATCCAAGACATTTATGGTGATAACTATTAGCTAAACTTCCAAATTCAAATAAATAAAAGTAAAAAATTCTACATCTACAGCTATTTTAAAACCTTGAAGTAAATCAAGATTTCTGCTCAGAAGGTGCAGATCAATCATTGACTTCACCAATAAATATTCCATGATTCTTGAGCTACAAAATCTACTGGATGAGAGGTGATAGATTACCCAGGAATAGAAAAGGCAGAGATGACCTATTCTGTCATAGGTTACCAAGGAGGAACTCCATGCTCTAGAGGACTCTTCTCTGCTTCTCTTCTACTCACATTCCACCCCATGAAACAAAGAGTTTGTAGTTCAATGGGTTATGTCTTCCGGCAACCCAGGCTCCCCCCCCACCCCGCTTCTTCTTCTTCTTCTTTTTTGACGGAGTCTCGCTCTGTCACCAGGCTGGAGCGCAGTGGCGCGATCTCAGCTCACTGCAACCTCCTCTTCCCAGGTTCAAGCAATTCTCCTGCCTCAGCCTCCTGAGTAGATGGGACTACAGGTGCATGCCACCATGCCCAGCTAATTTTTGTATTTTTAGTAGAGACTGGGTTTCACCATGTTGGTCAAGATGGTCTTGATCTCTTGACCTCATGATCTACCTGCCTCAGCCTCCCAAAGTGCTAGGATTACAGGTGTGAGCCACTGTGCCCGGCCCATGTCCCTTCTTATTGAGCATGCTTTAGGTACTTGGCATACATGAAATTTTCTGCCCGAATAGCCTATACCAACTTAAAAGTTCTCCGTTGGCTTTTTCAAAAGATTTAACTAATCAAAAGGCAGAATACATCACAAGTATGTAAACCCACAAGCTCAATGGGTGGCCAAGTGATAAGTGTGTATCTGCAGACCTTAAATATACAGGCTGGGGTATCTATACACATGTACACGAGGCCCCTCAAGGTGCAGGATGGGTACATATAAAGGAGGAGAGAGAGGAAAGCCAAGGTGGCTCCACGTTGTAGCATGCAACTCCAAGAGATAAAACAATCCTATATTCACATCCGGCCTGCTAGGTCATTTATAATGATGTATTTGCCAATGGAGGAGAACAGAAAAAAATTTAAATAGTTTATTTAATAGAATGATTTGTCACCAAGATATTTAGACATACGCTATATACGTGTCTCCATTTTCCCCTGTCCTGTTGCACATATGTTAGGGAAGATCTGCAGAAGGCACACTCAAAAGGAATACACAGAGTTTAATGCAGGAATATTTACAAAGGTGTTAAAAATGTTAAGAAAAATCCATGGCTGGCAATAGCAGAAATTGACTACTATTACTAGGACACTGGTAGGGGGAACCTGTTATTAGAACTAGAAATAAATTAGCTAAGAAGGCTTCCCTACAGAAGTTGTGGTCCTTAATAAGAGCAATGCAATCACTGTGAACCCACAGCCTGATGGAGTGACAGCTAAGTGAATACCATAAACCACTAACTTATTTGGCCCTCTGTCTCCTGTTGGTATCTTATATGTGTTAAACCTAATCAGCAGCCAGATGAAAAGAGGGACTGATTGACACAATCCATAGAGTTCAGCCTCCCAGCTTAAAGTACAGTATGATGAAGGGTAGAGAGGAGGAGAGGTAAATGGAGATTATCCAGCATGGAATGGCATCAAACAATATCCAGATTCAAATTCTTTCTTTTCATTACTGTTGAGCTTGAGGAAACTCTTAATTCAAATTCTCCATGTCTTCATTTGTAAAATGGATCTCTTATAATCCCTATATTATGGGGATGTAAAAATTAATACTTGTAAAGAATTTAGCATGGTATTAGGCAACTGGTGGATGGTTCACAAACATTAGCTCATATTAGGTGGTTAGGGAATTTCACAAGGTGAAGTCAGTGCTCACAGCTCTTCCAATAATAAATGCTATCAATTATTTATTCATCAAGATAGCATTTGTTTAATACCTGGTATGTATCATCTACTGTGCTGGGCTACAGGATGCAGAATTTTTTTTTTTTTTTTTTTGAGACGGGGTCTTGCTCTGTTGCCCAGGCTGGAATGCAGTGGCACTATCTCGGCTCACTGCAACCTCTGCCTCCCAGGTTCAAGTGATTCTCCTGCTTCAGCTTCCCAAGTAGCTGGGATTACAGACATGTTGCCACCATGCCTGGCTAATTTTTGTATTTTTAGTAGAGACGGGGTTTCACTATGTTGGCCAGACTGGTCTCAAACTCCTGACCTCATGATCCAACCAGCTCAGCCTCCCAAAATGCTGTGATTACAGGTGTGAGCCACCGCACCTGGCTGGATACAGAAATTTTTACAAAATAAATATAAAAATCCTGTTCTCTCAGAATAAATAATAAAAGGCCATGCTCTAATGTAGTTTTTAAATTGACTTGGAGTAGAAACAAATAAATAGGCATTTTCTATTCAGAAACTAAGCACAAGTGATATAGTATCTAGACTTTGGAATCAGACTTTGTTGATTTAAATCTCACATTTCTACTTACTAGTTTTTTTCATTTGGGCAATTTTCCAGTTATACCAGAACTTAGCAGCTTAAAGCAGTCATCCTATTACATTCACATATTCAATGGTCATGGATTTAAAAACGTGTATAATGATAATGTATTTCTACTGCTTGCAACTGCAGCTAAGAGGATCCAAAACTCTCAAGGTGATTGCATGGCTGAGGGCTGGAATGATCAGGAAGTATTCTCATTCACATATCTAGCAGTAGACACTGCCTGGAGCCCGGGTTGGGCTGTTGGCCAGACATTGTCTATACTCGGTCTGTGTTATGTGGGCTTCCTTAGAGCATGGCAGCCTCAGATCTTTTAGCTGGCTCCTCAAGGATCCAAAAAATGAATGCCTAAAGAGAGCCACTTTAGGTCACATAATATTTAGATTCCATAAAATGTGTGTCAGTGGGGAGCCACTGAAAAAGTTCCCAATCTTGCTTTGGAAGTCACAGAGCATCTCTTCTGTAGTGACAAATCCATCCAGATTCAGGGATAAGAAATATAAAACCTATCTTTCAATAGAGGAAGTATTACAATCACATTATAAGGGTGCATCCATAAGGTAAGAAACATTGTTGCAACTTTCTTTTGGAAAATACAACCATACTTAACCTCTCTATAACTGTTTTCCTCATCTATAATACGGAGATTCTATAGTATAGAGATTCCCTGTAACTGTTTCCTCATCTATAATACAGAGATTCATCTATAATATGGAGATTCTTCTACTCTGTTATTGAATATTCAAAAAGAATATTATATTAAATAGGATAACATATATGCTTGAAATTGTGTCTGATATTTAAATATTCAATAAATGCTAGGTAATATTTTAAAGAACCAGATACCATTAGAAAAACATAAGTAAGATCCCTAGGCTTGAGGTAAGGGATCAATCAGGCAATGTATCAAACTTTAGATGTAAAGGATAGGTATGAACTACCCAAGTGAAGCACAAAGATAAAGGAGTTTGTTTCTTCATTAAGCAAAAGCTGAGATGATATAACACAGAGGCTCAACAAAACAATAACTTTAAAAACCATGTTTATTTCTCATTTTTAACTCAATATGAATGCCTAGGTCAGCACGTTTCATTGACAATTATGGCCATAACCTCCGTTCAAGTTTGCTGCTCGTCTTCCTAATGCATAGGTGTTGTCTGATGATATTGCCAAAGCTGGTCACATAATATTCAGGTTCCATAAGATGTGAGCAAAACGTGAAAAACACCATAATATATTTAGACCCAGGCCTAGAAGTGACACATGTTCCCTTCCGCTGGGAAATAACTAGATCATGTGACTTTACCTAATTGTCAAGATAGTGGGAAATACAATCTGGCTGGGAAGCCATATACCAAATAAGAGTGAAATACATATAGTCGAACTAGCACTCTCTTATATTTACACTAAGAAAAAAAATGGCTCAAAGGTAAGGGAGATTCTTCTGGTGACTGTAAGTTACAAGTAATTTAGCAAATGAAATGGAGAATAGAGAAGGATGAGGAGAGAAATCAAATAAAATTGAAGAGACAGGAAAGAGTTAGGTTATGAAGATTATTGTGAGCCAAGTTAAAAGTTTGTATGAAACATGCAATGGGAAATCAGTAAAGGTTTTTCACATGAGAAAAACATGATTGCCAGGTGCAGTGGCTCGCACCTATAATCCTAGCACTTTGGGAGGCCAAGGAGGGCAGATCATGACGTCAGGAGATCAAGATCATCCTGGCTAACACAGAGAAACCCCGTCTCTACTAAAAATACAGAAAATTAGCCAGGCGTGGTGGAACGCACCTGTAGTCCCAGATATTTGGGAGGCTGAGGCAGGGTCACTTGAACCAAAGAGGCGGAGGTTGCAGTGAGCCAAGATGGCACCATTGCGCTCCAGCCTGGGTGACAGAGCAAGACTGTCTAAAAAATAAAAGAAAGGAAGAAGAGAAAAATATCAGACCTGTGATTTCAAAAAACACCTTAGAAAGAATGTGGTGCATGAAATACAAGAGCTAATAGTGGAAGCCATGGAAATGAATATGGTTTTATTTCAATAGCTGGAAACTCTATTTATCTACATTTATTAACATGGCATAGGAGAGCATGTCTGGGCAGGATGTGCTGGCAAAACAAGTGAATGAAGGAATTATTACTTTATTTATTGTGGATATTTTATACTTTTTATATACATAACAAGAAACATTAACTAATATTGATATATCAGAAATGGCGGCCATATTGCAAAATCCAGTTATATCTTTTTAAAATTCTGAACTCTAATGCTAACATTTGGAAATATAGTAACTGATATTATATATAAAATATACAACCATTCTCTAAGAAGTGGCTTCCCAGAAAGATGACTTATTTCGGCAAATAATATCCCAATTTGGTTTCAGTTATTACATACGAATATGTCAATAGACTTTAGTTATCCTGAAATTTTACACAAAATAATTTTTTTTACCTGTCACTAACACTTGTGATCATCTGCAAACTTAAGTATGAAGCTGTCAAAGTGAGTCAATGACAAGTATTGAAATATAATAATTCATAACAAGAAGCTGAAAAAAAAACTGAGATTAGCTTACAGTTGTATAAGTGATAAGTATTTGAAAAGAGAATAGATTTAATTTAGATTTGGAAGTTAAGAAAGGCATCTAAAAGCTGAGCACGGTGGTTCAATCCTGCAATCCCAGCACTTTGGGAGGTCAAGACAGGTGGATCATTTGAGGTCAGGAGTTCGAGATCAGCCTGGCCAACATGGTGAAACCCCATCTCTACTAAAAACACAAAAATTATCCAGGTGTTAGTGGCACATGCCTGTAATCCCAGCTATTCAGGAGGCTGAAGCAGGAGAATTGCTTGAAGCTGGGAGGTAGAGGTTGTAGTGAGCTGAGATCACACTACTGCACTCCAGTCTGGGCAACAGAGTGAGACCCTGTCTCAGAAAAAAAAAAAGGCAAAGGCATCTAAGCAGAACACTGAAGTTTGGCACAAGTTTTATGAGCAAATATATCTGAGTTTCTTAACTCCCACTGTGCCAATTACTAGCTCTGTCACTCTTAGAAGGTCATCTAACTTCTATGAACCCATTTTTTTCCCTTTAAATTTATATCTACCTTACGTTAAATAGAAATCTTGTAACTGTGTCGACTTACACACACACACACACACACACACACACACACGTAAAATGAGTAACCAAGTATCAAGTCACAATACGTGCTTCTTTGTGAAAGTCTATCTCCATCAGAGCAACTTTTCCTTCTGACACTTTGTGGACTGCCAAGCCCCTGCAGCCCCAGAGAAACTCTGCAAAGCACATCACAATATATCAGTAGCAAGGCTGACGATTTCATCTTTGCACTGAGAGAATATGTCAATATAGGAAGAGAATACTGTACAGAAATACAAAATCGAGTGAATGTTATTTATGAGAAAGCGATCATCTAAAATAAGACGATGTGCCAAAAAAATTGAAAACCAATAATTTTCCATTATAGGAAATAACAGTATGATACAAAATCAGTAACATCTTGAAGCCCATTTATATAAATGCTTTAAAATAATCAATCTGCTAAAAGGATAAGATATGTCTTTTATTTCTCCTTTAAGAGTGAATTCATTTTTTGAGATATGAAGGTAGGAGAAGAAACAATTCACTTTTAAGCAAATAGAGAATAGTATTCAACATCTGTCCCAGACAATGTGTCAATAATCCTAGAGGATAAACAGACTGCTCTAACTGGAGACAGCAGACAAGAAAAGGAATGTGAAATTTAGCAGTAAAATTTGATGAACCCAAATGTTAGCTTGTGTTGTAAAAAAAATACATTCTTCAGTATTTAGTTAGTTTATCACAGTTTGGTGTTAAATTACTGTAAATGAAGCTTTATGAGATGAATATTCACCTTGTTTCACATCGGCCCCATTTTTTTCTGGGCCAATGTAGTAATGAACATAATAAATTTTTCACTTAGGTAATTTCTCTGTTACAGCAATTACATCAAATTTCCTAAACATTTATGATGTGAGTGTTATATGAAAAGCACGAGGCTAGAAGAAAATGAAGGGATAAATAAGCAAATAAACTACCATGCCTTACAGATCAAGGGAGGTGGACCCCTGACATACGCTGAGACATTCTTATAAGGCTGATTTCACTTTTACTGTAAAACAAAACAAAAATTGAAATCAGACAATATTTTTAAACAATGACATTTGTTTTAAAATAAGAATTTTGAGAGAAAATATTTTTGATTACATTGAAGAAAGAGATTTTACTTTCATGGTAGGTGGTCCTGAAGCAGGGTTCTTTGGCAAAGAAAGTACCTAATCCTGGCCTTAAGAAATGTATGGGAATTTAAGAGGTAGAGTTTGTACTAGCAAACAAGAAACGCCACAAAAAAAGGCATAAAGAAAGTGGATCTTCAGGGAAAAACAAGTGGTCCTCTGTGCTTATAGCAGAGTATGTGTACTGGAATAAGAAATAAGAAATGATTTTTATAAAAACAATACCTGAAAAAGGAGGGTTTTAAAAATAAGAACTTTAGGCTGGGCTCAGTGGCTCATACCTATAATCCCAGCCCCTCGGGAGGCTGAGGCGAGTGGATCATCTGAAGTCAGGAGTTTGAGACCAGCCTGACCAAAACGGCGAAACCCTCTCTCTGCTAAAAGTTCAAAAATTAGCCTGGCATGGTGCTGTGTGCCCGTAATCCCAGCTACTGTGGAGGCTGAGGCAGGAGAATTGCTTGAACCCGAGAGGTGGAGATTGCACTGAGATAAGATCACACCATTGCACTCTAGCCTGGGTGACAGAGTGAGACTATGTCTTAAAACAAAACAAAACAAAAAAGAACTTTATTGATATGTAATTCAATGTCATACAATATTCACATGTGAAATGTACAATTCAATGCTTTTAACTATATTCACAAAATTGTGCAATCATTGCCACAATCAATTTTATGGGAAAAAAAGCATTTGAATCAGAGGAATCTATTTTTACTTTATTTCCCATGTTCTCTAAATCTGCTCTAATTCTATCTAAGCAAAACATCTTTATACTGCTCTGTGGATTACATTCCACAGAAATTTCTTCCTTTGCAATCAAAGTTTTAAGCAAACCAGTAAATATTTACTAAGTACCATATGCTTACAACTGGGCTACTCTTTTTCCCTTGGTTCTATTTGATTTTCCTTAAAAACTTGACTTTAGAGCACAGTAATGAACATTTACATATTTCTCAAAGCTATCTGAAAATTAACATGGTGGGCTATTATCTCTATTTTTAAAGTAAGAACACTCACAGTCAGAAACATCCGTACTTTCTCATAAGTCATACATCTACCAAATGTCAGAAGCATGACTGGATAACTGGTCTTCTGTCTTTAGGGTCAGGCCTTTTTCCATCATATAACACATCTACCTCCTCAGTTGCTGGTCATGATCTACTGTTACATTTAGTCATGAAATTGACAGCCCCTCCATTCACCCAGATGCATGCAAAATCTAAGCAGTTTGGGAGGGGTTAGGATACAAGATGGATACACTGCTTTTCTTCAGATTTGTTTAAAAATATTTTAGAAATCTAATTATAGAATAAGAAATGGCTTAGGAAATGGATTTTGTTTAAAAACAAATTTAAGACTGTAGAATTATCCTAGAATGAATTTGACAAGAAAAGCACATGAGCAATAAACCTGAACAAGACAATTGAAACCTTTTGTAAATACTAATTAGTGAGTAGACAATACACAGGAGGCATGTTTACAGACTATAGACAATCCACAGTCATGTTTGGTAGATGTGTGTCTTATAGGAAAGCACTGATGTTTCTGTGAATTTTCTTACTTTAAAAATAGAGATAATAATCCGACTATGTTAATTTCTGAATAACTTTGAGAAATATGTAAAATGCTCATTGCTGTGCTCTGAAGTTCTAAGGAAATCAAATTGAACCAAGGGAAAACAGAATAGACCAGTTGCCTTTTGCAGAAATTCCTAAACTGACTGTTCTTAATAATAAATTGTAAGCAATAACCCATTCTGTTATGCATATGGCCACCAAATAATAAAATTCTGCACGTCATTAAGGCCATATTCATGCACCATTTGAGAGCAATTCCATGAGGTAGAAAGCTGAGGCTAAGAGAGGTACAAAGATTTGTCCAAGTCATTGGAGTCCAGATATTCTGAATGCAATTGACAAGGGCATTTGAAAGGGCCAAAACCCAGAATGCACCATTCCTAATTCCGGCTTTCCAAAGGAAGGCCTCTTCATTGAAGAAGGTTTAGACAAAGTTGTATTCCAAATTTAAGTGCTTGACTTGGGCCCTGACCTATCACAAGCTTGAAATCCCAGGAGAGTATTTTCTCTCTTTCTAATGAGCCATATCAAGTATAATTTAAGTGAAATGAAGACAAATCATTCTTCCCTACTCAAACCCCCACCTTAAGTTCAGCTCCCCAAGTGTGTCAATTATATACTTTTTTATTTTTTATTCTTTTTTGTTGTTGTTGTTACAGGGTCTTGCTCTGTCACCCAGGCTGGAATGCAGTGGCACAATCACAGTTCACTGCAACCTCTACTTCCTGGGCTCAAGTGCTCCTCCCACCTCATCCTCCCCAGTAGCTGGGACTACAAGCATGCACCATTATGCCCAACTAGGTTTTTTTCTTTTTTTATAAAAGTTTTCTAGCTGGCTGCAGTGGCTCACACATCTAATCCCAGCACTTTGGAGGCTGAAGTGAGCGGATAACCTGAGGTCAGGAGTTTGAGACCAGCCAGGCCAACACAGTGAAACCTCATCTCTACTAAAAATAAAAAAATTGGCCAGGCATGGTGAAACATCTCTATAGTCCCAGCTACTAAGGAGGCCGAGGCAGTTGAATTGCTTGAATCTTGGAGGCAGAGGTTGCAGTGAGCTGAGACAGCACCACTGCACTGCAGCATGGGTGACAGAGAGAAACTCAGTCTAAAAAAAAAAAAAAAAGGTTTTATAGATGGGCTTGCTATGTTGCCCAGGATGGTCTCAAACTCCTAGGCTCATGTGATCCTCCTGCCTTGGCCTCCCAAAGTGTAGAGATGACATGTGTGAGCCACTGTGAAATCAATCATATTCTTAGTCTAAGCTTCCAGCATCCTTAATGAATCATTCTTTTCTCTATAGTAATTATTCTTCTAATCTGCTGACTTGCATGAGGTGCCTTGGAATGCTGAGGCCTAATTTCTTCTTTTCTTGGGCATTGTTTGAGGAGTATTTGGACACGGGAAGAACTTTGAATTTTATATGACTTCTTTCACTCCTTGATACTTCTTTTAGTGCCACTCTTCTAGCTATAAAACTTTAACAGGAATAGACCATGATGTTTCACTGGCCATTTTCCAATGTGTTTATTGCCAAACATAAAAGCCTATCTAAATAAAGAGGCCCAGGGTAGATACATGAGATCAAAACACAGAGGAAGTTCTGTGCTTTCGAGAACTTGGAACTCTGGAGTGAGATGGTGCCCTGTAAACAGGATAGCCAAGTGATTCAGAAATTAGCATCCATGCTGTAGAATGCAGCTTCCTCCTTTTGCCATTAAAAGGATTAATTTCCCCTCACATCAGCAAGAGTACAAATGGAGAATAGTTGGTCATATGTTTAAATATTTAAAAGAAGGAAATCAGGGTGTTTGAAAAAAAAAAATCCTGAACTTTGTAGTGACATGGAAGATCAGGCTTCACTTTAGAATTCTAAGACACCTCAGGGTCCCATGACAGACTTGGCTACATGAGGAGGGTTGGCCTGAGTCGAGCAACTTTTTCACTATTCTTTGCTCCATAGCATTTGGGATCTCACACGCTTTGGGACTAACTTCGGTCCCCAACCCCATCCATGTTTCCTCACCCAAACACCCTTATTTGAGGTCTACAGGTCAGTACATCACCAGAGAAACCCACCAGACAGATCCCTCCTTGAAAGCCCTGTCATAGTCAATGAAGTCAGGGAATTCTTGCATTCTGAGTCTCTACAGCAAGATTCAGAAGAGGACATATGTTAAGCATGGGCACATTTCTGGAGCCTCAGAGAATTCTTGCCTAATAGGAAAGGATATGGCTAAAGAAGGGTCATAACAGATCCTCTGAAGAACAAGATACCAGGCTACCTCCTTTTGCAAAGGTCTAAGAGAGGTACCATTCTCATTCCATGCATCCTCCAAGCAAACACAAAGAAAATATTTTAGCTTCTCAGCTTGACAGGTCATCATGTAACTCAGAGACTGAAGATGTCACCATGGCCTTAAATGAGCTCAGTCAACCAGAACTGATGTGCATAGGGACATAGAATTTGTATCAAATTTAATACCTTTATCAAAGGCATAGAATAGTGAGGGGAGGGAAGTTAACTCCTAAATAACAAAAAGTGAAGAAATAACAAATAATACCTAACAGAGAAGGAGATATTGATTGAGAGAAGTTAAGTAACTTGACAAACCTCACACAATTAGTAACTTTGAAGAAAGTCAATCCCACAACTTTCCGTCTTCAAAACCCCAGGTTCTTTCTACTTTTTGTTAGCTATCTTTCGGAAAATGAAGTGTCTATCACAGATACTTGCTTGTATCCTTCCCTCTTTTAATTTCCTATAAAACTATTTTATAGGGTCTCTTTTTAATTCAGTCTATTCTCAGATGCACTCTTCATCCCCTATTATACTACTTCTGTAACTGGGTTGGGGGAGGGGACCGGGGCTCAGCTCCCTTCCCTGATGGAATATGCCCGAAGTTCTTAGGCTCTCACTCACCTCCAAATGGGGAGAGGGTCCTGGTGGCACGGTGAGCTTGTTCAAGTAAATATCAGACCCAAAGAGTTTTGCAGAGCGCGATTTATTAGGCAGAGAAAGAGATGGAGAGAAGTAGATAGAGCTCCCATGCTGTTGTGGGAGGGGATCCCAGAGAGGGAAATCCCTATAGGGAGAGAAGGAGAGACATCTCCTATGGAGATCCAGTGATGGAGTCCTATAGGTAAGGGAGCAGGGGGGATTTCAACCTCAGAGTTACTCCTACCCTATTCAAGTTCTTGTCCATTGAGAGGAGTTTTTCCAAACTTCCTCCGGACTGATTTTCAACTCTGATATTGGATTGGTTGTCTGGCCTGCAATTAAAGCCCTTGGCGCTTTTGGCGGGCTTTCTAAACAAAGGAAGCTCACCTGGGTTTTCTACTGAGCTGGAGTGCAGGAAAGTTAGACAAAGAACTCTAGGTTCCTGGATGGAAAGGTGGATGGAGGCATGGTGCTGGGAAGTTCTTGCCTTTGAAACCATGCCCCCTGTGGACCTGGGAAGAGAAGTTAACATAGCCCCTCACTTCCTTTCACAAATAGGATGACTTATTTAATTTTGTCCATTTTCATGTTTGTCACAATTTGTTGGTGCCTGTTTTCTACTTCTTATCCTCTAAACCCACTGTCTTTACCAAGTACCAGACTTTCAGATTTCTGATCCATCTGTGAAGCTCAGCAAGGAATTCTGCTTATCTGGGCATTTCATAAGAAGGGAGAACCTTGCATGTGAATACCCAACTCTAACTCCTCCACATGCCTCCTTTGGCTCATTACCCTTTCTTTAAAAAAGTTCTTCTTGCAAGTTTCACACTAGGTGATTATGAAGAGAATTAAGTGATGTGCATTTCTTAATCAATTTCATGCTGAGAAGATCATTAAGTTACAACGGAAAGAAAATTTTAAGGAAATTAATGCCCTATCTAGTTTGAACCTTTCTCTGTATCCATCAGGCACGCCTGGATACTTGACGTTATCAGCAAAAACAAAAAATAATCAATGAATAAATGAAAACATTCTCAGTAAAGACACCTTCTCAAATACTAGTTACCAGAGGAACTAGTATTTGTGTGTGGAATGATAGTAATATCTGCAACCACTCTGGAATGCTGTGTCTTCAGAAAGATGTAAAATAGTTCCAGTTTATAATGCACTACTACATTCCAAGTGTTTTATACTTATAATTTCTAAGTTTTGCATATCTCTGTGAATTCATTATCTCCTCATCTAAGAGATGAAAATAGGAGAGACTGATAGCCAGATACACTTCCCCAGAATCATAGAGCTGATGAGAGATAGAGATGAGATTTGGAAATATGAATTCAGCTTGGCACTGGGAAATCCTGCTCCTCCAAGGTAAGCAAAGAATAAATATTATCAGAAATTCAGAAGGAAGTAATCCTCTTAAAACTTAGGGGCCCACAATTTGTCCCACCCCTGTAATAGTCCCAGCTTATCATTTGTCCACAGACCAGAAGCTTTAGTAGTTTTCTGGGGTGATTGTCTAACATGGTAGAAGGGCTGGTGTTTAAATGAGATGGACCTAGGTCAGAATTTTAGTACTTTCTACAATTACTTGTGAGACCTTCGATCATGTCAGTAACCTTACCTACATTTCAGTTTACTTTTTTTGGGAAATGTATGTTACAGATTTGTATTTCATTTCACAATGTAGGTGAGATAGAAAGGCAACTTTATATTTTTTCAATGTAGCTGAATTTCTATTTTTAGCTCTAATTCTGCAAAGGAGGTAGAGACATATTCTTAGTCAACTGGATGCCCCACTACTCACTCCTTTTATTATGGAATTTGAGAAAGCTTACATAGATATTAGTGGTGAACAATAAAAAGGAGTAATTCTAAGTATCTGTCTGGATCAGGTAAGCCCATCATTCTTTACTGTTATCTTTAGACTTTGATTCACAAAAGTTATCATAGCACAGTCTGTGAGTCTGATGACTCTCTTAGTTCATTATTAGCACTTATGGGTCGCATGAGACTTCTGATTCCGAAGAGTTCTAGGCCAACAGAACCCTAGTGACACTATGTTATCATCTACCTGGTAAAGCAATTGCCATTTCTCCTGTAGGATTTTGCCTTACCACTGGCTTCTAACCAGAATACAGCCCAGCTGTTGGCATTCTCAGCATATTTACATTCCAAAAAGCTCATTTTTAAGAACTCTCCTCTATATTTCAAAATTATATTCAGTAATTATCATGAAATGACATAAATAATAATAATGGTTAAAAAAGAAAAACAGTAAAAATTGTCTTTTATTAAACTTTGGGTATATAATTATGCCAGTAAAAAATAACAAATAAAAATGGTAATACAGAAAAGAAAAATAGATTTATGCTTTTTTATTACATTAATATATGGATGGGTAAAAGAGAGAAATATTTAAACAATTGGTACCCTATTGCTGTGACAACACTATTATAATTTAATAATGAAAATAAAAAGATGAAAATTTTAAATATAAAGGATATTAAATTCAATAAAATATTTATGCTATGAACTAAAACATATACTTACCAAACAAAAATATTATTTGTTACGTTTCAGACTCTATTTTACTATTTTAAATGTTAAAGCATAAATAAAAATGTCATTAATAATACATTATGGCAGAAGCAAAGCAATTCAAGTTCTGTTTTCATGTTTTTATAATCATTGTGCTATCACTGTTGATTCTGAATATTCTTTTAAAAGATAGTGTATAAAATCATCAGCTGATGCATAAGAACAAAGGTAGCTCTCAACATTTAAAGTTACCCTAGCAATGACTTTTTTATAGTTAAGTTTGTGAGTTAGGGATTATATTAATTTTCTGTGGTGGTTGGATAAAATTAACTGATGGCTTAAGACAGTAGAAACTAATTATTTTACAGTCCTGAAGGCCACAAGTTTGAGTCAATGTGTTGGCAGCCCTACATTTCCTTCACCTTTTTCTTGACACTTCCAGCTTCCGGTAGTTGTCTGCATTCCTAGGCTTACGTAGTTATTTCGCTGGAATCTCTGCCTCTGTCTTTATATGATCTCCATTTATCTATATGTCTCTCTCCAGTGTGTCTCTTCTAAGAATACTTGTCATTGAATTTAGGGTCCTCCTCCCCTAGTAATCCAGGACGGTTTCATCTCAAGATCCTTAATTATTTCTACAGAAATCCTTTTAGAATACAGTAACATTTACAGGTTTGGAGAATCAGGACATGGATCTATCTTTTTGGAAGCTACCATTAACTCACTACACAGATCAATGGAAAAACTAGGAGTTGACTGAAAAACTTCTATGTTGAATACAATATAGAATAAAAGATACATTTTCAAAATCATGTGCTAATTGTTAGCTTATGCATCTGTTATTTAAATTCAACATTAGCTGTAGCAGTTATTTAAAACTTAAGACTAAGAATACAATGATTGTGCAAATGAAGATTTAAAGAAGAAGCAGACTTCTAGCTGGTTTTATTGCTGTTGATCAATTCATGTCAGACATGATACTCCTTTGTTGCCTATGCCAGGTGTAGATCCAGCCTCTCTTTTCCTTCAAGTGCCTGTGCTACCTCACTGCTGGCACAGGACTCTACTTTTCAATTCTATGAATGCATTTGATGGTTCACCATTTCCTGGGACTCGGCCTAGGGTGCAGGCACAGGATCCCTTCCTCTAAGGCTTACCCGCATCTCTGCTCTCATGTTTTCTGTGAATCTAATTTTTCTCTACCATTCTAGAGAGTCCTTTCTAATATGAAGGACAGAGGGTAATGAATGGATAGCAGTACATGACACACAACCTCATACTGTTGTCTCCCCATGTTTTTCCTACATGCCAACAGTTAGGTTCCCTTAGGAGCCTAAGTGTTTCAAGCCATATGGTCTAAGAAAAGACTTTTTTCCTGATTTATGCTACACAGCTCTTCCCTAATGCATATAACACTTTGGGGATACTGCTACGGAAACTAAAAATCTTTACCTAGAGCTCTTTTGGGTTAGTTACTATATTTCTCTCCTAGCAAAAGCAGAGATATTCCCTTTTGGCTCACTTATTTCCCAGTGCATCATTTGACAAAAGGCTTAAGGATTTGTTGTGGTGGTGGTTTTTAAGTTTCAGAATCTCCTTAGTTCAGTTAGCCTGAGCAAACTGTGAATGATGTCTAGGCTTCAGTTAGCTTTTCATGCCTATTTTTATGACTGTGCAAGGGGTAAGTCATTATGATATACAGGTACACAGTGTTGTTTCTTCCCAAAACCAAGAACGGTAAATTTCATTGTGTCTCCCAAATATTACCCCCATCCATCAGCATTGTAGCTGCCTTTTTCATAATGTGACTGCTAGACCAACATGATGTCTGCCCTACCCTATTCCAAAAGTAAAAGATCTTTTTAAAAAGGCAGGTTTTTGTTTTGTTTTGTTTTTCCCATTTATTTATTTTATGGCATTTTAGGTTTTGGGGTACATGTGAAGAACATGCAAGATTGTTGCATAGGTACACACTTGGCAGTGTGATTTGGTGACTTCCTCCCCATCACCTACCTCTGGCATCTCTCCCCTTGCTATCTCTCCCCAGCTCCCCACCCTCCACCGTCCCTCCCCTATTTCCCACCAACTGACTCCAGTGTGTAGTGCTCCCCTCCCTGTGTCCATGTGTTCTCATTGTTCAACACGCTCCTATGAGTGAGAACATGCGGTGTTTGATCTTCTGCTGTCAGTTTGCTGAGAATGATGGTTTTCAGGTTCATCCATGTCCCTACAAAGGACACAAACTCATCGTTTTTGATGGCTGCATAATATTCCATGGTGTATATGTGCCACAGTCATTACAGTGAATCGGCAACCAACAGAATGGGAAAAAATTTTTGCTGTTTACTCATCTGACAAAAGGCTGATATCCAGAATTTACAAAGAACAAAAACATATTTACAAGAAAAAAAACTAACAAGCCCATTCAAAAGTGGGCAAAGGATATGAACAGATATTTTACAAAAGAAGACATACATGAGGCCAACAAACATATGAAAAAATGCTCATCAACACTGGTCATCAGAGAAATGCAAATCAAAACTACATTGAGATACCATCTCACGCCAGTTAGAAGGGCAATCATTAAAAAACCTGGAGACAAAAGATGCTGGAGAGGATGTGGAGAAATAGGAACACTTTGACACTGTTGGTGGGAGTGTAAATTAGTTCAACCATTGTGGAAGACAGTGTGGTAATTCCTCAAGGACCTAGAAATAGAAATTCCATTTGACCCAGCAATCCCATTACT
>NW_016107373.1:5875161-5972695 GCF_001604975.1 Cebus imitator | reverse complement strand
TTTGAGTTGGAGTCTCCCTCCAGACTGGAGTTCAGTGGTGCAATCTCAGCTCACTGCAACCTCTGCCTCTGAGGTCCTGATTCAAGCAATTCTCCTGCCTCAGCCTCCCAACTAGCTGGGGTTATAGGAGTGCACCACTATGCCCAGCTAATTTTTGTATTTTTAGTACGAACGAGGTTTCACCATGTTGGCCGGGCTGGTCTTGAATTCCTGACCTCATGATCCACCTGCCTTGGCCTCCCAAATTGCTGGGATTACAGGCATGATCCACCATGCCTGGTGCAATTTCACTCTTTCTATACTGAAATTTATTATTAAGTTTCTCTATTGTCTTGGATATTGTATTTGCAAAATGTATTTGTGACAACTTTCAAGATTCTTTTATCTTAAGTATGTTTCAGGCAAGATCTCATTGTACTTTAAAAGAGATTAGGAAAATGACTTTGCCAAATGGTGACCTTCTGAATTAAAATTTTTTAAAGCACAGCTTTGGGGCCAGGAGCAGTGGCTCATACCCATAATCCCAACACTTTGGGAGGCTAACGCGAGTAAATCACCTGAAGCTGGGAGTTCGAGAACAGCCTGACCAACATGGTGAAACCTCGTCTCTACTAAAAATACAAAATTAGCTTGGCATGGTGGCACATGCCTGTAATCCCAGCTACTCAGAAGGCTGAGGCAGGAGAATCATTTGAAACCAGAAGGTGGAGATTGCAGTGAGCTGAGATCACGCTATTGCACTTCAGCCTGGGTGACAAAAGCAAAACTCCATCTCAAAAACAAATAAACAAACAAGCAAAAAAAACCAAACCAAAACAAAACAGAAAAAAAACACCTCTTTGGAGACAGGTCAAGAGGAGAGAATGAAAGTGCCCATAGTGGTAACAGTGAAGAGTGTAGTGTAGATCAGATATGCCCATTAGCATTTCTTCCTAATAAAAATGATGATTTTGTGTCCTTTGTAGGGACATGGATGAACCTAGAAACCATCATTCTCAGCAAACTAACGCAAGAACAGAAAATCAAACACTGCATATTCTCAGGCATAGGCAGGTTTTGAACAATGAGAACATGTGGACACAGAGAGGGGAGCATCACACACCGCAGTCCTTTGGTAGGAGTAAGGGAGGGATAGTAGGAGGGAGGGTGGGGAGGGATAACGTGGGGAGAAATTTCAGGTATAGGTGATGGGGGGATGGAGGCAGCAAACCACCTTGCCACAAATGTACCTATGCAATCTTACGTGATCTGCACATGTACCCCAGAATCTAAAGTACAATTAAAAAAAAAAAAAAAGACCATTCATAACACTTCAGAATCGTGTAATAAGCAAGAAAAACTATCTGGAAATTCATGTACTGCATTTACCTGCATTTAAAAGAACAGAGAAAAGAGAAAGGGAAAATTTATACAGTTCTTATTTTATGTCAGCTGTTAATATATATTAATTCTCTTAATCTTCACCGTAATCCTGAGATTCATGTATAAATATCACTCAACATGCAGATGAGAGTCTGACTAGGTCAATTCCTCCTCTTACATGCTGTCCTTGATAATGTTTTTCACAATTAAGACTATTCATTTCTTTGATGATTCTTTGATTTCTGTCTCCCCTATCTTCGTCTATAAGCTTAGTGAGGACAGGAGTCCCTATGCCTCTTGTTTGTTTGTCTGCTTGGTTCTACCAAGTGTGCCCAGTGCCCAGTACAAAAACTCCAATACATTATAGGTCCTTAATAAATACATGTTGAATGAACAAACTGGCATAATGCCACAGTATTAGAAAATGACAGTGCTGAGACTGGGACCTCTGTCTCTGATGAGAAAGCTTGCAGTAATAATTATTCTATGGTTTTCTTGCTCATATGCTTCTAATAATTGTTTTATTTATGCAACGTGGGTTTCTAGTAGTGTCAAAGGCTGGGCACAGTGGCTCAGGCCTATAATCCCAGTGCTTTGGGAGGCAGAGGTCAGAGGATCACTTGAGGTCAGGAGTTTGGGATAGTGCTGTCAAAGTTCATGATCATACATGTATGGTCTGATATCTGGGCCACTGGACAGTCACTTAATGATTACATTTTCTACCAATCCCATGAATTTCACCATTAATTATGTAGCATGTTCCAATGCTCACCTGCTTTATCCACAGTTTTTCATTATTACTCCTTTGCCTGATTTGGGGTCACAATATTGAAACCTTGGAAACCTTAAAAGAGACCTGTTTTAGCAATAATGCATATGTATATTTCTCCCCAGCATCTACAAATGGAGTAACTGTGGTAACAGATGCCTTCTAATTTGACAGCATAAAATATATATATGGCTATTTAAATATTTCATCAGATGACTACAGGGTTTAAAGGGGCACTCTCATTTATTGAGGTCAAATGGCATAGGAGCTTCATAAATTCTTTTTTGTTGATCAGTTCATATTAAAGGCCCTTGGATCTAACCACATCTCAGTTTGCACACACATAATTCTTCCACGTAAAGTTCTGATGGCACTCTAAACATTTCCAGAATTAAGTTTTGTATATCATTTATGGTCACATTATCATGCTTCTCCTAGTTGTCTTTCCAGGTTTATACACAAGCTTCTAAGTGTAAGGATCCTGCCATCAACACCAATGACTAAATGAATGAAAGAATGGTTCTTTGCCAAGTTTACTTTCTGCCATCTTAACACTTAACTTGTAACAGGCCAAAGGTATAAACAAACAAGTCAAACACTAGATTAGTTTAAAATACATTTTGAAATTATCTTTCAAGGAGATTAATGCATGTAAAATAAAGTCCACATCTGGCCTGTAATACAGGTGGTGGTAGACTAGTGCTGCTGGAAGAAAGATGGGCAATCCTGCAATCCCATCCACACTCATTCTACGATAAATGTAAAAATCCAGTAATACTGATATTCTCCTTAAATAGCACTCTTTCCTGAATGCTTGAAATGTTTCATTTCGATGTATTAATCATATTTCCACATCTTTCAGTAGCCATTAGCAATATACACAATGATGTAATTTTAGAGCTATCTTTATTTTGGGTCCATTTGAATGAGATGAAATTTACAGTTTTCACTATGAACTGCAGTAAACGCCATTCTTAAAAATTATTGTTACTTTTTAGGATAGAGTCTCACTCTGTTGCCCAGGCTGGAGTGCGGTGGTACAATCTCAGCTCACTGCAACCTCTGCCTCCCAAGTTCAAGTGATCCTCATGCCTCAGCCTCCCAAGAGCTGGGATTACAGGCACATGCCACCACATCCAGCTAATTTTTGTATTTTCAGTAGAGATGGGGTTTCACCATGTTGGCCAGGCCTCAAGTGATCTACCTGAATTGGCCTCACAAAGTGCCACGATTACAGGTGTGAGTAACCATGCCCAGCCAACACGATTTAATTAACCATTTCCAGAGGTTTAAATCTGTAATGAAGATAGGATTGAGTTTTAGATTATCATTCTTCAGGGTCAAAACTTAGGGAATGAAAATAATGTTATTTATAATCACTGCTAGGTTGACTTTACTTATCATTTCTTATAGCTGTGGGTATAGGTGAGAATGGGCCAGATTAAACTGTGTTAATATTACCAAATATCACTGGCTTAAAACAAAAGTGGTTTATACCTCACTTATATTACCTGTCAATCTCTGGTTGGCTGGGCATTCACTTTGCTCATTGTCATTACATTTCATTCTCACAGAAAAACCACTATCTAGAAATCAAAAGTTGTCATAAAAAAAAAAAAGAGAGAGAGAAAGCTCTGGAGAGTCTTTGCATGAACAATTAAATTATTCTAATGGAAGTGACGCACAATTCCTGTGCTCATTACTCTTTGCCCAGGACTGTTGCCTGCCCCAGCTGAACAAGGGAGTCTAAGAAATGTAATCCTAGCTACAGACTGGGAAGTAATAAGGTATAAAAGATTAATGAGCAGCAATAATTACTGCTGCTAAAACCATATTGCATGAGGCTTTATAACTTCAAGAGGAAGTCAGTTTAAAGAGGTGAGAAAACCTTAAATAGGGGCTCCTCTAATGGAATAAAGTTTGGCAATGCAGAGCTTATTTCAGTCAGTCTTATTGTTAGGTTTTTATTATTACACACTCCTTTGTTATTGTTTCTCCTTTTTATTACATATAATTCCTGGTGATATTCTACTACATTTTATCTTAGAATGCGTTGTAGGCTCCATTTGTGATAGGATATTGCTGATGGTTTTTTCTTCCTTTTATTTGCTATGTAGGATATAGAAAACTTCCTTGGTTGTTATCTTTTCTATTGCCTCTAAAATTTGGGGTTTGGGAGACACCTTTATCTCAAAGAAGAATATCTTGTGCCTAAACATTAAACAGACTTGAATTTAAAAGATTATCTCATGCTGAATAGTCCTCCATGTAATTGTGATTGGCTGATAGGTTCTTCTTGCCTGCTGCACAGACAAAACTAACTCATGGAGATGGTACTATTGCAGTAAAGAAAAAGTTTAACAGAAAGCTAGTGGAGCAGAAGTACAGGAGATTTCTACTCAAATCAGCCTCACCAAGAATTCAACACAAACTGGAGTTTCTATGAATAATATGGCAGGAAGGGAGCTAGGGAATGGGTGCTTCTGATCAAGGATAAAATCATAGGTGTATGGAAAATGGTCCTTGTGTACTAAGTAGCCTTTGGGTGGTGACCACAGGACCAGTTGAATGAGTCACAGGCCTGGATGGAGTCAGTCAATCACCAGAATGCAAAGCCTGAAAAACATTTCAAAAGACCAATCGTAGATTCTACAATAGTAATATTATCTATAGGAGCAACTGGGGAAGTCACAAGCATTTCGACCCATGGTCACTTGACACATGAGCTGTAAGGGATTATAGAAAAACAATGGCTAGCTATTGTTTAACTATGCCTACATCTTAACAGAATTCAAGCTTGTATTAGTGTGTTTTTACGCAGCTAATAAAGACATACTCACGCCTAGGTAATTTATAAAGAAAAACAGGTTTGATGAACTCACAGTTCCACATGGCTGGGAGGCCTCACAATCATGGCGGAACATTAAGGAAGAACAAAGGGAGAGCGTACATGTTGGCAGGCAAGAGACAGCTTATGTAGGAGAACTCTTCTTCGTAAGACCATCAGATCTCGTGAGACTTGTTCACTATCATGAGAACCGCACAGGAAAGACCTGCCCCATGATTCAATTACCTACCACCAGGTCTCTTCCATGACATGTGGGAATTATGGGAGCTACAGTTGGAGATGAAATGTGGGTGGGGACACAGCCAAAACATACCAAGAACCCTGTCATAATCATAATGTTGTGTTGTTTTATTAGTTTTACAATGGCAATTTCAGTCCCCAGATTAAAGGATACCAATTTTAGGGAGAGACTATTATTATTCTTGCTTCAGAGTTAAACAATATACTAAATTACTCCCATGGTTAGGTTGGCTTACACCTAGAAATGAGCAAGGATAGCCAGCCTGTGGGGATAGAAGCAAGATGGAGTCAGCCATGCTAGATTTCTTTCACTGTCACAATTTTTGCAAAAGTGGTTTCATAATAATTGGATAATTTTCTTGATAACATACTGAGGCACTGTGTTAAATAAATGTCTCTTCCTGGGCCTGCTAGGGGAGGGGTTTCAAGTACGGGAATTTCCTATCTCCCCGCTTCAGGCGGCTGGGTCTCTTTAAGCACCTCCTCCACGCCTCCATCCAGAGACCAGAGGGTTTCAAATGCAGAAATTTCCTGGCTCCTTGCCTCAGGTGGCTGGGATTCTTTGAGTACCTCCTCCATGTGGGGCAGGTAAAATTCTTTGTCTGATCTTGGGAAAGCGAGGTGGAGCTCTTTTGTCCCAAATTCCTGCTGAAAGATCTGGGAGGATGGAGCTCTGTAACTGAGGGCTATAAAACAGGTAGCCAATTGGTATCAGAGTCAAAGATCAATCATCCAGAGGAAGTTTAAAAGAACTCCTCTCATTGGTTGAGAACATGAATGGCGAGGGAATAACTCAAGGGTTAAAACTTCAGCTGTCCCCACTTCAAAGGATTTCCCTCTCTGGGTTCCCCTCCCACAACAGCATGGCGGATGTCCTCTATCTCTCTCTCTCTCTCTCTCTTTCTCTTCCACAAAACTCTTTGGGTCCACGATTTTATTCCAAGGGTAAACAGACAAAGCCTCTGGGGCCCCTTACCCCATTATTCAGGGTTAGGGAGGCAGAGAACCTACAAGCTGGGTACTCCCCCAGTAACAATACTATAATAATGGGGAGATAAATTTTTACCATCTCTTCAGATGATATAAATCTTTGGAGGAAAGAAACTGCTTTCATTAGAAAAGAAATCCACCAACATAAATTGGAAAATGTATGTATTCGAAGGGCCATATTGCCTCTTTATATAACATTACCTCTCGTTATATTGGTCAAAAGTACAAGATTAAAGCATTTTCTGATATTCTCCAGGAAAGAGTAAGAAGTCTTTGTTCAGCATAAACTACTGGGTCATCACAAACAGTTTAGGTTACTGAGAAAATGTAGCATCAATAATTAGAAAACAGAAAAGAAAAGAGGGCAATAAAAATAGATATAAATAGAAGAGTAAAGAAAATACATAGAAGAAAATAAAGCATGTTAAACACATTTCTTTCTTCTCAAATCTATACTGGCACTGAATAAACAGCATTTATCCAATATATCCCCCAGTGCCTACCCAACGTTTGGGCAGAGAGATGTCATTGCATTCAAGGCCCTCCATCATAGATCATTGAAACCAAGGTCCTCTGCATAGTAAAGATTGACTTTGCACAGAGAATTGCTTGGCTCTTTCTTATGGCTCCTGAAAGTTCATCTCTAAACCCTAGGTATGTCCTGCCTGATAAGAGTGTCTTTGTTTACGGAAAGGCCTTGGGTCACGCCTGATAGTCTAATGCTACAACGTGATTTATGTGGGGAGGCCATGGGCCGTGCTTGTCAACTCAACATCTGCAGAGGCTGAAGACTAGGATTAGTTATGTCAGAAGTCAATTTTATCTATGTGACCAAGCCCCCAGTAAAATTTCTAGATATCAAGGATTGAGTAAATGTCCCTGGCTATCACTACTCCATATGCATTATCACATTGCTGGGCAAAGTAAGCACTATCTGTACAATTCCACTGGGAGAGGACAATTGGAAGCTCCATTTTCAGAACTCCCCAGGACCCTGCCCTATGTTCTTCTATCTTTAGCTGATTTTAATCTGTATCCTTTTGCTGTACTAAGCTATAACTGAGTATAAACAACTTTCAATGAGTTTTCAGAGTTCATCTAACAAATTATCACACTTGAAGCTGATTTTTAGGAACCCTAAACTTGCAATTGGTGTCAGAAGTGAAGGGGTTCTTGGGAACCATGCAACTTTTCACTGGTGTCAGAAGTGATGGTTGTGGGGACCCTTAAACTTGTACCACCACATCCAATCATAGGCCATTCTACTGAATCCCTTCCATGGTATGGTTCTGGATTATTTAGGCTCTTTGAGACAGAAGAACAAGTAATGAGGGCCATTTAATCACTAAGGCTCGATAGTGAGGATGTATTCAAAGTAATATATGACAGAAAGTGTTGACTTCATGAAAAATCAGCCTTCATAGACAACCAGAATACGCTTCAGTGAACAATGCAATTGATTATTTTAACAAGACATTTCTTTTCTCTTACTGATAACAAGAACTTCTTCAATGATTCATTATAATACCATTTAATCATTATGGAACTAACTTCTTTCCATATCTGTTTCTACTCCACCAACTAAGTTACCTGTATTCTCTCTACTGAATGGGTTTATGCTTGTTCATTGATTTGGTAAATCACAACTGCTTCTCTCATACCTGCTTTCTATCGTCCCTCTGTGTGTGTTTTGACTTTTACTTATGCCCCTGAATTTTGCTAATGCTCTGTATGTCAGGCACACAGAACACTCTGAGATAGAATCTACTTGAGCAAATTTCTGCCAATTTGAACTATTCACACTGAGAAAGCTCCTTATGTCAAGGCATCTCAAAAGCCAATGGGCGACTTTTTAATGCTACCTAATGGAAATATAATTTAAGCCACATATGTAATTTTTAAAATTTAGTAGCCACATTCCTTTAAAAGGGAGAAAAAACATATATAATATTATATTTAAAGTACATCTAAAACATTATCATTTCAACATGTGGGACTAGCTACCTATCCATCACTGAGTAGATACATATGCCTGGTGGCTACCATGTTGGAGAGTTCACACTTTGACAGTTGAGTTCCATGTAGAATAGTGATGAACCTCATACTTCAAAATCTGGTTATTGAGAAGAAATATAGGAAAACAATTATTATAGAAAATTTTAGAGACCACTTATACTTAGTTACCATTAAATTTTAGTTATATCGCTTTTTAGCAGTGTAGCTTTGTAAAAAATACCTATACTTCTGTTAATTTTCTCATATATAAGATATGACATATAGAGAAATAATTTATATATGTATACAATTTATATAGATATAAAATATGCCAGGCACAGTGGCTCATGGTGTAATCCTAGCACTCTGGGAGGCTGAGATGGGCGGATCACTTGAAGTCAGGAGTTCAAGGCGAGCCTAGCCAACATGGTGAAACCCCATCTCTACTAAAAAATACAAAAATTAGCTGGATGTGGTGGTGGGCACCTGTAATCCCAGCTACTCGGGAGACTGAGGAAGGAGAATCACTTGAACTTGGGATTCAGAGGTTATCGTGAGCTAAGATTGTGCCATTGCACTCCAGCCTGGGTGACAAGAACGAGACTCTGTCTCAAATAATAATAATAATAATAATAATAAATACATTTTTAAATATTAAAGTCAAAGAAGACTCTTATGATATCTTTCTGATTGAGTTATGGCATTTCTCATGCTCTTGGCAGGAAGTAAATTTCAAACTCAAAAAAAGTTGATAAAGTATCTATTTACAGAAGATATATACAAGGTTAACAACAGCGATAAAGAATAATCAAGTACCCAGAGACTAAAGATAATGACAAGTCTTCAGTTACCACAGCATTTTCCATTTTGACCTTAAAAGAATATTGTTACCAGAGTTGGGTTGAAAGTTTAAAAAAGTGGTCACATCACAAGAATTGACTCAGCCACTGCCAGAAATTTTGGTAGTGAGGTCAGGAGGAAGCAGGGTACACATAGGTAAGCTTGCGTATCGGAACCCTTGTCTTATTCTCCCATCTCCTGCAAGTGTTTCTCTTCAATCAAACCCAACCAAATGTCAGGGCAAGGGATGATATCTGGAGAAATCAATCATCTAGGCAATGCAACAAGGTAGAGGATGAATCTGGGGTAGAAGGAGGCCAATTGACAACAACCAACACAGGTTATTATGAGAGTTAAGCGAAAACGAAATCTGTGTACAGTACCTGGCATATAGTACATACTCAATATATGTTAACTATCATTAATTAAATTATATTGTTTAATGTTTAAGTCTACAGTTATATTTGGCTCAATCAGCTCTAAACATGGTGGCGAGGCTGTGAGTGAGTTAGATCCTTAGAGGTTGATAGTCTCTTGACTGATATGGGTCCCAGTCTCCGCAATACACCAGTATTCCCTATCAAATACTAAATATTCTGCTAAACCAAACGTAATGTTTTGCAAACTTCTCTAATTAAACAACTTTCCTGGGAAGCAGTCTGATTTGAGGAAAATCAATTTATTGAAAGTCTATTCCATTTGTCAAAAGATCATTTGTCAATGACAATTTTCCAAATTCACCAAATATGCTGGTTTCCCTGAAGGCTTATTTCTTCATTGCTTCTATTTATAAATGTTTATGGGCATTTTTATTTAATGGTTTGACAGGTTCTAGGAGGACTGCACAGTGAGAACTCCACATTCAGAAACCACTGACCTTCTGCTTCTCTTAGCTCCTTCCTTCAGTTTTCTTTCATTCTGTCCTTTATCTTCTTTTTCTCAGCTCCTTAGTGTTCCCATCCTCTCTGGGTTTTCAACTCCTTGACCTTGCTCTTTGTCCCTGTTTTCCTACTTTTATCTATGCCAAATATCTTACGTTTGCTCCTCCAGACCAACAGAAACCAAGAAGCTTCCCTTCTCCATTCCCACCTCTGCCTCAAGACTGATCTGAAGGGATGGCATTGATGGGCTCTTTTGACTTTCAGAAGAGTTAGGCCAATGGAAAATACCACCAAAAAAATCAAAGAAGGTAGAATCAAAAGGTTGAAATATTTTTTCCAGTGTGGTAGCTATGACTGGCCCCACCCACAAACCAAAAATAACGGCTCCTGTTGGGTGACTTTCCGCACAGCTTCCCATCTACATCCTCCAAAAACTTCTACCTCTCCTTATTCTTTCAGAAATAGGGTTAGACTTCTGCTCTTGGAGTAGTCGTTCTGTGGTACTGCACTGTTCTGTGTGGTTTTCCGATATTCTATTGACAACATTAAAATAATATCACTGCAAATCTTTTGAAGTATCTTAATTTGAAAGTGCTACCTTTTTTCTCTCTACTTCATTCAGCCCTTAGCATACCAAGGCTTCAGCTACTCTACTCTGTATTTTTCACCTTTTTTAAAGAGCAGTGACTGAGAGTTGCCTGTGAGGTTAGCTTTCTCTGTTCCAGTTTCCTTTTTTTGCAGGAGGAGAAAATGGGGTGAAAAGAAAGTCTGAAGAGTACAGAGGAAGAGTCTAGATGTAGAGAGATAAAGATAGGTGAGGTACAGAAGAAAGACTAAAGGGCAAATAAATAAAGAGATGGTCAGACTGAGAGGTACAAAAGCAGAAGAGCCTGAGAGCCTTGCACCAGTGGAATTCTAATAGTTGCAATCATCATGCATCCTTCCACTGTGAGTGACTAGAAGCTCAAAACTTAGCTTTAATAATGGAGTGAAAATCATGTGTCAAATTGATTTTTTTGACCAGTTGGTAAATTTCACTTCTTATATTTGCTTATTTTGTTTTCTTACTTTTCCTTTTGAAAATGCTACTCATTAAAATCCAAAGATTTGGCTTATGTTTTCCCAGTGTTTTGAAGCCTTCCATGACTTTCCCAATAAAATGTATATTATTCTGATGTGGAACTTTCCAGAGTATGTATCTTAGTGCTGTGAAAGCAAAAATTGCACTGGAAAAAACTAAACAGGAAGAAACAATATAATTGAAAACCAATACAATAGAGGGGAGAAACCTGAATGTAGTCTGAACTCAACTCAGCTTAAAGAAAGGGCAGGTGAGTTTTTGTTTGTTTTTTGAGATGGAGTCTCAACTCTGTCACCTGGGCTGGCGTGTAGTGGCGCGTCCTCAGCTCACTGCAACCTCTGCCTTCCAGGTTCAAGTGATTCTCCTGCCTTGGGCTCCTGAGAAGCTGGGATTACAGGTGCCTGCCACTATACCCAGATAATTTTTTTTTTTTTTTGTAGTAGAGACAGGGTTTCACCAGTTTGGCCAGGCAGGTCTTGAACTCCTGACCTCAGGATTCTCCTGCTTTGGTTTTCCAAAGTGCTGGGATTACAGGCATGAGCCACAGCACCCAGCCAGTTGAGTTTTTAAGCTCTGGGATGTTGTTGTTTGGTGAGGGGGTCCTTAAATCAGCACCCCTCACCAAACAACAACACAGGTAACCTGTGTTTGCTAACTGACCTTACCCACAGATAAAGTAAACTTTCTTTTATCTTCTTGACAGGAGGTAATTTTACAGCTTGGAGCAAAGTACCCACCTAAGTTAAGCTCCTACCCTCCCACAGACACTGGGAGATTGGGGTTGCATCTTCCTTAATGATTACATTTCAAAAGATGACACCCGGGTCCTTGAGAAAGATAATCTTGGGTTGTAAAACTAGCAAAAACACTTTTTAAAGATTTACATCATAAAGGGGCAGAAAAAGAATTTAGAGTTACAAGTTTTCTAGAGTAAATGCTCTAATAAAAGGGAGATACGAGATTTCTGTGTTTAGGCCATCTGGATTCTGTTAGGACCAAGATGAGGGCAAGTTCAGAGGCTAGAAAAGAAGCCTGACTAAAGTTTAGTCGAGCTGAGGGAAATGATGAAGATTTCTTGGTCAGTGCCCTATCTCCTTTAAAGACATGTACCTGTCATGTTTCTTGTATTGCATTGTGAGCGTCATGAGTTCCTGGAATGTGCCTTGCCTCTGCCTGCACCTCTTGAATGGAGTGATGCAATTAAAAGTGGGTAACAGATACGTTCCATCGATACCTAGCTTATTGAGTGTTTTTAGCATAAAGGGCTGTTGAATTTTGTCAAAGGCCTTCTCTGCATCAATTGAGATAATCATGTGGTTTTTGTCTTTGGTTCTGTTTATGTGGTGAATTACGTTTATAGACTTGTGTATGTTGAACCAGCCTTGCATCCCCGGGATGAAGCCTACTTGATCATGGTGGATAAGCTTTTTGATGTGCTGTTGCAATCGGCTTGTCAGTATTTTATTGAAGATTTTTGCATCTATGTTCATCATGGATATTGGCCTGTAAAAAAGAGCCCGCATAGCCAAGTCAATTCTAAGCAAAAAGAACAAAGCGGGGGGCATCACACTACCGGACTTCAAACTATACTACAAGGCTACAGTAATCAAAACAGCATGGTACTGGTACCAAAACAGAGATATAGACCAATGGAACAGAATAGAGGTCTCGGAGGCAACACAACATATCTACAACCATCTGATCTTTGACAAACCAGACAAAAACAAGCAATGGGGAAAGGATTCCCTGTTCAATAAATGGTGTTGGGAAAGCTGGCTAGCCATGTGCAGAAAGCAGAAACTGGACCCCTTCCTGAAACCTTACACTAAAATTAACTCCAGATGGATTAAAGACTTAAACATAAGACCTAACACCATAAAAACCCTAGAAGAAAATCTAGGCAAAACCATTCAGGACGTAGGTGTAGGCAAGGACTTCATGACCAAAACACCAAAAGCATTGACAACAAAAGCCAAAATAGACAAATGGGACCTAATCAAACTCCACAGCTTCTGCACAGCAAAAGAAACAATCATTAGAGTGAATCGGCAACCAACAGATTGGGAAAAAATTTTTGCAGTTTACCCATCTGACAAAGGGCTGATATCCAAAATTTACAAAGAACTAAAGCAGATTTACAAGAAAAAAACTAACAAGCCCATTCAAAAGTGGGCAAAGGATATGAACAGACACTTTACAAAAGAAGACATACGTGAGGCCAACAAACATATGAAAAAATGTTCATCATCACTGGTCATAAGAGAAATGCAAATCAAAACTACATTGAGATACCATCTCACGCCGGTAAGAATGGCGAACATTAAAAAATCTGGAGACAGCAGATGCTGGAGAGGATGTGGAGAAGTAGGAACACTTTTACACTGTTGGTGGGAGTGTAAATTAGTTCAACCATTGTGGAAGACAGTGTGGCGATTCCTCAAGGACATAGAAATAGAAATTCCATTTGACCCAGCAATCCCATTACTGGGTATATATCCAAAGGATTACAAATCGTTCTACTATAAGGGCACGTGTACACGAATGTTCATTGCAGCACTGTTTACAATAGCAAGGACCTGGAACCAACCCAAATGCCCATCGACGATAGACTGGATAGGGAAAATGTGGCACATATACACCATGGAATATTATGCAGCCATCAAAAACGATGAGTTTGGGTCCTTTGTGGGGACATGGATGAACCTGGAAACCATCATTCTCAGCAAACTGACAGAGGAGCAGAAGATCAAACACCACATGTTCTCACTCATAGGCGGGTGTTGAACGATGAGAGCACATGGACAAAGGGAGGGGAGCACTACACACTGGGGTCAGTTGGGGGGAAATAGGGGAGGGACGGTGGGGGGTGGGGAGCTGGGGGGGGATAGCAGGGGGAGAAATGCCAGATGTAGGTGATGGGGAGGAAGGCAGCAAATCACACTGCCATGTGTGTTCCTATGCAACAATTTTGCATGTTCTTCACATGTACCCCAAAACCTAAAATACAATAAAATAAATAAATGGGAAAAAAAAAAGTGAGTAACAGAATATGAATTAAATCAAAGTTAAGCACTAGACAGTGCTAATTATGTGTGTGTGTGTGTGTGTGTGTGTGTGTGTGTGTCTGTGTATGTGTTTAGCTTTATATTTTAATTCATTCAATTACTATGCCATTCAAGGGACTCATTTACCCTCCATAGCAGGCAGTATTAGAGATGGAATTCTAATAATTCTTAGAAGATCTCACTCTAATCTTCTGATCCCAAGACGTGCTGACAAGCCACATTAATTCCCCACTTTGCAGACACTTCTATGGAAGTAGATGCCATTTGCTCATAGAAAAGCTCTGTTAAAAGAGGTGGTAAAGCAAGGCATTCTGCAAGGATATACCAAGAGTGTACTTCAGTTAGGAGACAGGCCTTCCAGATTCTTCTCCAGTGTCAGCTGTAGAAATAATGACTGATACAGAGAAAGGTGTGGCAGAATGGGGACAGCTTGATGAGCCTACAGAGAAATCTCTTTGAAACTGCTCCATCGCTGTGACCAATTGCTTATCTAAAGAACACCAAGCAAATAGCTCCTGTATTGCTTATTCCCTCAAATTCATACCCCAAAGATATCAAGTATAAATTATTTGCCCCTACAATAATAAAGCTAGTGTTGACAGAGCCCTTGAAACCTTCATGCCACAAATGCAGGAACAAACAAAAAATAAACTAAACCCCCCAAAATAAAATTCAAGGAGTCTTAGGCCCTCCTAAGACTGAAAGTGCTTTTGCTCCAGTTCTGATTATTAAAGTCTTTGCTTATTATAAACAAGAAAACAGCAAGCGTGCAATAGAAAGTCAATCACTCTAGAAGGTCTTGCAAATATGTTGGTCATTTAAAAGGATAAATCACCTCCAACAGCAACCAAGAGTCAGTGCAGAGGTAATCTCATTTGAAGCAGTTTCATCTCCAAAATGGTAATATATTGAGTTGCTTTGCTGGGAAATGAAGCCAAGAAGCACTTGCTCAACATTTTATTCAAATAGTACAGAGAACCAAGCTTTTCAAAGTCATTAATCCCTCTGGAACTTTTTGTTTAGAGTGAATGCAAATAAATGCAGGAGACCCGTGCTTCCAACAAGACAATAAAATAATGTTTTTAAAGAAACAAACTCTAATCCTTTTTTCTATTTGATTTCATCCTTTCTCTTCATTTCTTTGAAATGATCCATTTGGTGAAAGTACGTTTTTGATATATTATATTTGCAGAATAAATCAAGTGATATAAATTATGTGTGGGCTGAATTGTGTCCCCTAAGAAGATATGTTGAAATCCTAAGCTCTGTACCTGTAAATGTGGCCTTATTTGCATATAGGTTCTTGCTGATGTAATCTTGCTAAAATGAGATCATATTTAATTAGGATTGATCTTAATCTAATGTGACTGGTATCCTTATAAGAAGAGAAAACAGATACACAGGGAAAGGAACACCATGTGAAGACCCAAAGGGACAGAGAGAGATTGAAGCTGTGTGGCCACAAATTAAGGAACTGCTGGGACTATGGGAAGCTGGAAAAGACAAGAAAAAATTATTCTCTAAAAGCTTGAGAGAGAGCATCGCCTTGACACCCCTAGATTTTGGAAATCTAGACTTTCAAATCATGAGATGATAATTTATGTGCTATTAAGTCACCTAGTTTGTGGTCCTTCGTTATGGCAGTCCTAGTGAACTAATACAAATGGTTAGTTGCCTTTCAGAAAAAGAAGCCAGAAAATACCACAGTATTTCCCGCACTGAATATAAAGTGTTGCTTTTCGGGACCTAAATTCTTCTCCTGGCCTTTGTCAGTGGGCACTACCTGATGGAAAAGGGAATCTGACTAATCTCTGTTCAAATTCTAACTCTGCTCCTTTTTGGCTATCTCAGGCTAGGGATTTAACCTCTATAGCCTTGATTCCTCTCGGTAAAATTGACATAATAATAGCTATGGCACAGTGTGGATTTGTTTGTTTGTTTTAGGATTAAAGGAGATAGCATATGTAAAACACCTGACATATTAAACTTTCCTTTCATCTAGGTCCTTTCATTTTCTCTCTTCTTTTTCTACCTGGGCACATACCTTCGCTCAAGCCAGCCATCAGCTAATCCCTCCTGAGACTCATCTGATAGTAGCTTCACATTTTATATATCCCAGAGATATCTGTAATTTAACAGACAACCCTTAAAGGCAAAAAGCCCTTGAGGCCAAAGCAATGGATTCTAATAGAAAACTTCAGGCTTTCTGATAGGCAGTGGAGTAGTTATTTTTTTAGCTGGAGAACTTTGCAGAACCTATTGAGAACACACCTAAAAAGCCATGATCTTACTCATGTGCCTAGCCCTGCTGCATAATAATTTCTGTTAAGAAAATTAATTCTTTTGGGTGTCTAATCTGTTGCTTTTTAAATGTATTCATTTATTAATCAATGATTTCTGCATTTCATTAATCTCTCATTCATTTATTAAGTACATAATTCTATACAGCACAACCTAGCAAAGCTACTGCTTGGTTCCAAGGAGCTTGTATTCTAGTAAGGAAGAGGAGACATTTATGTAAATAGATGAATCGGGTAATTTAGGAAGTTCTGATATCCAAAATTGAGATTTTGTTTTTTGAGGCAATTTTCCTAAATCACCGTTTAATCTCAATCCTTTTCTATCTACTTTTTTTTCTCTCCTTCTTTCCTCGGCCCTCTCTCTCATTTTTTCCCCCTTTGCCTCTCTTTTGATAGTTCCTCTCTCCAGTTCTTCATTTATTACATGTTTATGAGAGTAAGAGCTGTTGTGCTTATAACAAAGCCATTTTTGTCTGTGTGTATAAATATGTGTGCCTTCAGTTGGAAATATTTTGGGGTGACTACTGAATAGTGACTATTCTCTAACAACTACTGTGTTCTCTCCTATTTTTTTTTGGATGTGAAGTAGCTGTGGTATTGGGTCCAGCCAAAGACTTCTAAAAAGATGGTCCAGAAGAGACTTATTTTTCAGTTTCCAACAAGACCAATATCAAATATTCTGGGCTAGATCAGTAATGATTTACATAATTATATGAGACTTATGTACAGGCATTTAATTAATAAGCTCATTATATAATTTTTCTTGCAGCATTTCCTAGTACGGTATGTATCTTTATGCCACATTTTTGAAACCAAACTTTAAAGTCCAGCATCTATGATTTAGCTGTGATAATCCGTAATTGAGCTTTACTCTGTCATGTGAGTCTAAAATGTTTACAGTATTACCATGTCCATGTCTACCCATTGAACATTATTCTTAGTATTTTTTCTTTTCTTTCCTTTTTTTTTTTTGAGAAGGAGTTTCACTCTTGTTGCCCAGGCAACCTCCACCTCCCAGGTTCAAGTGATTCTCCTGCCTCAGCCTCCCAAGCAGCTGGGATTACAGGTGTGAGCCACCGCACCCGGTCTTAGTCTTAGTACTTTTTTCTATGTTAGGAAACATTTATTTATTCATTTTACATTTGCAGAACATCCCTTGTTAGGAAACATATGAATCATTTTTCTCCCATTCTCTATTTCCTCTAGTTCATGTAGCATACTTTTGACAAATTAATCCTTTTTAAACAGTTTTTTTTTGTTTACATAATTGCTGGATTTAGAACAAATAAACCTGAGTTTATACTTTGCCTCTATTCTTAAATACTTGTTTGATCCTTCATTAGTTATAAAAATAACAACTTAATAGAAAGCAATATATATTGAGCATTTAGGTGCTAGATACTATGATAAAACTCAAGAAGAATTAAATTACTAACTCAGTAATGCAATGAGAAATATATTAAGTTTTTGATTTCAAATGTGGACTCTCAAAGGCCTTGTAAGTAATAATAGCTTAAAAAGTCGATGGAATTGATTTTCATGAGCTAAGTAGTTCTGAGTAAAGAGAAGTCTATTCAAAAGCGGAAAAGAAAGCCTATAAGAAATAAGACATCGCGTATATGCCTTCACAATAGGTGAGAAAAGGAAAGAAAGAAACAATTATATCCAAGGGAATCTAAATGAGAATCAGTTAGTCTGGAAAGAGGTAAGAGACTATAATATGAATGAGCATGATCTTGGATACCTAGGACATGAGAGTAAACCTTGGGATTGAAGGGGACTGCATGTGCACACGTGCACACATACACACATATACATACATACATATACACACACATGCATATATATACACACACACATACACACATATGCATACATATAAAGTATACTTACATATATATAACATATATACACATATACACACACACATATACATACATATATACATAGCACACACACACACATATATAATACATATATATATCTTGTTGGTGCAAAAGTAATTGTGATTTTTGCCATTAAAAGTAATAACCTGGTGGTGTGGTGGCACTGGCAGGTAGTCCCAGCTACTCGGGAGGCTGAGGCAGAAGAATAGCTTGAACTTGGGAGGCGGAGGCTGCAGTGACCCAAGATCACACCAATGCACTCCAGCCTGGGCAACAGAGTGAGACACTGTCTCAAAAAAAAAAAAAAAGTAATAACCTGCTCTGGCAGTGGCTCACGCCTGTAATCCCAGCTCTTTGGGAGGCCAAGGTGGATGGATCACTTGAGTTCAGGAGTTAGAGACCATCCTGACCAACATGGAGAAACCCAATCTCTACTAAAAATACAAAATTAGCCAGGTGCTGTGGCACATGCCTATAATCCCAGCTACTCAGGAGGCTGAGAGGGGAGAATCACTTGAACCCAGGAGGCAGAGGTTGTGGTGAGCTGAGATCATGCCACTGCACTCCAGCCTGGGCAACAAGAGCAAAACTACATCTTCTTAAAAAAATAATAATAACCTGTTGGGCACAGTGGCTAATGCCTGTAATCCCAGCACCAGCACATTGGGAGGCCAAGGCTGGCAGATCATGAGATCAGGGGTTCGAGACCAGCGTGACTAACATGGTGAAACTCTGTCTCTACTATAAATACAAAACTTAGCCACGTGTGGTGTCACACACCTGTAATCCCAGCGGGAGGCTAAGGCAGGAGAATTGCTTGAATGCAGGAGACACAGGTTGCAATGAGACCAGAAAGCACCACTGCATTCCAGACTGGGTGACACAGAGAGACTCTGTCTCAAAAAAAGAAAAAAAAAAAAAAAGAGGGAATAACCTATATGCCCTTGCTTCAAGATATCCCAGCTTTCCGTAGCAAATGGGCATATACCTTGCATGTATTGATTTATATCTTTGCCTGAAAGATATAAAACCAAACTGTAATCTCACCACCTCAGGTGCATTTTCTTAGGACTCTTGGAGACACTGTTTTTTCTGGCTGTGGTAACTCATATTGGCTCAGAATAAATCCCTTTAAAATATTTAATTGTTTTGTTTTTCCATTAACATCACATGGTCAGAAAGTTGAATGGTTGTTAATCAATGGTTAAAATTTTAGCAACACATGTTGCCGTACTAGCTTTTTAGCGTGGAGCTGACTTCATTCTGTAACTGCCTGCAGGACATCCATGAATTTTTCAGTAAAAGTGACACCCATGCATGCTCTGTCTGAGGATTCCTTTCCAAACAGATCCATAGAAACATGTCTCATTTAATAGCACAGAACACTTATTAACACCTTCTACTAGGCTGGGTGGAGTGGCTCATGCCTATAATTTCAGCTGAGCCACGAGCATTACTTGAGTCCAGGAGTTCAAGACCAGCCTGGGCAACACAGCAAGACCCTGTCTCTTAAAAAAAAAATTCGTTTTAATTAGCAGGGTACAGTGGCACACCACAAAGAAATGTTTTTAATGAGCAGGGTATAGTGGCACATACCTGTAGCCCTTGCTGCTCAGAAGGCTGAGGTGGGAGGATGACTTGAGCGCAGGAATGAGTCCATGGCAGCAGTGAGCCACGATTGTACCAGTACACTCCAGCCTGAATGACAGAGGGAGACACATCACTAAAAAATAAAAATACAAAAACACAAAATCTCCAAATATACCTGAAAAAGTCAAGATGCCATAGAAGACTTTAAAACCTGTAATTAAAACAGACTAGGCCTAAGTGAAAACTTACCACTAAAAACCAACCCTTGGCTTACCTAGGGACATGACCTGAAACATCTTGCCTTCTAGATTATCTGGGTATAGTTTCGGGTATCTCATAAGTAGAGTAGCACACTTAGAATAAAGAATAAACAAATCTCCCACACATTTCATCTTTTAAGAGGGTACTATAGTGCCAAAAATGGTGCTTTGGAATAGAGATTATCCACCCAAAGCAGTTTAGTGATAAAGACAGTGATAAGAATTAATCCTGGGCCAGGCACAGTGGCTCATGCCTATAATCCCAGCACTTTGGGAGGCTGAGGCGGGTGGATCACGAGGTCAGGAGTTCAAAACCAACCTGGCCAAGATGGTAAAACCCCATCTAAAACCCGTCTCTACTAAAAATATAAAAAAAATTAGCTGGGCGTGGTGGTGAATGCCTGTCATCTTAGCTACCTGGGAGGCGGAGACAGAGAACTGCTTGAACCCGGGAGGTGGAGGTTGCAGTGAGCTGAGATCACACCACTGCACTGCAGCCTGGTTGACAGAGTGAGACTACATCTCAAAAAAGAACAACAAAAATAGAATTAATCCTGAATAACAGAATTTTCTTGATGGCCTCTAAGCTCATTGACAGGATATTAGGGAGCTCTCCTATCCCATTTGGAAGAGGAAAAAATGAGATGTCAACAGGGATTTTATTTTCCAAAGTTGACTGCAATAATATATTTTCTCCTACATCTAACATGCTCTGTGCAGTGTGATTTTGCAATGCTCTCTCAATCACCCCCAATGGGTTAGTCTGGGATTTCTACCTAATGGTTATGGAGATGGCTGAACACATGGCATATAACACTGGACACATGAAATCAATAGCAATTCATTAGACATGTGAACTTACAGCCTGGGGAAGGAGGATACCACATGCCATGCACTGCCACATGGGGGTTACCCTTGGGGACAGACTGAATAATGAGGAGCTTTGAAAAGCAGCCTTTGTAGTAACAAGATGATGATGTGATCTCAGTTCCTTCAGGAGGATGTGATTGGCTTGTTTAAATAATTCTGCTAGTAGGGAGGCTAGTAGGGAGCTGAAACACATTGCTCAGAAGTAGAAACTGCCTAGTCCTCTTGACAACGAGGGTTGTTTGGTTTGAAGACCTTATGTGTGGAAGCAGAGTAGTGAGAGAAACTTGTAATTAGTCTATTCAAGGACTTCTGAGTTTCACCAGATACCAAGATAGCTCAGAAAACAAGTTTTTCATTTATTTTTCTACACTCTCTACTTCTGACATCAGACGTACATTGTTTTTTATTCCAACACTGACCAATTCTCTGATACCAGCAGAGTGTCCTATAATTCAATTCAATTTCGACACTCTCTACCTAGAGTTATCATCGGATCCCACAAATGACGGGCTCAGTCTCACAAGACTCCTGCAATTTCACATTCCAATTGTAAGTTCACATCTTCCCTATTTCTAACCGACTGACAATAAATTGGGGGTTCCAACAACCCTCCCTCAGGTTCGATAATTTACTAGAATTGCTCATAGAACTCAGGGAAGCACTTTACTCATGTCTACCAGTTTATTATAGAGAATACAACAAAAAATATACATAAATCGCCAGATGAAGGAGGTGTCCTGAGCCCAGGAGCCTTTCTGCTGAGTTGGAGTATGAATGACTCCCCTTCCTCCCTTTCAAATGTATGTGATCACCAACCTGGTAGCTCATCAAGGCTCACTGTTTATGCATTTTTATACAGCTTATTCTTCAATTTCTCCCTCTATATTCTTCTCTAAAGTCTGTGGGTATAACTTAATGTTCCGACATTTTGATCTCTTGGTTTCGCTGGTGACCATCCCCTTCCTGAAGCTTTAAGAAACCACCTTAAAGCAATCATTAGCATAAAATAAAATGTCATTAAGTAGGCCACCATAGGAAGAACAAAAGACATGCCTATCACTCAGGAAATTTCTAGAGGTTTAAGAGCTCTATACCAGGAAGCAGGAACAAAGACCAAATACATTTATTTTGCTACAGTTCCACATGAGTTTGGGCCTTAATTTTAAGCCTTACCTCACACATGCATCCAAAAACAGCTGGTGTATAATTCCTTCTCCTTGTGACCGAAAGAATGTGGTATAAGTGATACCACGTGGTTTCCAAGGAGGTATGTCAGAATGCTTCTTAGAATGCAGCTTGCTTTGGACTGCCTCATAACCCATCTGTGAAGCAGGGAGAAGCCCAAGTTTCTTCATGAAGAGGATCCGATCAAGGTAGCCAATTGATGGTTTCTGGATTTTCTCCTTGCAAGAACCATCTACTCGAATAAAGGAAAAAGGGGAGGGAATAGGAGAAGAATTAAAAAAAAACCCTTAAAACTAAGCATATAAACAGAAGAGACTCTAAGTCAGAAAAGATGACATTATCTTTTAATTGACAACTTTAAATTCTTCACATCATCTGAGGAGAGAACTCTAATTGGAAGACAGCAGCAGGAGAACATCAGGAGATTTAATTTTATTGAACACCTGATTTATGCTGATAAAAATATACTTGTTGCAGGTACTCTCTCAGGCTCCTCTCTCCTAATGTTCACCTCATCCTTTAATGCATTCATTCATTTAACAAACAGTTAACACATGTTATCCTGGGTCTACAGACTGTCATTGGGGCCTGGGACAAAGGGAACAGAGGCAGAAAACCTTTAAGGAGTTCACAGCTGACACTGCCAAAACGAAATTGGAAGAGTACAATGTCTTGTCATAAGTTCTCTTAGGTATATGGTACCAATGGAAAGTGTCGAATTTTATAAAATATTTGGAAGAGATTTATTATGAGCCAAATATGAGTGACCAATGGCCCGTGACACAGCCCTTAAGAGTTTCTGAGAACACATGCCCAAGGTGGTCAGGCCACAGCTTGATTTTATAAATTTTAGGGAGACATAAGACATCAGTCAATATGTAAAATGTAGATTGATTTAGTCTGGAAAGACAGGACAAGTCGAACTGAGGGGTGTTTCCAGGTCACAGAGAGATTCAAAGATTTTCTGGTTGGCAATTGGTTGAAAGAGTTAAGTTATTATCCAAAGACATAGAATCAATAAAGGAGAATGTTTGGGTTAAGATAAGTGGTTGCAGAGACCAAGATTCCCATTATGCAGAGGAAGCCTCCAGGTGGAAGTCTTCAGAGAAAAATAGATTGTCAATGTTTCTTATCAGAGTTGATTCTGTCCTGGATCAGGGAAAAGAAACTAATGAACTAATGGGGATTCTCTACAGAATGTAGATTTTTCTCACAAGAGACAGCTTTGCAAGACCATTTCAATATATATCAGAAAAATATAATTTGGGGTAAAATATTTCAATTTCTTTCATGGTGTGCTATCTGCCATGTAATGCTGTACAAGGGTCAGGCTAGACTGCTTCAAAGAGTCTACTTTGTTAGTGTTCACATCCATTTTAATGTTAATGCTGGTCATTTGGCCTGAATTCCAAAAGACAGGAGAGTATAATGAGGCACATCTACTCCCCCTTCCCATCATGACCTTGTTACTGATGGCAGGTATCTGAGTTACCCTGAGTTATCGGCGGTTAATCTGCATGGGTCTGCAGCAACTTCAGTTCTTGCCTCCTCAGAAGAAAGACTTTGACTGAGGAGCATAAAGCAGAAAATGAGACCAAGGCAAGTTATCGAGCAGGAATGGAAGTTTATTTAAAAAGGCTTTAAGGCCGGGCACGGTGGCTCATGCCTATAATCCCAGCACTTTGGGAGGCCAAGGTGGGTGGATCACCTGAGGTAGGGAGTTCGAGACCAGCCTGACCAACATGGAGAAACCCTGTCTCTACAGAAAATACAAAATTAGCCAGGCGTGATGGTGCATGCCTGTAATCCCAGCTACTTGGGAGGCTGAGGCAGGAGAATCGCTTTAACCTGGGAGGTGGAGGTTGTGGTGAGTTGAGATTGTGCCATTGCACTCCAGCCTGGGGGATAAGAGTGAAACTCCCTCTCAAAACAACGACAACAACAAAGAATAATGGCTTCAGAATAGGAAAGAAGGGAAAGCTCACCTAGAAGAGATCCAAGAGGGCACCTGAAGGACAAAGAGAGCATTTAACCTTAATTTTGGGCTTCATAGGTTTGTTTCTTTCCCTTGATTCTACCCTTAGGGTGGGTTTCCTTCATGCCCAATGCCCTCCTTACCTTTGGGAACTGAGCACACGCAGTGTGTTCAGAAAGTCGCACTCAGGCCCATCTGAGCCTTTCCTCCGTTTTTCCAGTGGAGTGTACCCGGAAGATCAGCTTCCACCATTTTGTCTCTTAGCGTGCGGGCTCAGGAAGTTTTTTCTCCCTGGCGTCTGCATTCAATTAACACTTTAATGATAATAGCTGTGGATTATCAAGAACTGGCCTCTGCCTGGTCCTGGTTGGGCTGCCAATAATCATTTTTAGAGAGGCACTCTGATAATTGGCAAACCATCACCTGACATTTCTAGTGGGTGTGGAAAGAGCCCTCTCCTGCCCTCCTGGTGCCTATGTAACTACCTGCAACAGCCCGAACTAGGTTTCAGGTTCTGAAAGGAAAATATATCTTGGGAATCCCAGCCCCCAAATCACTAAGCCAAAGGGTAAAGTCAAGCTGAGAACTGCATCAAGCAAACCTGCCTCCTATTTTATTCCCAAATAAAATACCTACAAATATTTTTTTTTAAAAGCTACATACCTCCCTCAAAATTTGCCCACAAGGAAATTCCTATGAACCTCGAAGTCATCCCTCTTCCTACCTGAGACAAAGACATATCTGATTGCCTTCTTTGCCCGATTGTTACACTAAACCAGACTAAGGAATGCATGAGTATTCCTTTACCTTTCTCTCAAATACAAATTGTGCATTTACAGCTAGTGCTCGACTTAACTGGGACCGGCAGACCGGTCGTAACACGATTTGGCTGTAAGTTGAGTAGGCTATATGTACAGTTGAAATGGTGCACGCGGAGATGGTAGTGCTGCCGGAAGCTGGTCTGCACTGTGGTACACTCAGCTGGGCAACGTTTGCGCTGCCAGATGCGGAGCAGTCGTGGCTAGCGATTGTAGTCGTAAAGTCGAATGGTCCTAAGTTGCATAGGTCGTAAGTCGATCAATACCTGTAGTTAAAGGCTAACCAGAGACTCAAAACTAAAAAATACAATGGTTTGTCTCTTATCTACCTATGACCTGGAAGCCCCTTTCCCAACTTCAGCTTGTCCTGCCTTCTTGGACAGAACCAAGGTACATCTTTCACATATTGATTGATGTCTCATGTCTCCCCTAAATGTGTAAAATCAAGCTGCACCCCAACCACCTGGGGCACATCTCATCAGGACCTCCTGAGGCTGTGTCTCCGGTGTATCCTTAACCTTGGCAACATAAACCTTATACCTTGATCGAGATCTGTTTTAGATACTTTTGGGTTCACATGGTTAACTTTGGAATGCCTTTGTTTGAGAGAAGTGGTCTATTCAGATGGCTGTGGGGCAGGGGGCTTAGAAATTTTATTCTTACAGTAGCATAGTGGTGGAACAGAGAGGCCCTGAAGCCAGTATTAGAGAGTAAGTATAGGGAAACAGAGGCATTAAAGCAGATTCTTTTTTCTTCCCAATACTACCATTAATAAACTAGAAAGCACTACATAAATGTAAAATGAAATAGCATTATAAAGGATCATTCTCCTGTTCCTTCATGAATCAGCACTACCTATATGCTGTCAACTGCAAAATGATGAAGTTCATAAATTTGGGAAAGGGAGCTTTATTTTTCATAAATCGTTTTAGCCTGCATGGTGGCCATTCTGAGGAGACTTATCCTTCTGTGATAGTTAATATTGGGTGACAACTTGATTGGACTGAAGGATACCAAGTATTATTCCTGTGTGCGCCTGTGAGCGTGTTAAAAAAAGATTAACATTTGAGTCAGCTGTAGTCAGAAAGGCAGCTCCACCCTCAATCTGGGTGAGCACCATCGAATCAGCTGCCAGCATGGCAGGACTAAAAGCAGGCAGAAGAAGGTGGAAGGCAAAGACTTGCTAAGTCTCCTGGCCTCCGTCTCTCTCCCGTGCTGTATGCTTTCTGCCTTCAAACCAAGGACTCCAAATTCTTTAGCTTTTGGACTCTTGGACCTACACCAGTGGTTTGCCAGGGGCTCTCGGGCCTTCAGCCACAGATTGAAGGCTGCACTGTCAGCTTCCCTACCTTGGAGGTTCTGGAACCCTGGTCTCCTTGTTCCTCAGCTTGCAGAAGGTCTATCGCAGAACTTCACCTTGTGATCATGTGAGTCAATTCCCCTTAGTAAACTCCCTTTCATATACACATCCTATTTAGTCCCGTTGCTCTAGAAAAACCCTGATAAATACAGCCCCCTCACTGGACTCAGGTACAAAATTGATGGTGGTACCGGCATGATGCTGAGGATAAAGTTTTTGGCCCTCTGACATCAAAAGGTGAAGCAGAGGGCAGAAAAAACCTTACTGTGCAGTCTCCAAAGACTGGCCACGAGCACTCCATAGTCCCTGGCCTCTTTTCAACCATGAAACAGAGGAAGCATCAGGCTGTTGGTTGATATCAGGTGGAGTCTTTCGAAAGGGCCGATTTCTGGTAAGCCCTTAGAGAAGAAAGCCTAATTGTGGTGAGGGTGAAGGGTATAAGGAACTCCTAATTAGTCATGGCTGGAAACTCAGTTTTCAAGTTGCTCAGTTGCTCTATGGTCCCCTTGGCCAAGAGATTATCTTTTCAGTCAGTTGGGGGCTGGGAGGGGTAGGACTTAGAACTTTATTTTTGGCTTACCATGTTAAAGTGTAAACTTCCCAGATTGCCTTTTCTTTAACTCTTTACCTGTTCATCTCTCATTATGCCTGAAGCAGAACTGAGTTTTATACAGTCAGAAAAAAGTACCATGTCAACCTTTCAATCTATCAAGCTGAATGCTATCTTTCTGCTCTAACAAGGTGTGTCTCCTCACCCTCATAGTCAAGAAACAAATTTTGCATTTGAAAGAGCACATAGGTAGAGAAAATGAGGTTGGTATTTTTTAAAGTTTGCTTTGCCCTACATTTGCTATACTCACCCTGTCTAGTTCAGAACACACTTACCTTGCAATGGACTGTTCGGACAAGACATTTCTTATGGTTCTTTCTGCTTTACAATTCTATGAACCTATGAGATCTTTTTAGTGAAAATATGCAATATAACTAGATGGAAGAGAAAGAACCTATATATTTTAGTTGTCAGACTTATGTCCATGGGAACATGTTTAAATTTCTCTGAATATAATTTTTATTTCTTTTAAGTTAGGGTTTCTAATATCAGTCTTAAAATATTTACATAAATCTTGGTTGCCAATAGTAATGGAAACCTGCTTAACATAGACAGAAAGGTAATTTATTGAAAACATCATAGACAGTTCATTGAGTGAAGAATTGTCAGTAAAGCTCCCCAGTTGTCAGGGTACTGCAGTGATGGTCACACTACCACGGGAAGAACATGGTCAGTACTGAGAGCTACTGCCAGCCCAGATGCCACAGCCACCAGGGATGCTACATGTCATTGCTGCTATTACTGAATGCTGCTCATGTTTCCTTATTCTACTGGCTTCACTTCAAAGTAATGGTAAGAAATTACCAATTGGCCAAGCTTAGCTCATGTGCCTACACTGTTACTACAGAGCATGAGGAAAGAAAAACTTGTGTATTTTTTAGTGGTGGGCTGTGTTGTCATAAAATCTCTCATATGGAGAGCCCCCAAAATAAGTCAACTTTGCACTATAACCTTAAAAGGATACACAATTCCAGAGGTCATCTGTGGTATGTCATGCCAGGCACATAGTAGGTACACAGATTTTGGCATCTATATTTAGGAATTGAGCTCCATGGGCTGGTTACCCTATGACTGAGGAGTTAAAATACCTGAGTTCACCAAGGATGCTAAAAGGATTCAAAGCATGCCATGTATTATGATTCATAAGAAACAAAGAAAGCCAACTGCCTGCACTCAGCATGGGCCAAAGAGAGTTGCGGCTCAAGGTTTTATTAGCACTATCTGCAAAAGCTGCAGTTTTCAATATTCCAATCCCTAGTGGGAAAACTGCCAGGTAATCCTCTTCTCTTCAAAGCCTCTCAGCAGAACCCATGTCAGAGATAGTGAGCAACTGTGGGTCTGAGCTCGCTGGCCGGTGGGATGAAATACCTGCATAAATGTTCTTGGTAACTGCCGCCTCTAGGAGGCTGGCCTAAAGAAGTCATTCATTTCCTCCTCTGTTAATACTCCATCCTTACACAATGCTTAGTGTAAAAGAGATTTCTCCCTTCCCATTGATAGTGGTAACTATTGTTGTCCCTCTAAAGTGGAATCTACATTTTTTTGGTATATTTATGAAACAATTTGAGATACATTATCACCATTCCACTTCACCACATCAGTTGAGGAAAATAATGCCTGAATGAAGTAAGTAAATAGCACAAGGCTAATCAAAGTGGCAGATCGAGAATTGAAACACAAGTGTGTGTGGCCCTGTAGTTCCTGCCGTTTTCATTACTGCACCTCTTTCTAAACCTGCAGCAGTGCAGAGCTTGTGGAAGTCATAGAGAAGGGTCTCTAGAAGGACAGAGCAAGAGAAATTCAGAGCTAGGGCATTTCTTGAATGACTGAGGAAAGGCTGGAGAGAGAGTCCCTGGAGATTACTATATATAACTTTCTCAGAAAATTATCTAAGTACAAGGACCATGATATGGTTTGGCTCTGTGTCCTCACCCAAATCTTATCTTGAATTGTACTCCCATAATTCCCATGTGTTGTGGGAAGGACCTGGCGGGAGATAATTTAATCATGGAGGCAGTTTCCCATGTCGTGTTATTGTGGTAGTGAATAAATCTCACAAGATCTGATGGTTTTATAAGGGGTTTCTGCTTACACTGCTGCTTCATTCCCTCTTGCTGCTGCCATGCAAGAAGATCCTTTTCCTTCCACCATGACTGAGGCTGAGGCCTCCCCAGCCACGTAGAACTGTGAGTCCATTAAGTCTATTTTTCTTCCCAGTCTCGGGTATGTCCATCAGCAGCGTAAAAATGGACTAATACAAACCATCTTAAAAAACATTAGTAGGCCAGGCGTGGTGGCTAACACCTGTAATCCCAGCACTTTGGGGCAGATCACTTGAGGTCAGGAGTTAGAGACTATCCTGGCCAACATGGTGAAACCCTGTCTCTACTAAAAATACAAAAATTAGCTGGGTATGGTGGCACATGCCTGTAGTGCCAGCTACTTGGGAGGCTGAGGCAGGAGAAACACTTGAAAAACGAGAGGCGGAGGATGCAGAGAGCTGAGATCATGACACTGCACTCCAGCCTGGGTAATAGAGCAAGACTCTGTTTTAAAAAAAAGAAAAAAAAATTAGTAACATTCTGAGATTAATGTAGTGTTCACAGCACAGTGTACCTGATTGATGCTGTAGAGTTTCATTTTGTTGTTGCTGGTGTTGCTTTTTCATTACTTTGTTGCATTTTTTGCATTATTTTTGTCTATTTTCAATTGACTTGTAATAATTTTACATATATATGGACTAGAGTGATATTTCTATATACGTATATGCTATGTAATGATCAAATTAGGGTAATTAGCATATCCATCATTTAAATATTTATCACTTCTTTGTGTTGTGAACACTCAAAGTCCTCTTTTAACTTTTAGAAAATAAACACTAAATTATTATTGAACATAATCATTATACAGAACTACAAGACACTAGGATTTGTTTTTCCCACCTAGATGTAACTTTATATCTATTAAAAAGCATACTTCTATCTTTTCTTTCTCCTTGAATTTCCCAGCCTCGAATAACCACAATTCTACATTCTACTTCTATAAGCTCAACTTTTTTTTTTTTTTTTGCTCTCACATATGAGTGAGAACAGGTGGTATTCATCTTATTGAGCCAGACGTATTTTCACTTAACACAGTGTCCTCCAGGCTCATTATGTTTCTGTAAATGACAGAATTTCATTGTTTATTTTAATGGCTGAATACTATTCTATTGTGCATATTGTGAACCCTGAAAATCTGAGACAGGCCTCAGTTAATTTAGAAAGTTTATTTTGCCAAGGTTGAGGACCTGCACCCATGACATTTGATGACAAGTGCCCAATGTGATCAGGGCACAGTTTGGTTTTAAACATTTTAGAAGACATGAGACATCAATCAATATGTGTAAGATGTACATTGGTTCAGTCAGAAAGGTGAGACAACGCGAGATGAAAACTGGTCACCTAGAAGGCGATAGGGGGGTTTCCACGACAGGGGGAGACAAATGGTTGCATTCTTTGGAGTTTCTGATTAGCCTCACCAAAGGAGGGGTGACTTTGAATAGGAGGGATGTTTGCCCTAAGCAGTTCCAGCTTGACTTTTCTCTTTAGCTTAGTGATTTGAGGGCCCCAAGATTTATTTTTCTTTCACAATATATACCACATTTTCTTCATCTGTTCATTTGTTGATAAATATTTAGGTTGACTCTTAATCTTGGCTATTGTGAATAGTGCTGTGTTAAAAATGACAATGCAGGCATCCCTTTGATACAGTGATTTCCTTTTCTTTGCATAAATACCCAGTAGTAGGATTGCTGGATACTATGGTAGTTCTAATTTTAGTGTTCGGCAAGAACTCCATACTGTTTGTCGAAGTAGCTGCACGAATTTACATTCCCACCTACAGCGTATAAAAGTTCCTTTTCCTTCACATTCTCACCAGTGTCTGCTATTTTCTTTTTCCAGTTAGAAGGGCTATCATCAAAAACAGGAGTAAGATGACATCTCACTATGGTTTGATTTACATTTTCCTGGTGATTACAGATGTTGAACATTTTTTGATAGACATGTTGGCCATTGATGTCTCCTTTGAGAAATGTTTCTTTCAAATCCCATGTCCATCTTTAATCAAAATATTTGTTTTATTGCTGTTGAGTTCCTTATATAGTCTAGACATAGTCGTTTATTGGATAAATAGTATGCAAATATTTTCTCCCATTCTACACTTGTCTCTTCACTCTGTTGCCTGTTTTTTTTGTGTGCAGAAGCCTTTTTGTTTAATATAATCCCTCTTGTTTATTTTTGTTTCTATTGTCTAAGCTTTTGAAGTCTTACCTATAAACTTTTTGCCTAGACCAATGCCCTCAAGTGTTTCCCCTATGTTTTATTCTAGTAGTTTTATAGTTTGGGGTCTCATATTTAAGTCATTAATCCTTTTTGATTTGATTTTTTTTCTGTATGGCAAGTGATAGGAGTCTAGTTGTATCCTTGTGTATATGAATATCCAGTATTCATAGCACCATTTGTTGAAGAGGGTGTCCTTTCTTTAATGTATGCTTTTTTGCTGAAAATCAGTTGGCTGTACATATGTAGATTTATTTCTGGATATTCTGTTCCATTTGTCTATGTGTCTGTGTTTATAGCAATGCCATGCTGCTTTTGGTCTGCAGCTTTGTAGCATATTTTGAAGTCAGGCAGTGTGAAGCTTCCAATAACGAGATCTATATACATAGAATCTGGAATCTGAGACCTAATTTGGCATCTTGGATCTTCCACTGCTCTGATTTCTCAAGAACTTGAAGCTTCGGGTGTCACCTGTAAAACCCACATTTTGCATTCATGTAGTTAGTACTTACCATGACAAGTACTCATTCTGTGGTGCCTCATGCTCTCTGAATTCCAAGTATTTCATTACTAATTCCCTTTTAAACTGCAAAACACAAGGAAGACTAACTTGCATCCAGACAGTATAGAGGTGGCTAATTTCTTTCTGATTCTGACCCTAAGTTCTGTCAACACCAAAGAATCATAGGTGTCTCAGAAAGAAGGAGGAACGATCTTGAATTCGCTTTTCCCTGCTCTTTGTCTGAATAAGAGTCAAACAGCAAGATTGTCAGCATTCACTGTTTTGGCCTAAGGTTAAGAAGTTGTCGTCATGTTTATCTGATTTTAACTTCCAAAGTGGTGCTTCTGTAAGACTCTAAGAATGGAGTAATGGAGAATTTAAGGATAAAACAAACTCTACTAAAGAGAAGTTGGGTTTTATGCAATTCAAGGGCTTTAATTTTGCTAGACTGAACATCATTTTACAGGTTTTGTACTTCAGTGGTTGTGAGGACATTCTGTTAATTGGAATTCTGTAAAACTGCTTCACGAAAATTTAGAGTTCTTTGATAAGCTCTGATATAGCCTGTTTCCTAGAATCTCATATTGGGCAAGGTTTACAAAAGTCAAGACCTCAGTTATGCATTTTTGTTTATTCTGGTTCCTAAACTCAAGGTACTCATTGCCTAAGGTCAAAGCAAAAGTTAGTAAATATAGGAAAAGGACAATGATAGAGATGAAGACGTCCTGTTTTGACAAGAATTAACAAAGCTCATGTTTGGATGGTTTCAAGCTACTGACTTGGAGTTCAGCCTGTTTTTGCTATAATCTAGTTCGGGGAACAGTTATCTATCATTTCATGTTCTTTGTAACCCTAGGAAACTTCACACTTTACAATGGAGATTGAGTGGAACCTTGACGAGTGAGTAGGATGTCTATTTGTTAGTAAGAAATGAGGGAGTTTTCTAGTCAAAAGAAACAGCTTAGGGGTGTAAAAATATACATGATGAATCATCACCAAATAATTGGCTGTAGGGCCACTAGCATCAAATGATAGAAAATGGCAACACAGCTGTATTTGTAATTCAATTCACAAATGGCTTGTCTTGTTTATAATGTCTGTCATAGCTAAACCTAAAACATAATAAAATACATGGCACACTTAACTTTCCATTAGTGCACTTGCATTCATTTTTCTTACCTAGCCTATTGATACGTAAAACTTTTACACACCTGTGATGTTATGATTAGGTGATTAATTATGACCCTAAGGAAATGACAGTTTAATTGTCACACTTGTGTTGTGCCATTTGCAGCATGAGTGCTGCAGAATCCTAGGTAGGAAAGTAGTGACATAGCAAGTGCCAGTAAGAGCAATAACCAAAGGCAGTAAAATCCTTGACCAGCCGTATCTGAAGTAATTTGAATCTTGTTAGATTTCAAATTCAGGATCCCACTACAGCCCTACTAAATCAGAAACTCTGGAAGTTGGGCCCAGCAGTCTGTTTGAACAAGTTCTCCATGTAATTTCGTTGTATGTTTGTTTGAAAAATTCATTCTAGTTGCAGGGAATACAGGCTTCCTTGATTCAAATAATAGCTATGATATAAACAGCTGAGTGACATTAGGTATCTACATAATGATATAATCTACATAATAATAATGTTAATATCTGCCTTAGATTTCTATTTTGAGAAGTAAGTGAATCAGCATTTCCTGGCCCCTACTAAGTATTATGTAAACACTAGTTCTTGCCTCTAGGGGAAGAAATGGCATGATCCTTTAGTTCTGCCATGGCCTCTCTTTTAGACATCTTAAAAATCTTACTATTAGTACTGTTTGGCTATTTTCAGTTACACAATGAAAACAACAAATTGCCACCACTTTCCTTTAGCATTTGAAATAGATTCTCCAATAAGGAGTTGCTTTTTTTGTCTTTAATTGAAAGAAAAATATCTCTTACATTCTGATACTGAAAAATATACTCATTACATCTGATATACTTTTACCGCAAGCCTGGAGACACATCTTTCCAGAGTGAATTACAAGAGCCACAGGCAGCAACTATTGCTTTCCAAGCAGTTCAATAATCCATCATTCCACCTTCGCTTATTCCACTGCAATTCACCTGGATGCACAAAGATTTCCTCCCAAATTTATTCAAACTTTAAAAATTCAGGCTCCAAGCTAAAGTTCTTGTCTTCATTTTGTTTAATATTTTGAAGGATCTCTTTGGTATTGATTGACTATCTAAGCAGGCAATCAAAACGCTTAATCAATACCAGTCACTCATGTGTGACCTGTTGTCCTTATAGAGCACTAGGTAGTTAAACCCTCTTGACCTTCTCTTTTAATTAATTCTAGCCTTTATTAAAAAGAACTTTTCTAGCCTCCAACCTGCAAAATTGCATCTTTCAAGAAGGAAGTTTACCCTCTTTTTGTCTTCCTGAAATCAGTGAGGGTGAAGCCAAAGCCACAGGAAGCACAGCCAGAATGGGGACATAGGAACAAGGGGACTCCCATGAGTTGATGTGACAGCTGAGAGATGGCAACCTAGACCTTGGGGTAAATCACTGTTGAATGTGCTCTACCCCTGCTACTTGGCTCAGGGCAGATTACAAATATGACTAATTGATATTGCTTCTGACTTCATTGATTTTGCCCAGAAGCAAAAGTCATTGAAATAGGAAAAAGAAATTTGGGTTGCCATAAGGAGCACCTGTAATTGTATGTGATATGCACAATTAGAAGTCAACAAAACTTACTTCCAAAGATGAGAATGTATAATTTTTGCCAAGTTGCTTCTTCCACATGAACCTCAGTTCCTTCATCACTCCAATGACAGGCTCTTTTAGGACAGTCTCTTGGGTTCTCTTTTATTTCTGATTTTCTGTAATTACTTCATCTCTAGGAGCCATTTCTCTCACTGCAGAAGTAATTAACAGGGTGAGGTTTGCATAGATCTGGGTACTCTGGAAAAATATCAATTTCATTCCCTTATGAATTGTTTCTCAGCATATTACAGATGTTGCACACAGATGAAAATATTTAACTACTCTATTCAATAAAGAAATATTCAGGTTTAAAGGACTAATGCTCTATCATTACATATGTTAAATTGTTTCATTTAGAGAGTTTTCAGATAAGTTAGATGATTAAAATTAAAAAATAGCATGGAAGGTATAATATGTAACTGTATGTAACACCTAAAATAGATAATAGTATCTCGTGAAATTTGCTTTGTCTATTTTTTTAATCATAAAAGCATGTGCATTACAAATGAAGTTGAATTTATTTTGCATTATCTCCATTTCCATCTCAGCAAACTACATTCCAGTCCCCAAGCAACTATGTTCGTAAATTCAATGTACATTATTCTAGTCCATTTAAAAATATTTTAGATGGATGAATATAACAATGGGTTGACTGAAAGATGAATAGATTCATGAATGCGTAAAGATTTCTGATAGGTATAGATAGGTAAATAGGCAAACTCATTTATATAGATTTGCGTAGAGTATTACTTTTAAATACACATATATATTCTTTGTCTCATTTTTAAATTGCCTATTTCTCTCAACATTTATGTTTCTTTAGTATACCTGTGACTCAAAAGAAGTCTAGTTCATTCCTTTTAATTGATATGAAGTATTAAATTATACAAATATATCACGTTTTACTGTTTTTCCCATATTTACCAACTCAGCCATTTTTAGTGTATTGCTATTGTAACAATGCTTCCCCTAATAACCTGAGACAGAAATATTGTATATGTTAGAAAATTTCTACGCTATATAACCAAGTACAATTGTAATTCATTTAGTTTAAAATTTACCAGTTTAATTAAGTTTTGCAATTACTTGGGGGGCTGAAGCAGGAGAATGGCTTGAACCTAGGAGGCAGAGGTCACAGTGAGCTGAGATTGTGCCACTCCAGTCTGGGCAAAAGAGTGATACTCCATCTCAAAACAAAAATGAAAACAAAAAATACATGCTGCTGTCAAAATTTATTTTTGCTTACCTAATGGACATAAAATAATGGATCATTTTGTGAATTTCATTTATGTTTGTCTCATGTTGATAATTCCTAGATCAGTGAAGTTGAACAATTTTTCATATGTTTAATGAATGCTATATTTTGAGTGCTTGTGTCTATATTAATTTGTTCTCACATTGCTGTAAAGAAATACCTGAGACTGAGTAATTTATAAAGAAAATAGATTTAATTAGCTTGCAGTTCTGCAGTCTATACAGGAAGCATGACACTGGCATCTGCTTGGCTTCTGGGGAGGCCTCGGGAAACTTACAATCATGGTGGAGGGTGAAGGGGCAGCAGGCATGTCACATGGCCAGAGCAAGAGAGAGAAAGGTAGGAGTTGCTACATACTTTTAAATGAGCAGATCTCACAATAACACATTATCATAAGGAGAGTATCAAGAGGGACTCTGCTAAAGAAGTCATGAGAAATCTGCCCCGATAATCCAATCATTTCCCACCAGGCCCCACTTCCAACACTGGGGATTACATTTCAATATGAAATTTTGGTGGAGAGACACATTCAAACTATATCAGCGTCCTGCATATTTCATGTTCAAATTTAATCCCCAATGCAATCGTATTAAGAGTTGGGTACTCTAGGAGGTGATTAGATCATGAGATCTTTCACCTTCATAAATAGATGAGTGCTATTCTGATAGGGAATTAGCATGCCCTTTGTTGCTCCTCCGTCCCCCTCATCATGTGAGGAAACTTCAAGAAGTTTTCCTCACCAGTCACCAAGTCTACTGGCACTGTGATCTTGGCCTTCCAAGACTCCAAGAATTTGAAAAAATAAATTCATATTCTTTATAAATTTCCCAGCCTCAGGTATTTTGTTGTAGCAGCAAAATCAAACTAAAACAAATAACATTTCAGTGTTCTTTTCTGTAAAGTCTTTCTATAACCTTTGCTTTTTTTATTCAAGTGATTTTATTTAATAATTATATATATATATATATATAACTCCTTACTTGTTTCATTTGTTACAAGATATTCAAATTCAAAAAGTTAATTCCTGTTGAATTACTTTAGAAAGAGCTACTGTTTGGTTCTCTATTAGTCCATTTTCACATTACTATAAAAAACTACCTGAGGCTGGGTAATTTATGAAGAAAAGAGGATTTAATTGACTCACACTTCTGCAGGCTTAACAGGAAGCATCAGGAAACTTATAATCGTGACAGAAGGTGAAGGGGAATCAAGAATCTTCTCATGATGGCAGGAGAGAAAGAGAGTGAAGGGAAAGGTACCACAAACTTTGAACAACCAGACCTCATGAGAACTCTAACAAGGCAAGACTAGGGGGATGGTGCTAAACCATTAGAAACAAACCCCATGATCCAATTACCTCCTCCCAGGCTCCACCCCCAACATTAGGGATTAAAATTCAACCTGAGATTTGGGTGAGGACACAGACCTAAACTATATTATGCCACCCCTGGCCTCTCCCAAATCTCATGTCCTTCTCCCATTTCAAAATGCATCATGGTTTCCCAACAATCCCCTAAAGTATTAGCTAATTCCAGCATTAACTCAAAAGTCCAAGTCCAAAGTCTTTTCTGAGACAAGATAAATCCCTCACTGTCTATTAGCATGTAAAATAGAAAATTAGTTAATTACTTTCATGATATCATGAAGATACAGGCATTGGGTAAATGTTCCCATTCTAAATGGGAGAAATTGGCCAAAACAAATGGGCTGTAGGCCCCATACAAGTCCAAAATCCAGGGGCGCAGGTATTATCTTAAAGCTCCAAAATACTCTCCTTTGACTCCATGTCTCACATCCAGGCTGCGCTGATGCAAAGGATGGGCTTCCAAGGTCTTGAGGAGCTCCACTCCTTTGGCTCTGCAGGGTACAGCCCCCATAGCTGCTTTCACTGGCTAGCCTTGAGTATTTTCAGCTTTTCCAGGTGCGTAATGCAAGCTGTCAGTGGATCTACTATTCTGGGGTCTGGAGGATGTTGGCCCTCTTCTCACAGCTTCACTAGGCCGTGTCCCAATAGGGACTCTGTGTGGGGGCTCTAACAAAACATTTTCCCTCTAGCCTGTCCTAATAGAAGTTCTCCATGAGGGCTTTGTCCCTGGAGCAGAATTCTCCAGGATCATCCAGGCATTTCCATACATCTTCCAGAAACTAGATGGAGGCTCCGAAGCCTCAAGTCTTGCCCTCTATGTACCTGCATGCTTAACAGCACATGGAAGCCACCAAGCCTTCTTATGGCTTGCATCCTCTGGAGCAGCAGACTGAGACATATCTGGTGCTCTTTAGCCACAGCTGAAGCTGGAACAGCTGGGATACAGGACATCATATCCCCAGGGTGTACCTAGCAGTGGGGCCCTGGGTCTGGTCCATGAAATCATTTTTCCCTCCTATGCCTCCAGACCTGTGATTGGAGGGGCTGCCACAAAGGTCTCTGAAATGCTCTGGAGGCATTTTTTCCATTGTCCTGACTGTTAACATTTGGCTCCCTTTTACTTTTGCAAATTTCTGCAGCCAGCTTGAATTCTCCCAAAGAAAATGAGTTTTTATTTTCTCCCACATGTCCAGGCTCCTAATTTTCTAAACTTATGTCCTCTGTGTCCCTTGTAAATTTAAGTTCCAGTTTCAGATAATTTTTTTATGCATTAATATGAACATACACTCTCAGAAACAGCCAGGCCACATCTTGAACGCTTTGCTGCTTATAAATTTCTTCTGCCAGATGCTCTAAATCATCTCTCTTAAGTTCAAAGTTCCAGGAGCACAATGCTGCCAGTCTCTTTCCTAAAGAATAGAAAGAGTGACTTTTACTCTTGTTCCCAATAAGTTTATTATCTCCATTTGAGACTTCTTCAGCCTGGAAATTACTGTCCATATCACTATTAGCATTTTGGTCACAACCATTCAACTAATTTCTAGGAAGTTTCAAACTTTCCCTTATTTTCCTGTCTTCTTCTGATCCCTCCAAATTGTTCCAACCTCTGCTTGTTACCTAGTTCCAAAGTCACTGTCACATTTTCAGGTATCGTTATAGCAATGCCTTACTTCTCTGGTACAATTTTTTTTTGTATTAGTCGCATTCTCACAATGTTATAAATACATTTCTGAGACTGGGTAATTTATAGAGAAAAGAGGTTTAATTGGCTTAAAGTTTTGAGAGCTGTACTGGCATCCACTATTGAGGAGGACCCAGGAAACTTACAATCATGGTGAAAGAGGAAGGAGAAGCAGCTGTGCTTTTCACATGGCTGACGAGAGAGAGAGAGAGAGAGAGAGAGAGAGAAAGAGAGAGAGAGAGGGTGAAGATGCCACACACTTTATAGCAATCAGATCTTGTCAGAACTCTATCGCAAGACAGCACTAGTGGGGTTGTGCTAAACTATTTTAAACTGATCCCATGATTCAATTGCCTTTTAACAGGCCCCTCCTCCAAAACTGGGATTACAATTCAACATGAAATTTGAGTGAGGACACAGAGCCAAACCATATCAAGTATATGAGGTTTGATATTATCTCTGTACAGTTGTAGACATCTACTGGAGGTCATAGAAAGTATTTTCTCACAAAGGAGTGAGCTTCTGTACATATTTTTCTCAAGTGCATTTGGGAAATTTCCCAGGATAGACCATATGTTAATCCAAAAGTCAAGTCACAATAAATTTAATAAGACAGAAATTATACAAAATATTGTTTTCAACCACAGCAGGATGAAGTTAAAAAATAACAAAAGTAAAACTGGAAAATGTACAAATTTATGGAAATTAAACAACAAAAAATCTTCAACAAATACTATCAAATTAAATTCAACAACATGTTAACAGGATTATACATCATATTATCAGAACATTCCTAGAATGTAAGGATGGTTCAACATATAAAATTTCATCTATGGAATACACCACATTAAGAGAATAAAAAGGAGAAAAATCACATGATGACCTCAGTTTGTACAGGAAAAACATTAAATAAAATGCCATACTGTTTTATTATTTAAAAACACTCAACACACTAGAAATACAAGAAAACTACTTTATCTTAATAAAAGCCATATAGAAAAAAAACCCAAAGCAAACATCACACTCGATGGATAAAGGCCTTTTCTCTAAGATCAGAGACAAGGACAGGATTCCACTTTTACCATTTATGATCCACATTGTTTTGGAAGTTCTAAACAAAGCAATTAGGAAAATATTAAATATAAGTATTTAAAATGCATCAAAATTGGGAAGAAAGAAAATGATGTCTAATTACAGATTGTATAACTTTATATGCAGAAAATCCTAAATATTTTACAAAAATTTTAGAACTGATAAAGGATATAATTTGGCAAAGTAGTATAATATACTATATACAATAAACAGTCTGAAAAAAAATTGTGAAAATCATCTCATTTACCATATCATAATAGGGACGAAATACTTAGATCCTTTTACATTAAACGTCTAAGAAAGACAAATCAATAGAGATAGAAAATAAATTAATGTGTGCCTAAGGCTGGGTGAATGGTTGAATTGAAATGGGAATGACTGCTAAAAGATACAGAAGTTTTTGTGTGTGGGGGGGGGCGGGTGGGGAAGAAAAAATGTGATAAAAGTGAATCATGGTGGCAAATGTAAAACCCTGCATATATACTAAAAATTTGAATTATGTATATCAAGTAAGTGAATTATTTATTATAAATAAGTCTGTTTATTATATCTCAATGTAGCTCCTTTTAAAAAAGGAATAAGATAAGAATTAAGGTGGTTAAAAAAAACTTGTAAGTTCAAACTACAAAAAATGGCAAAAGAAATTTTAAAAAGCCATAAGTAAATGAAAAGTATCCTGCATTTATGAATTGGAAGACAATATTGTTAAGATGTCAATACTACTCACAGTGATTTACAGATTTATTTCAAGCTCTATCCTGTGACTTTTTTTTTATAAAAATTAAAAATCCCATCCTAAAATTTATATGGAATCTCAAGGAACCCTGAATAGCAACAATATTGAATGAACACAAAGCTGGAACACTCAAAGTTCTTTAATCAAAACTTACTAGAAAAATACAGTAATTAAAATACTGTGCTACTGGCATAAAGAAAGACATAAAGAGCAATGGAATAGAATAAAAACCCAGAAACAAATCATCACTCATATGGACAAATGATTTTTAACAAGAATGCCAAGACAATTTAATGAGAAAATAACAGTTTTTTCAACAAATGGTACTGGGAAAACTGGATATTTACACACAAAACAAAAAAAATGAAGTTGGACCCCTACCTAACACCATATGTAAAACTTAAAATTGATCAAAGTTTGGAACATAAGACATAAGGCTGTAAAATTCTTAGAAGAAAATCTAGGTCAAAGTTTTTCCAACACTGGATTTGGCAGTAATGTCTTGTATATGACATCAAAGTCAAAGGAACAACAACAAATGTAGACAAATGTGGACTTCATAAAAATTAAAAAATATTGTTCACCAAAGAACACTGTCAACAGAGTAAAAAGGTAGCCCACAAATGGGACGAAATATTGCAAATTGTATATCTTGTAAGTGATATCACAAATATATAAAGACCTTCTAAAACACAATAACAAAATGCAATTCAAATATAAGCAAAATACTTTAATGGACATTTCTCTAATGATATGCAGATGACCTGCTGATGTATTATTATTCCCAGTGCACAAGTTTTCACATTTGTTTGAAAATAAAAAATAAAAATAAAATTGCCATACAATTCAGCAATTCCACTTTTGTGTATATACCCAAAAGTATTACAAACAAGCTCTCAGGGATATTTGCACACCCATATTTATATCAGCAATATTCATAACAGCTAAAATGTGAAGCAACTCAAGTATCCATTAGAGAATGGATAAGGAAAATATGGTATACACATACAATAACATATTATTCAGCCTTCAGAAATATTGACACATTCTATAACCTTGATGAATGTTGAGGACATTATTGCTAAGTGAATAAATCGGGAACAAAAGACCAATACAGAATGACTGCATTTATGTGTAGTAGAATAGTCAACATCATAGAGATACAGTAGAATATTGGTTGCCAGGAGCTGATGGAACAGGGAAATGGGAAGTTACAGTTTAATGGGTACAGAGTTTTTGTTTTGCAAGAAGAAAGGGTTATGGAGATTGATGGTAGTGATTGCAGAAAAATATCATGAATATGTTTAACACCATTGAACTGTATACTTAAAAATGGTTAAGATGATAAATTTTATGTTATGTGTATTTTATTAGCATAAAATTAATACATTTTTTATAATTCATTTTTTAGTATAATTCTACATTTTGAGAAGCATACATTCAGGGGCTCTTTAAATTATAATCATCTATTTTCTGTTCTAGAAATGGAATTGAGACCTATGATTTTGTTATATAAATCTTGTGAAATATAGAAAACAATCATTAAGACATTTAGCAAGTTTTGACGTGTAAATATATTTGTTGGAGGCGGTTCTCTGAATATAAAGAAAATAGCCACAGAAACAGAGTTGAAGGAAGATATAAACTATTTTTAAATTGCATTATTTGACTCACTACCTTAAGCCTCTTTTGAGTTCTTATTGCAATCAGGTTTATAAAACTCTGTATTTCCTTATTTTATATAACAAATTTGATTTGCATTTTCTATTGACATGACAAAGAATCCTAACTATAATAAGCAACATATATGTTTTGCCTTATTCTGATACCTGAATAAGAAAGAGTAGTTTTACCAGTTGTCTAAACTATAACCCTTAGTTGTTTTTCATTCCAGCTTTTCCTAATCACCAAGTCCTACAGAATCTGCCTCTTCAATGTCTATTTTCTTAATCTCCAGACAGTCTCAATCAACCACCATCTTCCTTATTTCAGTTTTCATCATGCAATTCTAATTCATTTTATTTTTATATATTTTTATCACATATATTTTATTTGTGTAGTCTTTTATCCCTCACCTCCCTCAGAGTCCCCAAAGTCCATTGTATCTTTCTTATGCCTTTGAATCCTGGAATAGCTCTCGATTATGAGAATATACAATGTTTGGTTTTCCACTTCTGAGTTACTTCAATTAGAATAATCATCTTCAGTTCTATCCAGGTTGCTGCAAATGCCATTATTTTGTTTCATTATATGGCTGAGTAGTATTCCATTGTATATATGTACTACCTTTTTTTTTATTCACTTGTTTATTGATGGGCCTTTGGGCTAGCTCCGTATTTTTGCAATCGCAAATTATACTGCCATCAAAGTGTGTAAAAGTATCTTTTTTTGTATAATAACTTTCTTTGTCCCCCCTGGGAAGATACCTGGTAGTGGGATTGCAGTATCATATGGTAGATCTACTGTTTATTCTTTAAGGAATTTCTGCACTGTTTTCCATAGGAGTTGTATTAGTTTACATTCTCAACAACAGTGTAAAAGTGTTCCTTTTCACTACATCCATACCAACATTCATTATTTGTTGATTTTTTTATTATGTCTATTCTTGCAGGAGTATGTTGGTATTGCATTCTGGTTTCAATTTGCATTTCCCTGATCATTAGTGATGCTGAGCATTTTTCCATATGCTTGCTGGTCATTTGTGTATCTGCTTTTGAGATTGTCTATTCATTTCCTTATCCCACTTTTTGATGGGATTTTTTTTTCTTGCCAACTTGTTTGAGTTCTTTGTAGATTCTGGATATTAGTCCTTTGTCAGATGCATAGATTGTGAAGATTTTCTCCCACTCTGTGGGTTGTCTGTTAACTCTGCTGATTATTTCTTTTGCTGTGCAGAAGCTTTTTAGTTTAATTAAGTCCCGTCTATTTATCTTTATTACATTTGTTTTTGGCTTCTTGGTAATGACATCTTTGCCTAAAACAATACCTAGAAGGGTTTTTCAAATGTTATCTTCTAGAATTTTTATGGTTTCAGGTCTTAGATAAGTCTTTGGTCCATCTTGAGTTGAGTTTTGTATAAGGTGAGAGATGAGGATCCAGTTTCATTCTTCTACATGTGGCTAGCCAATTATCCCAGCACAGTTGCTTGAATAAGGTGTCCTCTCCCCACTTTATGTTTTTGTTTTCTTTGTTGAAGGTCAGTTGGCTGTAAGTATTTGGCTTTTTTTTCTGGGTTCTCTATTTTGTTCCATTGGTGTTTGTGCCTATTTTTATACAAGTATCATGCTGGTTTTGTGACTATGGGCTTGTATAGTTTGAAGTCAGGTAATGTGATGCCTCCCCATTTGTACTTTTTGCTTAGTGGTTTTTTTGTTCGTTTGTTTTTGTTTTTTTGGCCATGCGGGCTTTTTTGTTATTGTTCCATATGAATATTAAAATTTTTTTCTTCTAGTTCTGTGAAGAATGATGGTGATATTTTGATGGGGATTGTATGAAATTTGTAGATTGCTCTTGGCAAAATGATCGTTTTCACAATATTGATTCTACCCATCTATGAGCATGGGATGTGTTTCCATTCGTTTGTATCATCTATGATTTCTTTCAGCAGTGTTTTGTTCCTTTTCTTGTAGAGGTCTTTTACCTCCTTGGTTAGGTATATTTCTAAGGTGTTTTTTTTTTTCAGCTACTGTAAAAGGTGTTGAATTCATAATTTGATTCTCAGCTTGATCATTGTTGATGGGGTGTATGGCAAAGCTTCTGATTTGTGTACTTTAATTTTTTATTCTAAAACTTTGCTGAATTATTTACCAATTCTAGGAGCTTTTTGAATGACTCTTTAGGGCTTCCCAGGTATATGATCATAATATCTGCAAATAGTGACATTTTTACTTCCTCTTTACTGATTTGGATGCCTTTTCTTTCCCTTGTCTGATCACTCTGGGTAGGACTTCCAATACTATGTTGAATAGAAGTGATGAAAGTGGGCATCCTTATTTTGTTCTAGTTCTCAGGGGGAATGCTTTCAACTTTTCCCTGTTCAGTATAATGTTGGATGTAAGCTTGTCATAAGTGGCTTTTATTACCTTATATGTCCCTTCCATGCCAATTGTGTTGAGGGTTTTAATTATAAAGGAATGCTGGATTGTGTCAAATGCTTCTTTCTGCATCTATTGAGATGACTATTTAATGTTTGTTCTATTTATGTGGTGTTTGTTCTGTTTATGTTATATGTATTACATTTATTGACTTGTAAATGTTAAACAATCCCTGAATCCCTGGTATAAAGCCCATTTCAACATGATGGATTATCTTTTTGATATTCTATTGGATTTGGTTAGCTAGTATTTTGTTGAGGATTCTTGCACCTATGTTTGTCAGAGATATTGGTCTGTAGTTTTCTTTTTTGTTATGTCCTTCCCTGGTTTTGGCATTAGGGTGATACTTGCTTCATTGAATGATTTAGGAAGGATTCCCTCTTTCTCTATCCTGTGGAATAGTGTCAATATAATTGGTACAATTCTTTGAATGTCTGATAAAATTCAGCTGTAAATCTTTCTGGTCCTGGACATTTTTGTTGGCAATTTTTAATTTACTGTTTAAATCCCATTGCTTATTGTTACTCTGTTCAGAGTTTCCATAGATATGGAAACTCTAGGTTTAATTAAACTCTGGTTTAATCTAGGAGGATTGTATGTTTTCAGGAATTTATCCATCTCCTATAGGTTTTCTTGTTTATGTATATAAACATAGCAACCTTGTTCATAGCAACCTTGAATATACTTTTGTACCTCTGTAGTATCAGTAGTAATATCTCCTGTTTCATTTGTAATTGAGCTTATTTTGGTCTTCTCTCCTTTCTTAATTAATCTCACTAATCGTCTATCAATTTTATTTATCTTTTCAAAGAACCAGTTTTTTCTTTCATTTATCTGTGATTTTTGTTGTTGTTGTTTCAATCTCATTTAGTTCTGCTCTGATCTTTGTTATTTCTTTTCTTCTTCTGGGTTTGAGTTTGGATTGTTCTTGTTTCTCCATTTCCATGATGTGTGACACTAGACTGTCTATTTGTGCATTTTCAGACTGATTTAGACATTTCATGCTATGATCTTTCCTCTTAGCACTGCTTTTGCTGTATCTCAGAAGTTTTACTAAGTTGTGTCACTATTTTCATTAAGTTCAGATAATTTTTAAATTTCCATCTTGATTTCATTGTTGAAATAACCCAACAATTATTTAGAAGCAGGTTATTTAATTTTCATATATTTGTATGATTTTGAGGTTTCCTTTCAGAGTTGATTTTCAATGTTATTCCACTGTGTTCTATGAAAGTACTTGATATAATCCTGATTTTTAAAATTTACTGAAACTTGTTTTGTGCCCATTCATATGGTCTATCTTGGAGAACATTCCATGTGCTGATCAATATAATGTATATTCTGCAGTTGTTGAACAGAATGTTCTGTAAATATGTTAAGTCTATTTGTTCTAGGATATAGTTTAAATCCACTGTTTCTTTGTTGACTTTGTTTTGATGACCTGCCTAGGGCTGCCAGTGGAGTATTGAAGTCCTGCACTATTATTATGTTGCTATCTATCTTATTTCTTAAGTCTAGTAGTAATTGTTTTACAAATATGGGAGTCCAGTATTAGGTGTATATATATTTAGGATTTTTTAAAGGATTTTTAGGATTCTGATATTTTCCTATTAGACTAGACCTTTTATTATTATTTAATATCCCTGTTTGTCTTTTTTAGCTGTCATTGCTTTAAAGTTCATTTTGTCTGTTATAAGAATAGCTACTCCTGCTTGCCTTTGGTGTCCATTTGCATGGAATATTTCTTTCCACTCCTTTACCTTCACTTTATGTGAGCCCTTATGTGTTAGGTGAGTCTCCTGAAGACAGCAGAAACTAGGTTGGTGAATTCTTATCCTTTCTGCCATTCTGTATCTTTTAAGTGGAGCAGTAAGGCCATTTACATTCAACCTTAGTATTGAGATATGAGGTACTATTCTATTCATTGTGCTGTTTGTTGCCTGAATACCCTTTTTTTTTCCCATTGTGTTATTGTTATATTGGTCCTGTGAGATTTATGCTCTAAGGAGCTTTTATTTTGGTGTTTTTTGAGGATTTGTTTCATGATTTACGCCTTCTTTTAGCAGTTCTTGTAGTGGTGGCTTGGTAGTGGTGAATTCTCTCAGCATTTGTTTGCCTGTAAAAGATTGAATCTTTCCTTCATTTGTGAAACTTAGTTTCTCTGGATACAAAATTCTTTGCTGATAATTGTTTTGTTTAAGGAGGCTACAAATAGACCCCAATTCTTTCTATTTTGTAAGGTTTCTGCTGAGAAATCTGCTGTTACTCTAATAGGTTTTCCTTTATAGCTTACTTGCTGTTTTTGCCTCACAGCTGTTTAGAATCCTTTCTTCATCTTGCCTTTAGATAACCTGATAACTATGTGCCTAGGTGATTATGTTTTTGTGATGAATTTCCCAGATGTTCTTTGAGCTTCTTATATTTAGGTTTGGAGACCTCTAGCAAGGCCAGGGAAATTCTTCTCACTTATTCCCTCAAATAAAATTTCCAGACTTTTCTATGTCTTTGATGAATTGAGTTAATTTGAAAGCCTTGTCTTTGAGCTCTGAAGTTTTTCTTCTGCTTGTTCAATTCTATCACTGAGATTTTCAGTGCATTTTGCACTTCTCTAACTGTGTCATTTCTGGAAATCACAGTTTCCAGAAGTTGTGATTATTTTTTATTTATGCTAAAGATTTTTTACTGAAGATTTTTCCTCTCATATCCTGTATCATCTTTTTGATTTCTTTAAGTTGAACTTCATCTTTCTCTGGTACCCCCTTGATTAGCTTAATCATAAACCTGAATTCTTTTTCTAGCAATTCAGAGATTTCATCTTGGTTTGGATCCGTTACTGGTAAGCTGGTGTGATCTTTTTGGAATGTTAAAAGAAACTTGTTTTCTCATATTACCAGAATTGTTTTTTGGTTTCTCCTCATTTGGGTAGACTAAGTCAGAGGGACAATCTTAGACTCAAGGGCTGCTGTTCCAATTGTTTTGTCCTATGGGATGCTCCCATGATGTGGTGCTCTGCCCTTTCCACTAGGGACGGGGCTTCCTGAGAGCCAAATTGCAGTGATTGTTTTTTCCCTCTTGCGTCTACCCACTCAGCAGAGTTCCCAGGCTCTGGGCTGGTGATGGGGAGTATCAGCAAAAAGTCCTGTGATGTGATCTGTCTTTAGGTCTTTCAGCTATGAATACCAGCACCTGCTCTGGCAAAGGCAGCTAGGAAGTGAAGTAGACACTGTTAGATTCCTTTATTGTATTTTTGTTTAGTGTGTTGGCTTTTGTGTTGATTGGCCTGCAGCCACAACATGTGCTTTCAAGACTGCACCAGCTGTGGGTACTATGAGGAGAAAGTAAACTTGCCCTAGGATCGCCTGGTAAAGCATTCAGATTTCTCAGGAGGTGGGCAGGGCCATGGATCCCTCAAGAGATTGTGTCCTTTGTCTTTCTTTTGCTAGCAGGGCCAGTAGAGAAATGGTACCAGGTGGGAGCAGGGTTAGGTGTGTCTGAGCTCAGACTCTTCTTGGACGGAGCTTTCTGAAGCTGCTGTGGGGGATGGGAGCATGGTTCTCAGGTCAATGGAGTTATGTTCCAAGGGGGATTATCACTGCCTCTCCTGTGTCATACAGGTCACCAGAGAACTGGGGCCAAGCCATCAGTCACAAGCCCCACCCTGGTCCCATGCAGCCCACAGTCCTAAAGGCCAGTTCACTCCCACCGTGTCCCACAAACAGCACCGAGTCTATTTCCAGGCAGCTGGTGACCAGGGCTCAGAACTTGCCCCAGACCACCAGCCTCCCTTCTGAGAAAGCAAGCCAACTCATAGTTTTCTGGCATCTCAGAAATCTTGTAGCAGTGACCAGTTTCTTTAAATAAAGGGTCTGTGGATTCTCTCAGCTTTCCTGGTATGTTGCTTTGGTAGTTCTTAGAGCAAGAGTTTATCATGTGAGTTTCCACACGCTGCTCTGTCTGTCCGAGTGGGAGCTGCAAGCTAGTCCTGCCTTCTACCCTCTTTCATTCATTTTATTAAATAGTAACATCTCTCAATCAATTGACTGTACCTTTAAATTACTCTGAAACAAATTTGTCATGTTATATGTCAGGTTAACATTTTTTTAAACTGTTTTCAATATCCTTCCAGAAGTACAACATCCTTAATGTTTCTGAAGGTTTTCATGTTCTTAGCCCCTACATGATTTTCCAGGATAATTTCTTAATATGCTCCATTCTTTCCATCATGCTTCCATCACCCACACACACTCTCTATCCAAGTGCCACAAGTTACTTTCCATATCTCAACCATTTTTGAGTTATAAATGCTTTTGTGAGTGTCGTCTTCCCTTCCTTGAATCTATTTTTCTGCTATGTTTATCTGAATACTTTGAAGGTCAAGTGCAATATTATTCAGTTGGTAAAGCTTTTTTTAACTCTGAATAAACTCTCAATTGAAATTTCATATTACTTATCATTAGAGCCTCATTTACTCATGTTAAATATTTTTCCATTTCCTCCAATAAAATATCTGAAACTTAAGAGACCATGTATTAATTATCAGTGTATTACCCCATCTTAGATCATGACAGAGTAGATACTCAATGGCTACTTGAAGAAAGGACATTTAAATAATTGAATATCCTTTGAGTGAATTATTTATATCTTATTAGAATTTTCACATTTTGAAATGTGTGTTTTTTCTTATAAAACATTTTCTACTCTGCTTCTATATACTAAATAACATCCTTAAAAACAATTCTTCTCAGAATTATATAGCCTAAATAATTTCCATATTCCACAAATACTCATTCATGCTTTGCTGTAGTACATTTCTTATGAATTACCACAGGACCAAAACTATACTGAGATTCTCTATTAAATGTAGGTTAGTAATTTAAAACAAAGGACTATTGAGTATTGTGTATTTACTAGCATACTACATACTATAATTAATAATAATTAAAAATTAATCCATTAAAATAAATGGTGTAGTTAGGGTTGCACCATTATTGCTTCTGTATAATTTATTTTCATTTACAAGTCAATTAAAAATATGGCAATTATCCATGAATGTATTTGTTTTCTATGGCTGCTATAACTAATTACCTTAAACATAGTGGCTTAAAACAACATAAATTTATTATATTATAGTTCTAGAAGAAACCCAAAATGGGTTCCACTGGACTTACATCAACATATTGGTAGGAATGTTTTCTTTTTGGAGGCTATGGGAGAGAATTCGCTTATTTGCCTTTTCCAGGCTCTAAAGGCCACCCACACTTCTTGGCTTATTGTCCATTTTTTCTGTTGTCAAAGCCAGCAACATCTGGCCAAGTCCTTCTCACACCATGATGCTCTGGTTTGTCATCTGCCTCTCTCTTTAAGGGCAACTGATTAGCAACCTTAATTCCACCTGCAACCTTAATTACCTTTGCCAGATTAACTATAATTGATTCTAGGATGTAGAAATGTTTTAAGGTGTTGTTATTTTTCATACTGTAATGGAAATATGCAGGAGCAGTCTAGTTTTAGCCAGCCTGATATCATGACAAATTTCCCAAAGAATATTCACAGAAGGACTGAGTTCTAACAAATGAATTGGACATTGCATAAATGGTCAGATGGCATATATCAAGACTGCATTTACATAATGAAGGGTGTTAAAGCTCTCTTTTCTCTCTTCAAACCTCCCTCTTTTTTATCTCTTCTTTCTAAAATGTTTACTAAATGTTTACTATGTGTTAGGGCCTGGAATAGGTGTTAAAAATAAAATGACAAAGACAACAAAATTCCCGTGATTGGGGAGCCACAGTATTACAGTGTTATATATATAATACACACACACACACACACAATTTGTCTTTGAATATATATATATATATATATGGAAATTATGTTGTTCCTGCATATTATTATTGTATCAGGTAGAATAATTTTCTTCTCCAAAAGAGCTTCATATTCTAGATCCTGTTACAATTAGTTTATCTGGCAAAGGGAGTTAAGATTGCAATTACTCAAATAATTTTAATGTAAAACTGGTAAGGCAGGTTTACTAAAATATGTGTTATAAAATATTTGTCCCAGATATTGCTTTATATAAGGAATTGCAAGTCAAATATATTGGGAAATGTTCTACTTTATAACTCTCCCTGTGCTTTATCCAACTTATATTCTATCCCTGGGAGGTTCATAAGACACATTAGTATATTATAAATTCTCAGGATTTCTGCAAAGAGAAATCTGTTTATTAGGCAAATCTTTTCCAAATTTATATAAATATTTTTTATTTTCTGTAACGAGCCTGTTCACTCCCTCAATAAATCTGTAAAAATACTATAAAAACACTCTTCTAAGAAAAGAATGAAGATAAGAAAAGGATTTACTTTACTTGGTGATTTTGAGAGGCTAAGACAGTCTGGGCTGGGCATGGTGGCTCACACCTGTAATTCCAGCACTTTGGGAGGACAAGGCGGGCAGATCACTTGAGGTCAGGAGTTTGAGACCAGCCTTGCCAACATGGAAAAGCTCCATCTACTAAAAATAAATTAAAAAATCCCCCGATGTGGTATCATGTGTCTGTAATTTCAGCTACTCAGGAGGCTAAGGTGGGAGAATTGCTTGAACCCAGGAGGCAAAGGTCGCAGTGAAGTGATATTGCACCACTGCACTCCAGCCTGGGCAACACAGTGAGATTCCATCTCGATTACAAAAATTAATTAAATAAAAATAAATACATATGTTAAAGACAGCTTGACTGACAATTGAGATATTGAAGCTTCACTTATGCCACAGCAGGTGATCTTCAAAGAAGAGCCATATAAATCTCCTATCATACCATCACTACCATTTAAATATGTATGCTGCTCCTTAGATGTTTCTCACATAAAGAAGAGAGATTATTTTCTCTCCCTGTAAATCTAGGTTGGACTTGTAACCCTTCTTGACCAAGAGTATACAACAGAAGTAAAGTTGGGGAGTTTCCAAGTGTTAAAAAATCAAGCAACTTGTACTTTTTTCCATTGAAGTCTAGCTGCTATGCTATGAGAAACCCAAGCCACATGGAGCAGAATGAAGATGTCCTTGTGAATGGCTCCAGTTGATCACCCATTTGACAGTGAGAACTGAAGTCACAGATGTATGACTTAAGTCAACTTCCTCTTGGTAGTTCCCAGCTCTTGGAGCTACTATGGCTGACACTATATTAAGCAGAGTTGGGATGTTTCTGCCAAGTGTTGAGCAAATTGCAGATTCATGAGCCAATAATATGGTTTCTGAAAGTCACTAAATTTTGGAATAGTATATTACATATCAATAGATAATTGAAATATATGCCTTGAAAGAGAAATCAAAATATGGCTAATATTATAAACAACACATACAAAGAAAGATGTATAAATAACTATGGCAGCTTCCAGAGAAAAATGGTTCAGTGTGACTGAAATATTGGGTGAAGGAAGGAGAATACTGCCTTTAGGGCTTTAGAGATAAATAGGGTGCAAATAGTAATGGGCTTTGGACTACCATAAAGCTTTAATTAAACCATTCTAAATATATCCTGTTGTGTCATTTTGTGTTCCAGAGATTTTCCTTTCTTCTCCTAGTAAAAATCTTCTTCTTCTGGGAAACTACTCTTTTATCACTTTCAATCTGCATATCTTGGGTGGAGCAAACCTATGTGAACAGTTTCATTCAAAAACAAAAAAATGGACACTCATGTGAGGTCCATGCTTGATTAACCAGATCAGTTCACCCTCTGGCCATAGTTTGGCTATAAAATATATCTATGCATGATTCAAACTGGATAAATCTGGGTTAATTCTGGAAATTTTGCTTAGGTTACCAAGCATGCTAAATTGGGAAAAAGTGATTCTGGAATTACAGGAAAGAGGAAAGAACATGACTAAGAAATAAGCCAATGGAAAATATTAGGACTGAAAAACAGAAATGTAATTCTATGGAATCTTACATTCAGCTCTAATCTGTTTAGTTACGTTGGCCAATAGTTAACTTTTTTTCTTTTAAATTGAAGCTTGGCTTGAGTTGGGTTTCTGTCACTTATAACCAAAATGCTCTTGATTAATAAAGGAGAGCAGAAACACATTATTAAATACAGAAATAATGTAATTGGTTGTGCTCTAGAAAGATACCTTTGGTTTTACTAAGAAGGCAAAAGCAGAACAAGAATAGAAATTGTCGCAAATAAATAACAGGGACTTTCTGAAATACAAATGTGAAAGTGAGTTATTTGTTTCTTAATTTTCTTTATGGTAACAAAATAAAGACAGTAAAAGAAAGACTATGACAAAAAACTGTCAATGATTACAGATATATAATAATTCACATTTTAATAAGTTATTTATCCAAAAAATATTAATCTCTACCTATGTTTGATCATGGGCTCTCAGTCCTGCTCCTTTTTAAATCAAATTTCTGGGGTTATTCCTGACTATTGGCATTAAAAAAAAAATCTCCAAAGAATTTTTTGTGCTGCTAGGATTGTACCTTGATAACCATAAAAATTATACAATAAGTGTCTTTAAAACATTGATTTATGTTAACATAACATGTCGAAGCTACTACCTATTCTTTTTAATTAAAAACATTTTAATTATTATGGGTACACATTAGTTATATGTACTTATGGGATACATGTGATTTTCAGACATTCTGATTCAGTAAGAATATAGTAAAGTGGAGAATCAGTATTTTCCAAGAAACATCGTATAAAAACTTTGACCTACAAGGTTAGCACTTTCCAGTTCTTGACTCAGTTTTGAGCAGAGATATTAGCAAATCACCAATTTAAGATCTATCACCTTAAGAGGATCTTTTTCTGTTTCTGTGGTTGCAGCAGCAGGAAAGTAGAATAAGTCATGGGAGTTTTTGTGTTCACTAAACTGCCCACTTCTTAAATGGTCTACTTTATACAACAAGCCACAGGCTTATTTCTTTCACCTCTTCCCAGACCTTTAACAGTTCATATACCAACCAGAATAGAAGTCCTTCTTTCAATTAATTAACTGGATATTGGCAGCTTATGTTGTTTGTGTTAAGAACTCCTACACTGAGAGAATGCCTACTTAAAAAAATATATATATAAATCACAAGATGACCAATGTGACTGAAGCAGAATCAAAGAAAAGAATCTTGAGAAATTGATTCTTTGATTGAATCTCTTGATTTTGAGTGAGGGAAGAAAACCAATCTCTTGATTTTCTCAAGAGATTCAATCTAAGGATCAGTTTAGGTTCAAATTGCATAAGGACTGATAGGTCCTAAAAAGAACTTTGAATTACTCTGAGAGCAATGAAACATCATTGAAGGACTTTCCCCACAAATGTAACTTATTCATATATTTAAATGATGAGTCTAGCTGTTTGGTTCAGAACATAATAAATTTAGCAAAGAATAGAGGCACAGTGACCAGTCAGAAAATAATTACAGTAATTTAGACAAGACATGATAGTGTGTTTGTCCAAACTGATAGCAAGAAATTGCTAAATTGGCCAGATTCAGGAAATAAGAATAGGGTCAACAGAATTTGCTAACTGCATGAAGATATGTTATAAGAGGGTCAAATATGACCCCAGACTTCAAGGATTACATAGGTAGAGTAATCATTGTGTAATTGAAATAGAAAAGACTGAAAGAGGAAGAGGTTTGGAATTGAAAGATCAGATGTGCGTTTTTAAGGTTGAGATTGCTCTTAGAAACACAATTCAAAATACTGAATTTTAAGATAGATACTTTTTGTTACTGACCCAAGAGTTCAGGGTCAGTTCTGGGCAGAGAGTTTAAAACCTGGAATAATAAGAATATAGATGTTTTTTAAAGGCATGGGGTTAAATGAGATCACAATGGGAAGGGGTATAAATGGAACTCAAGAAAAGGTTAAAGACTAAGTCCCCAGAAAATCCTACATTAAAGCAGAGAGATGAGGAAGACCCAGGAAATCAGACTGAGAAGATTGTACCCAACAAGGCAAGAAGAAGCCATTCAGGTGTAGTTCCCTGAAACACAAGCAATGCAACTATTATGGAGGAACAAATGGTCATCATGCCCTAAATGCTGATGATATGTCAAGTATGATGAGAACAGATTTGTTCATGGTTTTAGCAATATATCTTTCAGTGGTCACCTTAAGGATTGCATTTTAAGTGGAGTGTTCAGAGTGTAGCCTGACTAGAGTAGCTTTAATAAAGAATAAAGAAATAGAGATCAAGAGTAAAAACCTCCTCTTAGGAATTTTCTGTAGAGGAAAGTAGAAAAAGGACATGTAATTGTAACATAAATTGGGGTAAAGAGAAAGTTGTTTTTAATTGAGAAAGTATACTTTTTCATGTGGTATGGGAGACAAATATTGATGTTGATATCGGTTCATATTATTTCCTCAGAGATGAGAAACAAATGAAGTCAACCCTACTCTTGTATCAGCTTACTACAGTACTAGCTCGATATGTGTTTATGCTAAATTGCGGGGAGGGGAAATCCCGGAAGAAGCAGATGGATTCTCTGAGTTGAGGAGATAAAGTCAAGAGTCCAGAGAGACCAAAGGAGGGCTGGGGAGGCTACAGTTCACGGGACACAATCCCAGGGAATAGAGAGCTCTGCGAAGAGAGAGCTCTGCAAAGAGAGAATTCTAGATATTGAGATGCACTTCCCAAATATTTAGCAGAGTGCTAATTGGCACACGAATTTAAGAAACTATCTGACAATAGAGAAAGAGCCTATCTGAAGGTTACTGACAATGGTTTAAAGTGCACATGAATAGCTGGTGGTTGGGCCTGTTCCCACTAGAAAAACAAAACAAAACAAAAGAAAACCTTATGATTAGTGGAGATTTAGTAGAGCACAAAGAAGTTCTTGCCCTCGTAATGGGGGATAATGAGGCCTAGAACACTATTGCTCCAGTTCAACCTACCAAATATAAAAAGATCAAATGATTTCCAAGCCATTTAACCATGTCCCAGAATGAAATTCAAGAATATTTATAGGAATACAAAAAAATGTCAGCACTCAACAAGGTAGAATTCAAAAATGTCCAGAAGTGTGTTACAGATTGCTAGTTAAGAGCAGGAAAATACAAACCATAATAAGGATAAGAACTGACTCATCAAAAGGGACCCAGTAATGATGCAGATATTAGAACTAGCAACATGGATAGCAAACAGTTAATGCAACTGCATTTCAGATTTCCAAAAAGTGAAATAGAACCATGGAAGATTTTTAAAAGAGTCAAATAGAAATTCTAGAGTTGAAAATGTTGATATCTGAAGTTAAAAAGAAACACCAAATAGGGTTAATGGCAAATTAAACTTCACAAAAGATTAGTAAACTTGAAGACATGGCAAAGAAATTCATTCCAAATGAAGCACAGAGAAAAAGAACCCAAAAAATTGAGAAGACCATCAGTAAGCTATGGAAAAACTTTAAACCACATAATTGGAGGCCCCCCAAAAAGAAGAGCGATAGGGACCCAACAAACATTTGAAGAAATAATGTCCAAAATTTTTAATTTTGATGAAAACTCTAACCAACAAATTCAAGAAAATCAACATAAACACAGAAAACATGATTAAAAGTACCAGAAACACATCGTAATCAGATTGCTTATAACCAGTGATAAAGGGAATATCTTAAAATAACAAGCCAGAGAACAAAAGGCAGAGGAGCAAAGATAATGATGAGAACAGACTTATCAGCAAGAACCATGCAGGTGAGAAGACGGTGAAGCAACATTGTTTTGGTCCATTTTGTATTGCTGTAAAAGATTACCTGAGGCTGGGTCCTTTATAAAGAAAATAAGTTTGTTTAGCTCACAGTTCTTCACCTGTACAAGAAGTATGACACCAGCATCTGCTTCTGGTGAGGGCCTTTTAGGCAGCTTCCCCTCATGGTGGAAGGCAAAGGGAATCAGGCATTTGATGATATGGTGAGAGAAGAAGCACAAAAGAGGGGGCAGATGCCAGGCTCTGTTTAACAGCCAGCTCTCAGGGAACTCTCAGTGGAAGTAACATACCTGGAAACCAACAGAGTGAGAACTCAATTGCTACTGCAAGAATGGCACCAAGTCATTTACAAGTGGTCCATCTCCATGATCCAAACATCTTCCTTTGGGCCACACTTTCAGCATTAGGGAGGTTTGGAGGGCCAAATATCCAAACTATAGCCTCCTACCCTTGGACCCTAAACCTCATGTCTTTTTTTGCACTGCAAAATGAAACAATCTCGTCCCAACAGTCCCCCAAAAGTCTGAACTTGTTCCAGTACCATCCCCAAAGTTCGAAGTCCAAAGTCCCATCTGAAACTCAAGGCAAATTTATTCTGGCTATAAGCCTGTAAAATGAAAAACAAGTAATTAACTTGAAAGAGACAATGATGGAAGAGATATTGGGTAAACATTCCCATTCCAAATTAGAAACATAGAACAAAAGAAAGGGGTAACAGGCCCATGCGTGTCTAAAACCCAGTGGAGCAGACATTAAATCCTTAAGCTATAAAATAATTGCTTTTGACTCCATATCCCACATCAGTACAAAGAATGGGCCTCCAAAACCTTGGCAGCCCTGTCCCATGGCTTTGCTAGGTGCAGCCCGCATGGCTACTTCCATGGGTTAGAGTTTAATGCCTACAGCTTTTCAGATTACATGCTGCTCTTTGCTCTACAGTTCTGGTGTCTGGAGGGCACCAGCTTCATTTCCACAGGTCCACTAGGCAGTGTTCCAGTGAGGTCTCTTTGCTGGGGCCCCAACCCCACATTTCTGCTAGTCATTGCATTAGTAGAATCTCTTTGAGGGGGCTCCACACCTGTGGTATGTAGGCCTTTAGCTGGGTACACAAGCTTTCTGATACATTCTCTGAGATCTAGGTGAAAGCTGCCGAATCTCTACAACTCTTGTGTTTTGTACACCTGCAAATTTAACACCTCATGTAAGCCACCAAGGCTTATGACTTATGCTCTCTGGAGTTGCGACCTGAGCAATACCTGGGGCCAGGATGCAGGGAACAGCATTATGAGACAGCTTAGGGAAGTGGTGCCTCTGGTCATTCATTCATAACCACTCTGTCCTTGGCTTTTGGGTCTGTGATTAGAGGGGCTGCCTCAAAAATTTGTAAAATTCAGCATTCCACAAAGCACTAGGACAGAGATAAAATACAGCCAAGTTATTTGCTACAGCGTAACAAGGGCAACCTTCAGTTCCAAATAAATTCCTCTTTTCTCTCTGAGACCTCATCAGTAAGTACTTTACTATCCATATTTCTATCAGAATTTTTATTATGATCAATTAAGCAGACTCTAAGAGGTTCCAAACTTTCCCTCCTTTTTTTTTTTGGCTTCTGAGCCCACAAAGTTCTTCCAATGTCTGCCTAGTATCCATTTTCAAAGCCACGTCCGCCTTTTTCTGTTATCTGCATGGAAACACTCCTTTCTTAATATCAATTTTCTTTTTCCTTTTTTGTATTGCTATAAAGAAATACTTGGGCAATTTATAAATAAAAGAGGTTTATTTGTTGGCTCATGGAAATACACCAGCATCTGCTTCTTATGAGAGCTGCAGGCTCTTTCCACTCATGGTGGAAAGCAAAGGGAAGTTGATGTTCTGAGACCACACAAATAGACAGAAAATAAGAGCAAGGGGGAAGGAGTTTCCTTGTTCCTGTTAACAATCATCTATCAATGAAATTCATAATGTGAGTTCTCACTTATTCCTGCAAGGATGGCACTAAGACATTCACGAGGGATTCACTTGCATGACCCAGACACCTCCCGTTACGCCCATCTCTAATACTGGAAATCAAATTTCAACATGAGGTTGGAGGGCCAAATATCCAAACTATAGCAAACACCTTTAAAGTTCTAGGAGAAAAATAAACAAACCAAAAAGCATATTAACCTAGAATTCTGTGGCCAGAAAAAAATATATTTTATGAATAAAGTTTAAAAAACACTTCACAGGCATAAAAAGCATTTCATTAGCAGCAGACCTGTAGTTTTCAAAATTTTAAAGAAAATTTCTTGAAAAGAAGAAAAATAATACCAGAAGCAAATTTGATCAGCACAAAAGTATGAAGAATACTATAAATGGTAACTACATAGGCAAATATATGTTATTCCTATAATTTAAATCTCTTTAAAAATAACTGACTTTTAAACATATGATAAAAACATACTTTGAACTTTATAACATGTAGGTAACACATCTAAAAACCATAGCACATAATTTGAGAGATAAATGAAAACATAAAATTATATATTTTTTGCATCAAGTGATATAATATCACTTGAAAGTAGACTAAGATAAAGATGTGTACCATAAATCTTAAAATAACCACCAACTTTAAAAAACAGTAATGACAAAAGTTATTACAGTAGGTCAACACAGGAGATAAAATGAAATCATAGAACAATGAAAAAGGGTAATAAAGATAAGTTGAAGCAAATAGAAAACAAATAGATTATGTACATAACCAATCATATCAGTAATTGCATTACATATACATAATCTCAGCACTGCAATAAAAAAGACAAAGATTATCAGATAGGATATATAAGCAAAACTCAAGTATTTGGTGTTTATAAGCAACATACTTTAAATAAAAAACATAAATATATTAAAGTACTTTATTTGGATTGGAAAACAAACCATGTTAACACTAAAGAAAGGTTAATTAGCTATATCCACACTAGAAAAAGCAAATTTCAAAGAAAAAATAAAGTATCACGCTTTTATAAAAAACTGAAGACCAGATGTGAGCTTTCTATACTTCAGCAAATAATTGAATAACTTATCTCTGAAAATAAAGTTTTCTTATAAGCATGATTATCCGATTGACATAAGTCACCAAAAAAAATGCATGAGATGTGACTCGAATTATAGTATAGTTACAATGGAATATACCAAGTTAATTACCTGAAAAATACTTGCTTGTGGTGTATAGATAATACAGAAGGATAAAAATGATTCAGCATAATTCATATTTTCTTTCATCAGTACTTTAGGTCCCATGAACTTAAACATAGAAGCTTATGGGATTGTCAATAAATCAAAAGATTATCATTCCTTTTATAGTACAAGAAATGAATTTTAATGGGAACCAGAAAATACTAGGCATAGATGGAACACTTAGCAATATTTATGCCAAAACATTGTCCAAACGTATAACCAAATTATTACTGAAGATTATTTCTGAAAGTTTACCCAATAATATCCTTATAATTTGACACTCTTACACATGCAAGATCTCCACATTGGCATATCATTTCTGCTTTGCTTTTGTAAGATAAATCTTTTTATTCATTGAAACACTTATTTGAGAATTAGGTCAAGAGATACAGTTCTTGCAAAATCTTACTATTATGGCCATAGGCACTCTGGTGTATACCCCATCTTTTCAAAAAAAAAAAAAAACTTAAGATTTTAAACTATGCATATGTAACATTTTTTTGTTTCTCTCTGTGGATTACATTTAGGTATCACTCTATATTTAAAAGAATCTTCTTGCATCTTCCTACATTTTATAATGGAATACTCCAAGCCTCACATTTGTAGAAAACACATTTAGAAAGATTAAATAATTTCTCCATTGTAACAAAGTTAGTATTTGACAGAGCTGAGATGAAAACTTACTTATTTACTCAACAAAACTTTATTGAATGGCTGGTACATTTCCATCACTGTTCCTGATTTTCAGGCTGCATCAATAAATAAAATGAAAAAGGAGAAAAACAAATCCTGCCCTTTGAAATGCAGATCTGTCTAATGGGGAATCACATGATACTATTATTGTCTCATATAGCTTCTCCATCAAAGAAAGTTGAAGTTTTCAATTTATTTCATTGAACATGACGTTCAATAATGTATTTGATATTTCTGTGAAAACTGCTGTTAGAATTTTAATAGGGATCACATTGAATCTATAGATCATTTTGGGCTGTTCTGACTCATTTTGTGTTGCTATAAAGAAATATATGAGGCTGGGTAATTTATAAAGAAAAGAGGCTTATCTGGTTCACAGATTTGCAGGCTGTACAAGAAGCATGTCACCAGCATCTGCTTCTGGTGAGTGCCTCAGACTTCTTCCAGTTACAGCACATGGAGAAGGACAGCCAATATATGCAGAGATCACATGGTGAAAGAGTAAGCAGTGGACAGGGAAATACCAGCCTTTTTTTTTTTTTTCAACTAGCTTTCACAGAACTAATAAAACAAAATCTCACTCATTGTCACAAGAATGGCACCAAGCCCATTTACTAGGATTCCACCCCCATGACTCAAACACCTCCCCATTAGGCCCTACTTCCAATATTGGAGATTAAATTTCAGTGTGAGGTTTGGGGAAAACGTATCTCCAAACTAGCAGCGAGTATGGGCATTTTTAATAATATTAAGTTTTCCAATTCATGAACACAGGATATATTTCTATTAATTTGTGTATTCTCCAATTAATGTCATAGTTCTTAGAGTACAAATCTTTTACCTCATTGATTAAATTTATTCTTAAAATTTGTATGGAACCAAAAAGACCTAAAATAGCCAAGGCATTCTTGAGGAAGACTACAGGTGGAGGCATCACACTTGTCAATTTCAAAGTATATTGTAAAGCCATAGTAATCAAATCAGTATAGTAGTGTCATATAAACGGACACATAAACTAATGGAACAGAATAGAGAGCTCAGAAACACACCCATGTGTATAGAGCCACTAATATTTGAGAAGCGTATGAAAAATACAAATTAAGGAAAGTACAATTTTTTCAATAAATGATATTAGAAAAACTGGATGTCCATCTTTTTTTTAAAGTGATTGGATTCCTGTTTTATACCACTCCTTCCAAAATTATTCAAAATGGATTCAAGACTTAATTACATGACCTGAAATTTTAAAAACTCCTAAGAATGAGAAAAAACTCTTTGATATTGATCCTGGCAATGATTTTTGTTTATGACATCAAAAGCACAGGCAACATAAAAAGAAATAAACAAATGGGATTGCATCAAATTAAAAAGCTTCTGCTCTGCAAAGAAAACAACTAGTAAAGTAAAAAGGCAACCTGTAACATGGGATAAAATATTTGCAAGCCATATATTTGATAATATGTTAATATCTGAAATACATAAGAAAATTATACAACATCATAGCAAATAAACAAATACACAAACCAGCAAATATTCAGATTACAAATGGTCACAGAACTCATATAGATATTTTATAATGAAAACATACAAATAGCCTACTGGTAAATGGAAAAGTTCCCAGTATCACTAATTATCGGGAAAATGCAAATTAAAAGTACAATGAGATGTCACTTCACACTTGCGAGGATGGCCATTATCAAAAAGAAAAGCGATAGCAAGTGTTGGAGAGGATGTGGAGGAAAGGAAACTCTTGTGCAATGTTGGTAGGAATGTAAATTGGTACATTTAGAAAACAGGTTCGAGTCATGGAAAACAGTGTAAAGGTTCCTCTAAAAATTATAAAGAACTACAATACAGTCCAGCAGTCCTAGCTCTGGATATATCTTCAAAGACAATATAATCAGTATCTCAAAGAAATATCAGCATTCCCATGTTCATCGCAGCATTATTCACAACAGTAAAGAAATAGAAACAATCTATATGTCTGTTGCTGAATGAATGGTGAATATATACAATGAAATAGTGTTCAGCCTTAAATGAGAAGGAAATCCTTCCATTTGCAAGTATATGGATGAATATGGCAGGGATTTATGCTAAGTGAAGTAAGCTAGTTAAAGAAAAGCTAATACTGTACTATTTCACTTACATGTAAAATCTTAAAAAGTGAAACTCAGAAACAAAAAGCAGAACTGTGGTTGCCAAGGGATAGGGAATGGGGGAAATGGTGAGATGTTGGTAAAAGGTCATAAACTCTCAGTTATGTGTAGAATATGTTCAATGGATTGAATGCATAGTGACTATAATTAATAATACTGTATTGTATACCTAAGTATTCTTCCCCGTATTAAGGAGTACAATGTGATTATTCGATATTGGTATATATTGTGAAATGAACACAACAGTCAAGTTAGCCCATCTATTGCCTCATGCAGTTACAATTTTATTGTCAATTACACCTCAGTAAAGCAGTACTGGGGAAAAGAAAGATTGTACTTGATACTGATAGTGCCAGGAGATAGACAAATTCCTAAGCAGATAGGGACAGGTCCCTAGTGAAACTCCATCTTTAAACCAAGGGCTTGTCTCAAGCCTGAAAACTGAGCTACCAGTTCTGGATAGAATCCACAGACTGGCCAGGTACGGTGGCTTATGCCTGTAATCCCAGTACTTTGGGAGGCTGAGGCAGGTGAATCACCTAAGGTCAGAAGTTCAAGACCAGTCTGACCAACTTGGTGAAACCCCACCTTTACTAAAAAATACAAAAATTGGTTGGGCGTGGTGGTGGGTGCCTGTGATTCCAGCTACTTGGAGGCTGTGGCAGGATAATAGCTTGGGAGGTGGAGGTTACAGTGAGCTGAGATTGCATCATTGCACTCCAGCCTGGGCATCAGAGTGAGCCTCCCTCTCGAAAAAAAAAAGAATTCACAGACTGGAGTGAGGTCTTCTATCCTGTCTTACTCTCTCTTGACTGGTTCTTTCTGAATGATGCCTTTTAACCAATCAAATGGTGCCTTTTCTAAGCCCACCCATAAACCAGTCAGCATGCATTCCCCAATTCTAAGTCCATAAAATCTCTGGACTCAGCCTCAAAGATGGCTACTCATGTTTGGATCCCTGCTCACTGTTGAGAGCTTTTCTTTGGCTCAATAAATTCTATTCTGCCTGACCCCCTCTCTGGTGTCTGCATGCCTTATTTTTCTTGGTCGCAGGACAAGAACCTGAAACTTGCTGAACTGCAGAAGGAAAAGAGCTGTAACACTCCTGTTTGCCAAACTATGGGAGTAAAAAAGCCACAATATGTTACTCCAGCAAAGACATTCTAAATTAATAATCATGAATAATACTTTAAGAATGTCCACTGGGACAGTGAAATAGCATTTAGACACAAGATTGCCTGATCTGCCAGCATAGTGATCAGCTGTATGACCTGGTATACACTTAGCCGTGTCATTATTCCTGAGAAATGAACTTCTGATATTCTTCCACGAAGTAAATTAGAAATTTTTATTTTTTTCTCATTAATAACTTTTGAATGATAATTCCTGTATCTGTAGTAAAATGTGGCATCCCTTGAAGAAATGGAAAGACAAACTACAATGAAGAGAGGAAGCTCAGGAAAGGGGTGTTGATTGCACACAAAAAAACATTGAACCTGTGTATTAGGTGAATCTGTTTTAAGTATAACCCTCAGAAATCCAATTTGATCTATCTCAGAAACAAAAACATTTTAGATAAGCCTGTTCTCAGGTGCTCTTGCAATGTCAGTTACATGTTGTTCTTCAGGTCCCTAATTGGTTATCTTCTTTCTGGCCTTCTTCTACACAAAGTACTCTCCACACGGCACTCTCCATTTAAGGGGAAATGTGACCACTTGAAATTCTAGCTTAATGTAGTAGTTATAGCTCTTATTCTGAAAGGATGTGCATTCTAACAATCAAATTATAAAAAAGAGAACTTCAAGTGAATATAATTATACATTTCATATTAATTTTAATATTTATGTTTAATTTTGAGTCCAAAATCTTAAACATTTTATAAAAGTATGCAGTTTTTCAAGAGTTTATTAATTTTAGTTTTATTTGCTTCTATTGCTGTTATTATTTAGCACCAGGTTATGGAGGCAGCAATACTTATTTTTCCTATGCGTAAGAAACTATGATAAGCATTTACCTGCATTAATTACATTGCATCGGTAAGAAAGCCCTATTAAAAATTCTTTTATTAAAAACATTTAAAAAGTAAGTCAAGGTTTAAGAGACTGTGCAAATATTTGTAGCTAATAATCAGCTGTTTCTCAGAGTGCAGGTCTGGGCAAACCTACCCCAAATTCAGTGGAAGCTGAGAGGCCAAAGAGAGAAGCTGAGAAATCCAGTTTCCCAGAAATAAATGTTTAATAGGTACTTATCAACAGAACCCTTGTCTGTGTCTTGGATGGCAGCCAGACAAAATGGTGAATTTCTATGCCATTATCACCCAGAACTAGGGCTTATATACCACAGGAAAGGTGTTTCAGAAGGGATGTGTAGGACAGCTGCAGTAGGATAAAATCAAGGTTGCTTGACTTGAAGGCAGGATTGATGGTAAATACCTGCTCTTACATAAAAAACAACAGGTAAAAAAAGGAACTCTTCGAGGACTTCCTGGACCTGGGGCTAGTCAGAAACCAATGCGGCAGATTAGCATCCAAGATGGAGTTGTTTTAGCCTCCTCATCAGCTAGATTGTGAACACAGAAACTGAGCTCCTCTCAGGCACTGTGCTATCTTCCTGTCTGTTAGTATAGTAGGGAATTATAGATAACATTACAATGCTTACTCAAAATTATATACATATATATTCTTCTGAAGACTGTACTTTTTAAAATGGCATGGTATAGCAAAAGATCCCAAAGACTAACAGCCATACATGAATTCATACTCCAAATCCACGACTCTCTAGCTGCAAAAATTTAGGTACTCAGCTCAACTTCTTATACATGAGTTGCATAAAATTTAAAAATGGAATAATATCTATATCACAATATTTTGTGAGGATGAAATAAAATAGCCAATTGCTTAGATAGTGGACAGATTATACAGTAGTGAGAAAACGTGAATTTGACATAAATATAATTTTACAGGTAAAACAGAAAACTTGCTTGTTTAAAGTTATTAGCAACCTTCTGAAACAGGAAAGAAGTTCTCACATTCTTCTGTAATGTAAAATGGTATAACCACTTTTTAAAACTGCTAATATTATAAAAACACAAACATATATCTATCACATGGCTCACAGAGTCTACTACATATTTACCTAAAAAAAATGTTTGATTTACAGTAGCCCCAAATTGGAAACGACCAAAATTTCTATTAACAATTGAATTAATAAACAATGTTATATCTATATAATACAGGAAATGTAAATGAATTAATTGTTGATAAACACAGTAACATAGATGAATCTCTAAGTCATACTGAGCAAAAGAAGACAGAAGTGTAGCAAATGCACAATAATTTCTAGTGACAAGAAACAGATCAGTTTTGTCTGCAACTTAAAGCTAAAGGAGGAATGAACCATAAAGGTGAAGGAGATTTTATGTGTCTTGAGTGTGATGATGGTTCTATGGGTGTATGCATCTGTTAAATTTAGCAAACTGTACACTCTAAATGGAAGCAGTTTATTGTGTAAATTATGTCACAATAAAGTGAATTTTAAAGATGAAGAAATATTTAATGTGCATGGATTGAAGGAGTCAGTATTTTAATGACATAAATTCTCCCCAAATTTATCTGTAGATTAAAATGACTTTCAAATAAAATAAACAGATTTGTATGTATGTATATGTGTGCAATACACATGTGTATGTGTGAAAATTAAGACTGAATCTAAAAGTCGTACAGAAATTTATGCAAAGCACACAGAATAAGGCAATTCTGAATAATGAAGTTAGAGGACTATCATATCAATGTACACTTTACATAATGCTATAGTAAAAATTAAAATAGTATGGTGTTGACCTACAGATAAACACACTGACCGGTGTAACTGTGAAGAAAATCTAGAACTGGACTGACTTAGATGTCAGTGATCTCTTTATTTTCTCAAAGGAAACATCGCAATTCAGTGGGGAAAAATGGTATTTTGTATAAATGGTGTAGATTTTAATAAAAATATTCACTTAAAAAGAAAATTTGATAAAGAGATACATACTAAATTTAAAATGAATTAAAAAATAATTAAGAGTGTCACAAGCAAGCTAATATGAGAGAAAATATTTCTAATGTTTATATCTATAAAAGAATAATATTCATGAAGTATAAGGAATTTTATACCTAAATATGAAAATGATAATAGGAAAAAATGGACAGCATTCTTGCACAGACATTTAATTTTTAAAAATATCCAAATGTCCACTAGGGTATGTAAAATATGCTTAACATTATAAGCTGTCATGGAAATGCAAATTAAAACTCCCAGAAACACTAAAATGAATAAATGTGTTTGACAATTCCAAATGTTAGTAAGCGTCTTCATACTTTTCTGGTGAAAGTATAAATTGAGACAGCCACTTTAGAAAACTCTTTGGCAGTATATACTAAAACTGAATTAGCTTGTAATTTAGGACACAGTAATTCCATTCCCTGGTGTATATCCAAAAGAACTCCATACTTAAATTCACCAAAATATTATACAAGTATGTTCATAGGAGCATTATTTGTAATAGACTGAAAATGGAAACAACCATAAAAAATGGAAAGGATTATAATGAAATGGAATACAGTAATGAAATTAAATAAACTGCAGTTACATGCGACAACATGGGTGGATTTCAAAAACAGTATGTTGAGCAAAAGAAGGTAGGATAAAAACATAGTGCATAGTATATAATTCCATTCACATAAAATTAAAAACCAGGAACCATTCTTTAAATGTGCTGAAGTGACAGTAGTAGTTGCCCTTGTATGTCTGGTGACAGGGATGGGGAATGAGGATGACTTCTGGGATGCAGGTGATGCTCTATTTAAAAATAATAATAATAATTGTATATTTATATGCTAATAAGCATCTAAAAATTTAAAATATAATACAATAACATCAAAATATTAATATTGCTTAATTCAGGCAATATTAATATTTCTTGTTATACAAGTGTGATCACTTTTTGGAAATTCATCATACTGTACACCCAAGATATGTACCCCTTTTATTTATGCATGCTCTACATCAAGAAAAAGGAAAAAAGATAAAAATAACACATACCCACCAAAGAATCCAATTTATTTAAAAAATTACATTCAGTTTCACAAATGTTTTATTCATTGCTAGAAATTTATTCATTGCTAGAAATTATCTGTGTAATTTAGGAGAACTCAGAGGAAAAAACCTCAAACTATTTTATATTTAAATATTTAGCATAAGCAAGTTTAGACACTTGTAAAAATGAAGAAAATCAAAGGAAGAATGAATAGAAGTAGATATCTACATATAATCAGGAAACATTTCAGCCACCAAGATCTTCAAAAATTGTTTATAAATAAATTATTATCACAACAGAGAATGATAATAACATAGCTTTCTATTGGAAAAAATAGGATTAACAAATAAGTGCCAATTTTTATTTTTGTGTTCATGAGTATATATACATGTGTGACGTTAAAGATGCCCCACTCACACACTTATGCCCCTCCTCCTCCCTAAAAGGAATATAAAGTCCTGAAATTTGGGTGTGTGAGAATTGAGTCATTTCCAAAGCTGTTAAAATGTTCTAAACAACATAGTTCTACTCCAAATTTAATGTCCTCATTAGTAATTTCAACATTTTAAGGCTATTCTGAAGCAAGCCCTGGCTGAAAGTAATGGCTGATATTATTAACCTGCAAATTCAAAGAAAGAAAAATCCCAATAATTGTTAAGGTGTGTGGAGATAAAAGTGTGGAGTTGCAAAGAAAATGAGCACTCAAGCAAAGGATTTCTCAGCAAGGCAGATTTACTTCTGCAGAACAGTGCTGCTTTCAGGTCTGGTCACCATGAGAGCAACAGAACAAAGGAGAGTAGGGGTTTTTATACCTAATGCAGCTTCTGCCTCTGTGTCTTTTCCCCATTGTCTGGGTTTGGATCACACAATCTGAACTAGTCCCAATTGGCTAAACATTTAAACTTTCTTAGATAAGTAGACACGGGATGGGGGAGAAAGTGAGGAAAGAAAGGTGTCACCTATGGGAGACTAGAAAGCTAATCTATTTCCACATAAGGAAAGCAATATGGACTGAGCTGTAGCATGCCTAGGCATGATTAGACAGGTTAGGGTGTGTTAAAGGCAGGGGAAGGGTACTTGGAATTGAAGAAAAAGAATGGGGGAACTGAGCACGCTGTTTGAAGTGGTACCTAACTATGTCTTATAGGAGCATACATTCACTAGGACATACACCATCCCTGACTAATGACCTAGATCCCTTCAGAGAAGAGTTAGATAACTATTGTTTATACATTTGGAGTAGGTTTTCAGGATCCTTTTTGATAATTAGACTCAGACTTTCTTTGAATCAATAGGCTCTAGAGCTCAACTGATTTAGATCTAGAAACTGAGCAAGTTATTTTCCGTTCAGTGGCTAACAAGAGTTCTCGATTTTTTCTTTCTTTTTTTTCCTTCCTTCCTTCCTTCCTTCCTCCCTCCCTCCCTCCCTCCTTCCCCCTCTCCATCCCTCCCTCTCTCTCACTATCTCTCTCTTCCTCTCCCTTTTCCTTTTTATTATACAAACCAAGCAACACCATCATTGGGTAACAATACATTTTGTTTACAGGAACATTATTAGCTATCATTCTAGATTCCTACAGGTAAAGGCTACCCTATTTTCACTCTAGCCTCCATGTCAATTCAGTGTTGTCAATTCTGGTTTGTCATTTTGAGATTTTTTTTAGCCCTATAATATTAGAAACACCAATTTCATTGTAGCATCTCTCACTATGAACCACAGCCTTTAGAAATTAGGAAACTCCAAGCTTTTCCAACATCCTGGTACCCCCTACACAACTGTATTTCTTAAAATCTTAATAAAGGCACTATCTGTTAGGTCTTAACTAAAAGTATGGTTCCCATAGCAGCACAATCTTAAGTCCCACTCCAGATATATTGAATAAGAATTTGCATTGCAATAAAATCTCTGGGTACTTTGGATGTACATTGAGGGCTAAGCTCTGATTTTTTTTTTTTCTTATCTTACCTAAATTCCTATCTAGGTGGTCTGGGGAGTCATGCCCTACAAACCATAAATTCTCATCAGATGGGTTTTATTTAAGCCTATATATCATGACTTACCTTCCAATCTGACTCTGGCATAACATTATGTGACAAGAAAGTAAAAATATTTTACCCTAAAACATGTTTTTTTCCCTTATTTTGAAATGATCCTGCAAAGTCATCTTTTGTGGGGGTAAGGTTGCATCTGTAGAGAATCTCTATTAAGCTAGCTAGATCTTTTTCTTATAGGCCCTCCCAATCCTGAAGAGATTAAGAGTCTAGCACCTTTCAAAGGTCTGAATAGGAAAGGTTTATCATCTGTTATCTCTAAGGGAAGCCACTATAAGACTTCAAAAGAAACTTGGTCTCCACATTCTTTTGTCTTAACCGGACCATTTTCTTTCTGTTGATCCCAGATCTTTAGACAAACTCAGACAATTCTCAAGCAGAAAGTATTTAAATTTACCTAAAGTCTAGAAAGCCCACTTCCCCACCACCCAACCTTTAAGTTGTCCCACCTTTCTGGACCAAAGCAATGTATTTCTTAAATATATTTGATTGATGTCTCATGCTGCACTCTGACCACTTGGGCACATGTTCTCGGATCCTCCTGAGGGCTGCGTCATAGGCCACGGTCACTCATATTTGGCTCAGAATAAATCTCTTCAAATATTTTACAGAGTTTAACTCTTTTCATCGACAATATTAAAGTTGTAGAGCCACTATTCTAGTATTCCTTGAGAAACATGTCCAAGCGGTAGGCTCTTAAGTCTTATAACAACTCATTTCTGACAGCCCACCTCCTTGAACTTCTGGTTTCTCCATCTCTTCTCCTCAAAAAGAGTTTGGTGCCTCCACTTCTTTGACTGAAATCCATTTTTCTTATTCCAATTTTAAAAGGCAATCTCAAAGGAAAATAAAAACTCAGGACTCCAATTCACTATGCCAAAAGGGAAAAAAAAAAAAAGCTGAGAGCTGTCATGCAAAAAACTGCCTTGTATTTTGTTCCTAAGCAGAGAGTACAAATAAAGATTAAATATCTCCACAGATAGCTACTTTAAGTTCACTTTATCTTGTGTAAAATGCTGATTTACTGATCATAACGGACATTTCCTCCACTCCTTTTCTCTTGCAACATATGGATTACCATGCTCTCTCTCTTCCCTTCAGCCCACTTTTTTCCTTTAAATATTGAAGTTCTCAAAATTATTTTTGGAGAAAAGCCACATACTGTAGATTGTTTCTGGGAATCTGTTTTCTTTTCTCCTGGACATGTCCTTAACCTCGGCAAAATAAACCTCTACATGTATTGAGACCTGCCTCAGATACTTCTTTGTTTACACCAACAAACGTTAGAATTGTCTCCACCTGTTCTCAATGCAACACTGGATCCTGAAGCATAACTGAGTGTCCTCATATCAAAAAGCACTCTTGTATTCATGCCCCAGTCTCAACAGTGTAACATCCTCAACATGTCACCTTGGTTTACAGTGGTGATCGGCCCCATCACTCCTTTAGTGGCAGCCTATTACTTCCTGGAGCAAAGTTCACATTTCTCTGTTTAGGTTGCATTGAAACTAATTCTGTTTTTGTTTTGTTTTTTTTTTCTGGAGACAATAATATTGGAATGAAACTTGTGGAAAATCATTACTTTGGGAGACATCAACCCCAGATGTAGAATTGCCAGATAAAATAAGTGTACCCAGTTAAATTTGAAATTTAGATAAACAACCCCCCATTTTTACTTTTACTACAAGTATGCCCCTAATGCATGGGGGATGCGTATATAAAGTATATCTTTATTGTCTGAATTTCAATTTATCTGAATATTTTTTAAAAATATGTCAATAACCTTTTTATTTTAGAACAGTTTTATATTTACAGAAAAATTGCAAAGTTAATATAGAGATTGTCCAAATACTCTATGCACAGTTTCCCTCCTCCTCATCATCAAATATTTGTATGATACATTGGTTATAATTAATAAACCAATATTAATTCATTGTTAACTGAAGTCCATACTTCATTCAGATTTCATTCACTCATTCAGTTTTTGACTAATACTTTCTTTCTCTTCCAGCCTACTATCTAGCATATGACATTACATTTGCTTCTCAAGTCTCCTTAGGCCAATCTTGGCTGTGACTCTTGCGGGAAATCAGGGAACCAGAGAGAGCAATGAGGTTACAGAAAGATTTATTTAAGGTGTACACCTGCTCAGTGGATTCACATCCAGAATGTCTGAGCAATGGACAAAGAGAGCAAGTGTCTTTTATGCATCCAGAGGCGTGAAATCAGGAAGCAGGAAGCAGGTTTTACAGAAGCAAGAACACGAGCACTTAATCAAAACTGTGACCGGCTTACATATGACTCTTGGTATGCGGGCCTGTTGCTTATCTTGGACTTGGGCTGGTCAGGACAGAGTCTCACGTGAGTTTATCTTTTAGCCTTTGTCCTGGCCCCTTGGTGTCTGCAGTTCTGGCCTGCTTAGACATTTCTCTTAGCCTTCAACATGTTTAGATACAAAACAGTCTACATGAAGTTATACAGGAGAGAGACATGTATAAATTTCTAAGCTTACTCATATAATAGGGGTAAGGCTACAAGGAAAATTTATGTTTCCCTCCTTATGTTGAGGGAGTCCTGGAAAAGTCTCCAGAGCACTTTCCTCTGAGCTCTGGCTTCTAAGATGTCATCAAGGTTTCTCCTGGGCCTGGCCTTTGCCTGTTAACTGCCGTCAGCCTAATACAGAGAACTTGTTTTATTTTCTCTTTTAGATTTTAAATTTTCTTTCTTTCTTTAATTCCCTGCCTCACGACAGTTTTTTAGACTTTCCTGGTTTTAGGTTACCTTCAGAGTTTTAAGAAGTACTGGTCAGATATTTTGTAGATTGTCTCTTAACTGGTATTTGTCTGATGCTTTTATGATGATTCCACTAAGGTTATGTGTTTTGAGGAGGAAATCCACAGATCTGAAGTACCATTTTCATGACATCTATTAAAGACATATAGTATATGCATGACTCAACTTTGAAACTTATTTTTTTGAGATTCTGTATTTAGGGGTCACTGCTTCTTAAAAATACAAAAATGGGACACTTAGATCTCATGTCATTATACCTGGAAACATTTTATCTCCATTTGTCCCAATACCTTACATTCAGTAAACACATATGGTCTGTTTGGGGAATGAATCACTGATGCTCTATCTCTTAATCATACTATAAAAATACCATATCTGAGAATCTATTGTTTATACAGCTACTATTCATTAATATTTAATCTGATGGAAACACCCAAAGGATACATTTTTCTATTAACTTTTTATCCATAATTTAATTTAAATGTTTGACAAATTGTCTGTCTTTCTTTTTAACAGCCAAGAAATAAAGAAGGATATGATGCCTCTGGGTACTAGCTGGCAGATTTTCCACATAGCATAAAGTAGTAAATACCTATAAAAACATAGTTATTGAAACAAATATAGTCAGCTCCCCAGAGAGAGTGAAATCCACATTTCTCAGGTTGCAGTCATATCAGAGACACGGCCTAAGAAGGGCTCCAGGGGAACTGAGAGATTTCTGGATCAGGGGATATATCTGAATGCTAATATTGAGACTCCCTCTTATTATTTTTCTATATAGATGAGTTTGTTAAACTCTATCAGTCTAACAAATATTTATTTCCCTGAATATCTTTTTGAGTGTTTTGTCCTAGAGTACCAAGTCTGTAACTCTTGCAGCATCTGCTACAGTATTTTATGTATTTTGCCAGTCATTTAGAAAATGTGGTACTTTTCATCCTGTGAGCCTTTGTTATGACCTGAGCTTGTCGTGACTTTTTAGAGGCTTTCAAAAGTTTTCCTTATTCCTTTATGGCCCCTAACTTTCTGCTTGTTGACATCATTAAACACTCTTCCCAGTATTGAACTTGGCAAGGAAACAAACTGAGAATAAGACAAACAATATTTATTGAAACACTACTATGTGCTAGGCATAATAGTGAGCTCTCAGATTACAAAAATAAATAGCACACAGTCTCAGGATCCAGGGTACTCACATCCAATGATGGGGTTGGAAATGCATAGAGTGGTATACACAATGCACTATGCAAAAATAGAAGACAAATGAATTATTATGGGCAGGAATGGAGAAGTACCAAAGATGTGTTCATACAGAAAAATAAAAGGACAAGCAGAATGTTATGTAGTGGGGAAGAAAGCAAGGAGAGTCTGGAAAGAGAGATTAGACAATAAATTTTACAAAAATATGAAAGAAAAGCATGTTGTACCTCAGGGATAATAAGTAGTTTAATGAGCTTGAAACACAAGATATACAGAGAGAGGTAAAGATAAATCTAGAAATATAACATCTGGCTGGATCACAAAAAGCCTTGGGCATCATTCTAAATGTTGTGAACTTTAAGCATGGAGTGTGCTAAGATTGAATCTCAGCTTTTTGAAAGCTTCATGGGTAGCTATATGGAGAAGAAAGAAATAAAAGTTAAATGGCCTGCCCTAAGATAGATTAAAATATATTTGAGAAGGCAAGACTTATGAATACAGGGTAAGGCATAATTCAAAATGGAGTATGGTTAAGTGGAAAATCCTGGTTTAGAAAACAGATGACGCGCAACTACTGAATTCCCTTTAATCCATTTTCCTGATTCCAGCTAGAGCTCTCTTGTAAGGCATAAATCCAACGACTTCAATCTCTGCATTCCATTGCCCCTGAAATCCTTCAATAATTTTCTAATGCTTACAGAAAAACAAAATTAAACTTTCAAAACTAGTCTTAGAAAGCTTTAACCCTCTAGTTATAAGCAAGCTTCCTTTTGCTTTCTGCATTTCAGTCACACTGGCTTTTAAAAGCCCCCATTTAGCAATGTTTACCTTTACTGTAAGGCCTTTGCATAGGCTGTTCCATATGTCAGAATGTCCTTCCTGTCCTAGCTCTGCTTTCTTCTTGATAATTCCAAGTATATAACCTCAAAAGGTATCTTTGGGAAAGCTTTCACCAGCCTCCCTAACTTGTACAAATCTTCATCCTTCAGTTTCATGCGATACTATCTAGTTCTTCACAGTGTCAATTGCAGTTTGACATTATTGGTGGTGATTTGCTATTTGCCTCTCACTGGACTGTAGGCTTCATGATAGCAGGATTCATATTTGTTGTTGTTGAATCACTATTGTACAATGAGCATCTAACACAGTTTCTTATGTACAGTCGGTATAAAGCAAACCTTCTCAAATAAATGGTCTAAACACACCTTACCTCTGTATTTTTTCTTTAGGAGTAAACACTGCACACTTCAACTCCCTTTTTATCCTGAAGGGAAATCTAGCCCCTTCAGGAGAGTGTAAGATGGCTTACACTCTCCTATGCCTATGAAATGTTAAGCTTCTTGCCCAATTTTAGAGATGTTAGGAAGAGTTTCCAAAAAAAATCATATCTTGTAAATGAGTTAATTATTTTTGTTTGGATTGTGGTGATTCTGTAATTGTAGATTAATTGGTTCCATCTGCTCTGTGATTTTCCAATTAATGGGTAATAACTTTCAAAAGTCAGTTCATTTCTGACATGTGTAGGAATGTATTTAAGATGATAATTTTTCTCTCCAATGGTCTCTGTTGCTACTTTTTAAAAAAAAAATCCTTTTCAAGTCTTGAGGCAAAGAGCACTTTTTTTTTTTTTTTTCCTGTTAGTTGAGGCCTTTCCAGGACAAGTCTTTCTGAACAGGGTCATAAGCTTTTTTCTTTGCCCTCGGTGTTCTAGGTTCATTTATTATTTGCTGCTGTTTCTAGTACTGATTAATGACAGTAATTTTTAAGGCTAGAGGTGTTTCATAATTTTTTTAATTTAAAAATTGACTGACTGTTTGATTAAGTTTTCTCCAGCTGAGCTTTCATATTAATAGAGATTCCAGGCTGCAGAATGCCTGCTGTAAGTGGGTGGAAGAGTGAGAAATAAAGGGAGGAGAGATTTCTACATTATCTAAGCATAAATATTCAATTCTATCACTTCCTACCAGAAAACTGACCTTAAATGTTCTGTTACCTAATTGCAGATCTTTATGAAACCCTTGAAGCTTTGGAATACTCTATTACTTTTTCCTCTTGAGATATTGTTATATAATAAAGAATACATATCTTTATTATGATTCCTGGCACACTATTTCTAAAATATTTGGAATCTCCAGTGATGAGCCTTTTTGTATGCTATTGAGATGACTGGTGGCTGGGAGCTCCTGAAGAACCTCAGAATGGGGGCTGGCTGCCAGGGGAATGAATCAGGTGATAAGAGGATTACAGCTCTTGTTCCACCACTGACCTTCTGGGACTGAGCAGACCTGAAGGTTGAGTTGGTCACCAGTGACTAATGACATTTAATCATACCTAGAAGTGAAGCCTCATTAGAAGGCCTCTGGGAAAACACAAAATATGGATTTCAGATAGCATCCAGCTTGGCAAGCACATAGTACTGGGAGGGTGGCGTGTCTGGGTGGGGCATGGAATCTCTGTACCCTTCTCCATACTTTGCCCTATGCATCTCTTCTATAGGACTGTTCCTGAGTTGCATTCTTTGTAATAAACCAGGAATCTAGTAAGTAAACTGTAACTCTGAGTTCTGTGAGCCATTCTAACAAATGACTGATACCAAGGAGGGTGCAAACCTCTGATTTATACATGGTTAGTCAGAAGCACAGGTGGTGACCTGGATTTATGACTCACAACTGAAGTAGGGGTAGAGGACAGTATTGTGAAGTCCTTAACCTGTGAGATTGGCACTAACTCCAGGTAGATTGTGTTGGAATTGAATTGAATTACAGGACATCCAGCTTGTGTTCCCAGAGAACTGCAGAATTGCTTGCTGTGGGAAAAAAATCACACACATATGGTGCCAGAAAGAAAGTATTCTGGAAGTATCAGGTGTAAGCATGGTAGAGAGAAAACAGTTGGTTTTCATTTATACCTCTTTATCATCATAAATATCATCATCAAGGTTAAATAATTTTTAGAACTTTCCAAGTATTAATTTACATAATTTTCTTAAACAGTGGCAAAATATGGGCTATACAGAAACTAGTCAAATAGATAAAAACTTTCATTTGGATCAGCATTTTCTCTGAAAAATGAAAATAATATAAAGAATGAGAATACATACTATCAAATGATACTCATTTATTCATTTGCTTATTCATGTAACAACTACTTTGAACATTTACTATGTACCAGAAACGATTCTAGGTGTTTGGGGTACCTAAGCGAATAAATCTCTCAAAGATATCTGTGCCCTTATTAAGCTTACATTTTAGTGTAGGTAAGATTTTTTTAAAGTACATAAAGTAAATGAGTAAATTAGAGACATTCGCTTCAGCCCGTAATGGAGTTAACAAGGACTGGATGTATCTTCCTGCTAAAAACAATGAGAAAACCAGATCAAATGTATAAAACAAGGGTTTTCAAACAATGGAGAGCAGGCCACACAAAACTTGATGTCTAAGAGGACATTAGCAAACAAGGTTAGCTCTGTGATTACATAGACTTACTGTATAGAAGCAGTTTCCAGGTCACAAGGTAAAGGGGAAGAATTCAAATAAAGCCCACATGTTTTGTTGCAGTGAGAAATCAGAGTATAGAGTATACAGAGGACAAAATAGCTAGAATTTATGGATCAGAGCAGTGAAGGCAAGTGTAAAAATGTGACATACAAAATGGCATCACTCTGGTCGGGAGCTCTAAAATGGAATTGGAAAGTCAATTCTAAAAAGAATTACCTGCAAGGCCTACAATGTTCAAACAAAACAAAAACACAAGAAATTGCCTTGAACTTTTGAACGAGGCCAAGCCACTACAACCACAACATCCCAGAAAACAGAGGAATTTCATCAGCACTGCGACTCCTGATCAGAAACAACCCATGAAATATGAACATATGTACAAAGCCAGCTGCCTCCAACAATGATAATTCTTTCAAAACATCTCATGTAATCACTTTTAGCTTCCTTTTCAAAACCCCCTCCATCTCTTGGGAACACAATTTAGCATCTAGTCAAATCCATGTCTCACAAATTACAATTCCTAAGACCCCAGTAAACACTTTGACTTACTGCTTTACAGTGTGGTCTTTGCCTTTTCTTGGTTGACACTATATGGTGTTCAAATAGAGTGGGATAAAAAGTGACTCTCCGCCTCTGTGTTCCAGTGTGGCTGCAGATTTGAGCACAGAACCTGCAAGGACCTCTTGTGTTCCATTGCCTCGCAGATGCCTTACACCTTGTTGGTGAGTCCTCTTATTTCCCCAACCCCCCATCTTTGTTGGGGTGCAGTTCTTTATTGTGGGTCCTTTATTGCCAGTTACCAACAAAGTGATTTTTCCTCTTTTGGGGAGAACTCATGGGGACTTTACTTCTAAGGGTGTAGATACTGAGTCACCCTCTTCTGGAACCTCTGCTCCTTTCATGCAAAAAAATTATGGTACTTCATCTTGTAAATTTCTTTCTCAATGGACCGACATCGCTAGAAGTGATCTGGAATTACAGTGATGAGCTGGAATCTTTTGCTTTCCCAAAACTTGTTTTTCTTCCCAGACAACTTGAGCAGCTAAATAGAAAGATTAAACAGTCTAAGAGGGACTTCTACTTTAATTTGTTATCTTGAGGTATCTAAAATACTCTAAAAATCTGAACTAGAACCTGTAAGAGATATCAATGACAAATTAAAAATTTGAGGAAAAATTCGGAAGCTTCTAAAAACAAAACAAATCCTGAACTAAGCATGCCTTTATCTATTTTTCCTTAACCTGTGTCTCCTCCGTGTCCTAGCCCTACCCATCCCATACCAATGACACTCTGCACCCTCTTGCTTATATGGTAAAAACTTATTGTAAACCTGGAAAATTATTTTCCAGGCTTTCAGTGAAGAGGCTTATTGAATTGGGTTACTATTGGTATATGTATGCCATTGGAAGTTCCAGTTGTCAGTGGCCAAAAGATGGATGTTTTAAATTTGAATGACTTTTATATTTATATTTTCTTGATCTCTCATTTTAAACCAATTGCCTTATTTATATTTATGGATGGATCAAATAATTAAAAAAAAGACACATATGATGTCATGGCTAGACTTAGAAATTCTCTCAATAAAATAACAGAACAGCTGAAAAGCCAAGGTTCTAGAGACTGACCTAAATGCATGTTAAATAAAAGCTGAGATTCTAGACTGACCTAAAAGGAAGTTAAAATCCCTCCTATGCTCAAACTGCCTCCCTTGGATTCCCTGTGAAATTTACAAAATAAAACACTCCACCTTGTGCTCTCCTGGCTGGGATTTGCACTTTCACTGTCATGGCTCAGGTTTGATTCCTGGTCAGGGAAGCAGTCTCTGCAGATGTAACTCCTTTAACTCTGTAAAGGAGATATCAAGTAAAACATTGGTCAGATATTTGCGTGACTCTTGACTTTTTGGGGTATTTATTTCTTAGTGATCCTTTCTCTTCCTTTTTATTTCCTGTCTTATCGACTATCTCTTTTAGTCTTTCATCTGTAGGGCACACAGATGGGAATGGTCAGTGTTTGTGTGGAGAAGGTCAGCTGAGAAGCTGAGATTCTAGAGAACATATCCAGAGAAGACAAAAAAATGTACATTGTTTCCCAGTTGTGGCTAGCGAAACTTTCGTTTCTTTGAACTGTCTTTGAGTGGTTTTGAATCTTGAGAGGACTCCTTTGCACATTCTTGGTTAAGGTATAACCTTAGTTAAGACTTTTTGTTTTGATGAGTCCCTTGGAAGATATGTTTAGTAGGAAGTTCAAAAGGAATATTGAATGTATTTCTTCACTAAAATCTGATAATAAGATATTTGGAAAACAATTTATAAGAGCTTTATGGTTAGAAGCCAGCTGAATAAAAAGATGATATTCAGGCTGTACACACACACACACACACACACACACACACACAGAGATATACATACATACATATGGACGTTTCTGGTTTTTTTTTCTTCTGGATCCTGTTCTGTTTGACCTGTAATCATGAAAAAAATAATAATCAATAGAAACAGACCTAGAAGCAATAAAGATGATAAACTTTGCAGAAAAGTAGTGAAACTGGCTATTAAAATGTACTATGTATGTTAACGAAGAAAGGGTACATCATGAAATTGATTTGGAAAGAAATGGAATATATAAGACACGACTCACATGAAATTGAAAAATAAATGTATAAAATAAAAACATATATATTAATTGAGATTAATGGCCAGTTGGACACTGCAGAGTTTATAAAATGAATGAATTTGGTGACACAGCAATAGAAACTATTCAAAATAAATTACAGACAAAAATAAAAGACTAAAAACATTTTTAATAAAATATAATGCTGTAAACTTTTAGAAAATAATACAGACTATGGTTTGAGAGTAGGAAAAGAGGTCTTGCTGACATCAAAGAGTTGTTTTACTTGAAGTAATGGAAACTAAATATCAGTGGAAAGAGAGAAGGCGTAGTCAGAGAATGGGATGAATACAATTGAGATTATGAAGGGGCTACATAATGATAAACTCTAGGTTATGACCACAGAAAGAGACGGTTGAGATAGGATAGGGGATTAATGGAGAAGTATGAAAAGACATGAGAGGTGCAGAGTTATATGGCTTCCTTATGTTTTCATAGTGAATTAAAAATTGATAGAACTAGACTTCAATCCCAATTTTTGCTTACTTTGAAGTCATGCTACTTTCAAAGGAAAACAAATCTTAATTTTTATGAAATTGGAATATATGGCAATTAAACCCGACAATTTTCTGGATCCAAAGTAGAAATTTTGAATCTGGATTAAAGGAATATGTTAGAATAAAAACTTTTCAGTGTTATTTTTCTCAAGAACTCAGGTTACAAACTGATGTTCTGTGCTTAGGTATGAGCCAGCCATACTAACACTGTTCATGTACCGTGTCACCTATGACTGCCACAGTGTCACTTAGCCAATTTTGAATTTAGTTAATGAGGATTGCATTGCATATTCACTACAGGTTCTTATGGTACACTTTTGGAAATTTGCATTCACCTCCCAGCTTTACCATATAAGTGGCCTTTCTTAGGGTCTCTGCAAAAAATATGTATTCCAAGTGGATCAAAAATATGACTTTGGATTTGAAAGGAAAAAGGAGGAATACAAAAAGGATACTGTAGAGAGAAAGATACATAAGGATTTCTCTTTCAATGTGGTCATAAATTACAATTTAAGTATGAAATTGGATGGCTTAACACAACTTTTTTCAATACTGTTTGTGGATAGCAGTTTATTCATTTTTCAGACAGTTAATGTTGTTTAAAAATTGCTTATATCTCAAGGATATATATATTTTTAACATTAATGTTTGCATGTTGAGGTCACTGTAGCTTTATATACAGTTTTAAAATAGAATCCTTTTCCCAATTTCTTCTAAAAGTAACTTCTTGCAAAATTGTATTATAAATTAATGACCAGGATATTGACATTGATACAATTCGCCCATCTTATTCAGATTTCCCCAATTTTACTTACACTAATTTGTGTGTAATGTGTGTGCATTCAACTTTATGCAGTAGGTTCTTCTATCCACCACCGCAGTCAATATACAGAACAGTTCTATCACTACGAAGATTCCTCATCTTGTCCTTTTATAAATCTACCCATGTCTCTTCTCTTCTCCTTTCCTGTCCTTAACCCTGGCAACCACTAATCTGATCTCGATCTCTATAATTTCATCTTTTCAAGAATATTATCAAATGGAGTTTTTCAGCATGTAACCTGTGTGATTGGCTTTTTACTCTACCTAACTTTCTAGAGATTCTTTCAAGTGGCTGGGTGTAGTCAATCATTTTTACTATTGAATAGTGTTCCATGGTATAGATATATTAGTTTGTTTAATTGTCTAACCCAATTGAAGGGCCTCTGGCTTGTTTCCAGCTTGTAGCTGTGATAAATGAAGCTGTTTCAAACATTTGTGTACAGGTGTTTGTGTGAACATAAATTTTCATTTCCCTAAGATAAATGTCCACATGTGCAAATGCCATGTCAGATGGTAATTACATATTGAGTTTTACAAGAGATTAACAAACTGTTTTCTAGGGAGGTATATTGTTTTTATTTCAATAAAAACACTGTTTTGATCCCTTATGAAGAATCAGTTGCATAATTTATTAATTCATGTATATATGCCTTCCACAAATATTTACTGATTGCCTACTATACTCACATCACTGTTCAAGAACTGCAGATAGAGTAATGAACAAGACATTTTCCCTAATTTGTTCTACTGTAGGAAGAAAAACAACAAAATACATAATGTTAGATGATTAAGAATCTAATAGCATTAAGGTCATTTTAGCTAAGGCAGTCAAGGAAGGCTTCTCAGAGGTGGTAACATATAAGCTGACAAATGCCTAATGAGATGAAAGAAGTCCTGCACATATCTGGGTATAGATGGTTCCAAGAGGAGGGGATGGCAAATGCCAAGGCTCTGGACCATGAATTAGATTGACAAGTGTGTAGAGGACAAAGGAAGGAAGTGTGGCCAGAGGCCTCCTAATGAAAGAGAGGGAGGAATAGGGAAAAGATGGTAGAGGCAGGTACGTCTCTCATTATACAGTCTTTTCCAGTCTAAGAAAGATGTTGAGATGTTAATCAGTTTGTCACTTGAAATGCTTAGGTGCTTTTCCATCAAGGAGGGATAGGAGGCAATTGATAAATGTTTATTTTGTGACTTGTGGAAAATAGACAATATGGAGTGTACAGTGAGGGTTCAGCAGGAAAACATAAGCCACTTTAACTCACAAGAGTTCACTTCAGATGGGGCCCAAACCCTATCTGTAGAGAGGGAGACTACTAAAGGTCAGAATCCAAATCCCAGCCAATGCCTCCATTTTTTGTTAGAAGTTTGGAAAGGCAGCAATCCTAGATAAAATATGGTTTAATGAGACAATTATGGCCTTCAAACGTAATTAATTTAAATCTTGACTTCCATCCACTAGCAGCCTCAGTGATCTTATTTAATCTTTCTGAACTCTGAGTTTCTCATTTATAAATAAAATAATAAACCTTATGAAATTGTTTACAGTTAGATAGAACAATGGAGTAAGTGTTTGCTACCAGGGTCTTGTCTTATGGCTCACGTTTGCCTTAACGAAAAATCAGTAGAGGATCAGAAAGCTTTTCCTGGCATTTCTTAGCAGAAGAATGCCTTCCCAAATAACTAAGATTTTATATTAGCTACAGATTTAAAAAGTGGCAACTAATAAACCAAAACACTCACATTTATGTAGAGGACAGAATTTGACCTCAGATTTATGTCAGTAACTGACTCCACTAAACAAATGAACATTCAAAAATGTGTGAATATCTTTGTGATTAAAATGATTTTGTGGTTTGGAGAAAAGGTAGAAACCAACTGCTAATTGCACATCCGCGATTAATATGATCGTTAATTCACTGTAAACCAAGTTTGATGACTGTTGTTTATCTATAAACAACATATGCAAAGGGGCTTACTGTTAGAAAACATCTCTATGGTCTTGGCAGAATAGGAATTAGGAACAGGTTTCAAGATAAATAAAAAACACTCTGCTATCCTGATTCACATAAGAATAATAGAAAACCTGTAAAAAGTAAAACGGCTTCAGCACTTACGCTGAAAAGAGACATGATTTAAAATGTTTTCACTTCCTTAACACACTTTGTATAACTACCTGGACAATGAAATGCACTGAAATTGGAGACGTTCTTTTAAGGGAGTCAGAAAAGTTTTCAGTTGTTTTTTTGTAGTTTTCTCATACTTATTCTCAAGCATCCTTGTCTGTTTAGAATGTCAAATAAAATGGTCACCTCTTTAGACAAGGACAAACGATTTTGATTCCCTGATAGAATTCATGTTATATTGCGGTAACTTGTCTGCTTAATTCAAGTTAGCAATGTGATTAAAACTGTGTGATACTGGGCAAAAATGAATTGCAGTAATTATCTATAAAAGCATTCAGAAAGCCAACTGGTCCCTTTGTACCTTTGGGAGGATTGAGTATCTACCAAGACAATTAATTTATTCAGGAAGTAGCTGAAGCTTATGATTGTTATTTCCATTCTTTTTTTTCCTAATCAGATTGTTCTTCCAATTTCATATCTTATCCTTTGTGTCAAATCTCAAAAGTTAGAGAAAAGGGAATGAGTAATCATCATCTCCCCAATACTTTGTACCATTAAGAAGACAACAAATATGGAATCATGACTACGGTCTTTCTAAAACCACAGAAACCATTAATAGTTATAAACATCATCAGGTTAAAAATCTATATTGTCAGAAATTCAAGACTTAAAGTGTCCACCAGGAAAAAGGAGCTCACTGAAGACTATTCAACTGCCACTTTATAAATGACTAGTTTGGTTGGGTGCGTGGCTCACGCTTGTAATCCCAGCACTTTGAGAGACTGAGCCGGGTGGATAGCTTGAACTCAGGGGTTCAAACCAGCCTGGCAACATGGTGAGACCCGTCTCTGCTAAAATTACAGAGAAATAGCCTGGTGTTTTGATGTGCACCTGTGGTTCCAGCCACTTGGGAGGCTGAGGTGGGAGAATCACTTGAGCCCAAGGGGTGAAGAAGGTTGCAGTGAGCTGTGATCATGCCGCTGCCATGCAGCCTCAGTGACAGAGCAAGACCTTATCTCAAAAGAGAAAAGACAAAACAACAAAAAACCAAAGTGACTATTCCATTTAGAATCTTTTCCAGTCTTCATGATTTTACGTTTTGCATGGAAAGGTCTGTTGGCTGGGCACAGTGGCTCACACCTGTAAATCCAGCACTTTGAGAGGCCGAGGTAGGTGGATCATGAGGTTGGGAGTTCAAGACCAGCCTACTCAACATAGTGAAACCTCATCTCTACTAAAAATTCAAAAAAATATCCTGGTGTGGTGGTGGGTGTGTGTAATCCCAGCCACTTGGGAGGCTGAGGCAGAAGAATTACTTGAACCCAGGAGGCAGAGGTTGCAGTGAACCCAGTTCAGGCTGTTGCACTCTGGCCTGGGTGACAGAGTAAGACTCCATCTCTTAAAAAAATTAAATGTTCTGTCAAATGTCAAAACTATTGTCTAAATTTCATCACTTGCTTAACTGCTTCATGTCTCTTTTTATTTTTTCTTCTGAAGTTTTTCTCTTAAAAAATTAATGAATGTTTCGTGGTAATGACTTTAAGTCAGGTGGCAAACAGAGCCATTGTTTTCAGCATTTGTCTCCCTGAGTTAGAAAATACCCATCTGAAAAATTTCTTGTACTTTCTAACTGCAACCAAAAAACAAAAACAAAAACACAACAACAACAACAAAACCAGTGAATTATTTGTGATGCTTTTAATATAAATGATATTTTGTTTTATTAACATTTGCTGCTAAATGTCTCATCTAGAAAGAGTCACCTGTAAGCCTCTTTTTCTTTTTCTTTTTTTTCTGAGACAGAGTCTTCCTGTGTTGCCCTAGCTAGAGTTCAGTGGCGCAATCTCGGCTCACTGAAACTTCTACCTCCTGGGTTCAAGTGATTGCCCTGTCTCAGCTTCCCAAGTAGCTGGGATTACAGGTGCATACCATCACACCTGGCTAATTTTTTTTTGGTATTTTTGTAGAGACTGGGTTTCTCCATGTTGGCCAGGATGGTCTTGAACTCCTGACCTCAGGTGATCCACCAACCTCGGCCTCCCAAAGTGTTGGGATTACAGGTGTGAGCCACTGCACTCAGCCTTCTTTCTTTCTTTGGTTAAAAATTTGACTTCCTTTAGAAATATGAAGACATGTCAAAATTAGTTTTAGTAACTGATAGAGCTATAAAAGAGTTAGAGATAAGGAAAATATTGATACATATTATATCCAGATAAAATTAGGATGGATAAAACAGTAACCGAATTGATTAAATCATAGTGCAGCTTAATAAAATAATATTTTTCATATGTGGGAAGAATAGTTTTAAAGTAACAAAGTAAATTATACAAAAGATGGGTATATTTCATTAAAACATGTACACACAATTAAAATATAACTATAAAAATAGATATAAAAGAATTCATAGATATTCAAGCAGTTCAAGATGTTTACAAATATACGTTTAGGCCGGGCACAGTGGGTCATGAGATCCCAGCATTTTGGGAGGTTGAGGTGGGCGGATCACCAGAAGTCAGGAGTTGAGACCAGCCTGGCCAACATGGTGAAACCCTGTCTCTACTGAAAATAAAAAAAAAAAAAAAAATTAGCCAGATGTGGTGATAATCCCAGCTACTCAGGAGGCTGAGGCAGGAAAATCACTTGAATTTGGGAGGCAGAGTTTTCAGTGAACCGAGAGCATGCCATTGCACTCCAGCCTGGGTGACAAGAAAGAAGCTCCATCTCATTGCAGAATTTTTTTTTTGTATACTGTTTTGATGGACTTTGTGCAAGGTTGTGGTTTCATTATAAAGTATACAAGCATGAGAACCTTCCCTTTATAGCCTTCTCCACCTCTATCTGTGAGACTTTTCTTAACATTAGTGACTCTATTTGGATTCTGATGACTTGTCCCTTATCCCTTGATACCAGAATGTACTTGTCCCATCTCTCAAAAAAGTATATATATATATATACTTTTAACAATTTACAGTGTCTGTGGAAGTAAAACCATATATCAGTAGATTTTACTTTTTTATAATATATATCATTTTATTATTATAAAATAAAATGATTTTAGTTAAATAATACACAAAATATAATTTGATATCTAAAATATGGAAGAATATTTTAAATGGACCCACATCTTAAAGTTGTGATTATCTTTCTTTCGTGAAATAATATTGCCACCGAACATTTCTTCAGTCTCTGAAATGTTTGCTTTGGGGTTTGAGTGATGACTAGAAAAGACTCATGTTTCATTTGCCATTCCCTCTACTTTAATGGCAGGGGAAGATGGCTTAGACACTTTGGAGAGAATTGTTATACAAATGGTGACTATTTGAAGACAAGCAAAATTTGGCATCAACTGTAAAATTACACACTTTTAACAGCATTAAAATCATGCCTTTATACCCAGTTTACTGAAAACGTTTACATGAATGTTAAAAACTAACACTTTAAAACCAGGGAATCTGCTTTTAATCCCCTCTCTGGAGTAGTCTTCATACTTGATATCTTAAGAAGTCTATGAAAAAATACTTTTATCTACACTTGAATATTAATGAAAGCAAAAGGCATTTTGAAAAAGAAAAAAAGTTCTTATACTGAGTATCTCTACTTAAGCTCACTTTTCTCTAGAAGTGTGAGTTTATAAGTTTTTTAGTTAAAACCATATGTTTTTATATTTTGTGGCTGCAATTTTAATTAAAAATGCATATGTTTAAGACTTCCATAAAACAATCAGCCATTTATTTGCAAGTAAACCACTGAGTTTAATACAATTTAAATAATTCTTTAAAGAAGTGTCTGCTATAAAATAGTCTCTAGAAGATCTTATGGAATAGAGTTCCTGATTTCATGATTTAATAGCCATCTAAGTATCCAGGAGGCTACAAGAAAGATTTCTTCAATTCCATCTTTTGTGATCTAATCTAACATATTGTTAAAAGAACATTCTCCTGGGGCACTTTGGAAGCTTCAGTTTTAACTATGTATCATAGGTCTGAGGGCCTGAATGGACACTTATTAACATAATAGCAAAAAATGAAAATACAGGAACAAAAACTGCTGAAGAATTTCAGATGTATAAATGATCCCATTTTATCAAGAATCTTATGTCAAAGATATGGCATCTATCTCCATTTTAGTGAAGAGGGAACTGAGGTATAGATATTTTAAGTAACAAATAGTGGAACAAGGCCTTCAGCCAAGGCCTGATTCCAAAGATCTAATATAGCACTTCATTTAATTTCTTGGCAAGATGGATTTACTACATGGTTGAAAAGGCCAATTTTTGTTTAATAGTAATTTATTCAAATCCCAAACTGTCCCTTGATACCTGTATGACTGTGAACAAAGCATTAGATCTTTCTTAGCCATGTTTCTTCCTCTATTAAAAAAACGTAATATCTAGTTAAAGGAGGCTGTGAGAATTAAAATAGAAAATATATGTAGAATATTTAGCACAGTGCCTGGACAAATTTAAACACTGAACATATGGAAGTAGTAATTATTTTAAAAATAACCTTATCCAAATTAAGATATAGGAGAAGCAATTTATTTGCCCAAGGTTGAGTAGTGTCAGAACCAGAACACAAGTGTCTGGAATGTCAGATGCAGAACATCTCTCAAGGAAATTATAATTTTATAAATGGATTGTTCTATTTAAGATGACTCCCACCTGCATTGGTAAGAGTGATCTTATTTATTTAGTTTATTGTTGCAAATGCTAATCTCTTCCAAAAACACTCTCACAGACATACCAGAAATAATGTTTTACCAGCTATCTGGGCATCCCTTAGCCCAGTCAAACTGACACATGCAATTAACCATCACAATATCCAACATATGTGTTTGAATGTTTACTTATTTGCTCTCTTCAAACTCATGTATTGAAATCCTGACCCTGAGTACTTCAGAATGTGTGACAGGGCTTTGGAAACAGGGCTTCAGAATTTGGAGACAGGGCTTTTTAAAGGGAAATTAAGGTAAAATGAGATAATATGGCAGACCCCACTCAATATGATTGGTGCATTTATAAGAAAAAAGATTATGACACACATAGGGATGAAGAGGGGACACTATAAAAACACAGGGAGATGGCAGCCATCTGCAGGCCCAGGAGAAGAGCCTCAGAAGAAACCAAACTTGCTAATACCTTGATCTTGAAATCTAGCCTCCAGAACTGTAAAAAAATAAATTTCTGTCATCTAACCTACCCAGGCTTTGGTATTTTGTGTGGCAGCCTTAGTAAATGAATATAGGAGCTATTATATATTACTTTACTGTATCTTCAGATAGTTCCAGAGAACCCAGAAAACTGTATTTTAGGTAAAAACTTCGGATTTTTAAATTTCAGAAGCTAAACTAAATTTATTTAAAAGATTGCAAGAGAAAACTGTAGTTAAAATAGAACAGGATTAATTTATGTTGTGTATATGCGGGTCCTAGCACATAATAATTATTTAACAAATGTTAGTATTTCTTTGCTTCTCAGGCAATAGTAAAATTTTGTGGCAGTGTTGAAAATATAGTCACTTATCTTGGAAAAGTTATCCGGAGTCTTAGGAATATAAACCATTTAGACTGGCTTTGCTAGCTTACATTTCTGTCCTTTCCATTTAGAGCTGACATAAAAGACACTGCTGAGGACTGAGTCTGGGAAATGTGAGAAGAAAGTTAATTTTGGCAAATTTCTGAGAAATGGAAAGAAGTATCAACAAGAAATTTCATTTTTAAGAGGTAGAGCAATCTTGTTTCCTATTGAAGAGCACTAGGCTGGAAACCATGGCAAGCCTAGGTAGTTGTCTTTTATTGGAGATCTCAGTGAACACATCAGAAAGTGGAAAGTTACAAAGGCAGACTCCTAGTTGTCAGTTTGCCAAAATTCAGACAAATTACGGGAAGGATGACTGAGAGATTCTCATTTTCTTCTATAAGAAAAGGATGGATTTAGAAGGTAATATAGGAAAAGCATGAAAGACGACACATAGGAATCTCAGGACAAGCTTTGTTGAAGTAGGAAGTCTTTTTGCCTTTGGAAAAAAGCAAAACAAAACAAAAGAGCGTGGCAACTAAAAGAGTAATTCGACATCAGAATCTCTCTTTATTACCAGCATGCTGTATTCATTAAGGCTGAGTTTCCCTCCTGCTTGGTTTTACCATTTCCATGGACAAAGGAAAAAGTCCTATTTCCTGTTGCAGTAGAATATGTTTATAGTGTGACTCTAAAATTTTTTAACTGCAATACCAAATTAAAAAAAAATTATTTTTACTTTATTATTCAACACACACATATACATTGTCAATCAAAATAACAGACACAGAGAAGCTATCTAAAAATAAGATGTCTATTTGGGAATAGAGCATTGCAAAAGGAATATACATGCCATAGTAAACTACGTGCATATTAGGGAAGTAAAGGAAGACAAAGAATGTTAATGAAAAAAATGAGAAAAATTACCTAATCATTTTGAAATAATTCTCCATTGCTTCAAAGATTAAAACAAAGGTGACACCAGTCAAATTTTGGCCACACAGTTGCTGAGTAAATGTCCTTGCAGAAATACTTTTTGTATACTGTTGTGATAGACTTTGTGCAAGGTTGTGGTTTCATTATAAAGTATACAAGCCTGACAACCTTCTCTTTATAGCCTTCCCCAGCTCCATTTGTCAGACTTTTCTTAACATTAGTGACTCCATTTGGATTTTGATGACTTTCACAGTTCCCCCTTTTGATCAAGATCTTTCTCTGAAAGTATCACTGTTAAATTATACTATAGTTAAGATTCGTTGTCCCTTGGCACCAGAATGTACCTGTCCCAGTTGCTGGTCTCATTCCACACTGAGGAGAATGATGAGCCAGTAATAGTCAGTGTCAACATTCTTTTAGCCATAGTTGGGTAACAATGGAGGCTTAAAGGGACTGGCTCTCATATTAAGTCCACTCAGAGTTCATTATTAAATCAATTTTGTCAGTTTCATAGTCTTTTGGTACCAGCTTAAAGTATAGGGCCAGTATTATTGTTTTAGAAGTTGTACTTCTGCAAAAATTTAAATAATAACTGATATAAACTCTAAACAAGGAAAATACAAAGTCATATTCATAATAATGTGACAATTCCAGTTTACATAATGGTTTTGAACCATAAACCTAGACTTGAAGGTCACCAATTGAATGAATCATATAAGCATAGGGAATTAGATGAGGTCTTTTGTCAGCATGTGGCTTGTTTGCTTATTTTGTATATATAAGCGTCAACTTTTCCCAGAGAAATTTATCTAGATCAGCATGTAGTACTAGCAATAGCACATGTATATATTTTTGAATTCAACCAATGGGTACTGAAGGATTGCTTAAGCTAGCTGCTGTTAAGTTACCAGCAGAAGCCATTGATTATGACATTTAATTGTTATCTTGTCAAGTACAAAATGTAGCAAATGGGGGAAGATTCTTACTGTGATGTGGAGTCTTGTTTCCGTGTCTTGGGAAAAGCTGTTTACACCATGAAAACATTAACTTCTAGTTTGTAGTAAGAGTGTTTCTGGTCATGACATCAGGTTGTTTCGTGAAATTTTTATGTGGTCCATACATCAGTTACAGGGTTTGTTTCTTAAAATTCATCTAGTTTCAACTTCTATAGTGCTTTTTGTAAGAACAGAGTAGCTTTTGTTTTTAGTTAGAGAGTTGTAGCCAAATACTGGAGAAAATTAGGAAAATTCAGGAACTGATTCAGTCAGAGAGATGAACATAAAAACAATGCACAAATGTATTATAGTTTTTCTTTAGAAATACAACTTTCTAAAGGATCTAATAACAGGTGTATTATAGGTTTCCTTTAGAAATATAACTTTTTCTGACTGGGTGTGGTGGCTCATGTCTGTAATCCCAGCACTTTGGGAGGCATAGGAGGAAGGATCACGAGGTCAAGAGATCGAGAGCATCTTGGCCACAATAGTGAAACCCCATCTCTACTAAAACCTAGCCCCCCACCAAAAAAAAAATTAGCTGGTCATGATGGCACGTGCCTGTAGTCCTATCTACTCTGAAGGCTGAGGCAGGTGAATCACTTGAACCTGGGAGGTGGAGGTTGCAGTGAGCCAAGATCATGCCACTGCACACCAGCCTGGTGACAAAGAAAAAAAAAGGAATATAACTATTTTTTTCCACATGCATCATCTAGGAATCTCAGATTTAAAAACCTTTTAAGACTAGGAACCCAAACTAGGTCATACTTTAGATTTTACATAGCATCTAAAAGTTCTTGAGACTGCCAGGAAGTGACAATTTTTATTTACCATAAGGCTGCAAACTCCTAAGCTGGGTATTCTCTGCACATTTTAAATTATGACATTTTAGTCAAATCCTTGGTAATATTTAATATGACCAATGTTTCTAATTGTATCCTGCTTACAAAGACAGAGCAGATTTTTATTAAATAAAAACATAAGAATATGCACAAAGAGCTTCCAAATTTTGGAAAAATCAAGTAGGGAGGAAAAGCAAATTTCTCGACTATTGTTCACAAAATATACTTTATCAGATTGTTTAAAACTATAGATAGCTTGTAAAGGAAAAATTTTCTTGAATCTGGAAAATAGAACATTAAGAAAATAACCAGCATTTTTTTAATTAAAAGTCATAAAACATCTTCATCAATTACTTAATTTCATGTAATTAATTTATTTTTGTTTTAACTTGATTAGCAGTTATATGAATGTATCAGTTTTTTCCAATTAGAATTCTGGAGATTTTCATTTAGTTCATTTATTTTAAAGTTATCAGAAATATGAGTTTAAGAGTACTAGTTAGAAAAAAGCAATTTCGGAATAGAGCTGATCAGAAATACTTTTAGAGAAGAACTCAAAACAATAATTGTTCATGGTGAAAGCTTGAAATAGGTTATGGTTAAAATCTGATGAAAGTTTTCAATTGACAAAGAAATTTACTAAATTTACTACATGTAGCATTTTGAGGTAACCAGATTCATGACTGACAGTGTCACATCAGGACCATCAGACTTAATAAATTTCATATAATTTTTGGAACATTAATGACATCTCCATACAAGTAGAACTACATGGAAGTTTTAGTATAATTAAAATTATGACTGGTAATATAGTACACTTATGAAGTTGTATAATTTTTAAAACATATCTATCAGCTATATACACATAAGTGTAACTGAAAGAGTATCAAGTATTACTTATCATTTGACAATGTCTCCCACATAATTTATCAAATAAGTCAAATTATTTAGCATCACTGCAAGAGAAGAGATATACTCTAAGGCATTAGAGGCACTTAACCAGAAAATTCTAAAGTTAATTTTAGCCCAAAAAGATTTAATTCAGGATTTTGTTTCTGGAGAAACATGCCAAAGATTTCAAAAGATTTGAAACACTTGACCAAAACAGAATCACCATTTAATAGAGCTAGAGGTCATTATTCTAAGCGAAGTAACACTAGAGTAAAAACCCAAAAAGGTATGTTACACTTATAAGTAGGAGCTAAGCTATGAGTATGCAAAGGCATAGAGTGATATAATGTACTTTAGACACTCAGAAGAGGAAGGGTAGGAGGGCAGCTAGGAAACTACTCATTAGGTGCAATGTACACTACTTAGGTGCTGGGTGCACTAGAATATCAGGATTCACAACTGTATTATTCACGCATGTAACAAAATTTGGGGTACTACTCATATCCCAAAAACTATTAAAAATAAAATTAAAATAACAAAAAGAAAAAATATAAAAAAATTACAGGTTGTGTAAAATAATATTTATTTATCCAGAATTATAATCAAAATACTTCAAAAACAATATGGATGTGGAAACATTAAGCTTTTAAAAGCTCAGTTTTCCTAAGTAATAAAAAACTTAATAAAGATAACATAGAAAATTTTCTTGATAAAACATGAAATGTCTTTATTTTTAGGCCAGTTACCAAAAAGGTAGAGAGGTAAAGAAAAACCTTCTGCAGGATGATTGCTTATTCTAATGAGAAGCCTTCTTAAATTACCTGGAAGTCAAACCTAATGAAAATGGTACTTGAATTTAACCAGATACAAGAATAATGGATACAGTATTGTGACTGCACATCATGTTATAGAGGAATACAGACAAGGAAAACGGTACCTTGAGCAAGGGAGTGCATGACTTTTAGTAACAACACGGGAAATTTCCTGGTTACATGAAACTATCCGGACATATCAAGAAAAGCCAAGAATATAGAATCAAGTTATACTGGAGAAAAACATTCCATTTCTAGAGTTTTAAAGATAAACATTTCAGGATCTGACCATAACAAAAGTTGTAACTGAGAAAAATAGTTATAGGAGTCCACGAAAAGGTTGAAGAAAAGAGTTATCACCCCAACCAAGCAAGAAGATACATAAATTCAAGATCAGAATAAAAAAACACAATAATGTATAATTTGCAAATTATACAGTAAGGTAGAACAAAGTTGAACTTCTGAGATATAGATGTAAGAAATTCAAAAAGAAACATTTCAAAAATAAAAATACCTTGTGCAGCATAACTAAAAGTAAATAAATACCTTAAGGAAAACTTGTTATAATATTAGACACCAATTTTTTGTTTGTTTGTTTTGTATTAGTATGTTTTTCATATCAAAGGTCTATCTTTAGAAAGACTAATATAATTGCCTTTTAATTATAACTAACTTGATCACACACATAATTCCTTTTGTAAGTTTCCTTTCCATGAACCTTATTATGACTTACAGAGACCACATATGTCATGCTTAGATTTCTCTTTTGTCCTATACTTCCTCTTTCTTAAATAACCAATTACTTTACTTTAGGAGAAATATTTACCACACTGGATTCTTTCTTATACAAAATTTTCTCTTCATTTTAACCTTTCTTACCAAAAATACATTTTTATATCTAAAACTTTCTCCACATCTATCTCTCTCCTACTTTTTGTTTTCTTTCTATGTTGCTTCTATTTCCTCCCTAAATTTATATTCTAAAGAAACCTTCAAATAACTTCTGAATTAGAAAAAAAATTATACTTTTTTTCAATAAATATCACATTTTTATATCTTACTCATAGTTTTAAAAAATTAACATCTTATTTTGGGGGTACACTTTATACAATTATATATAACTATATATTATATATTTAAGACATGTAAATATATATAGTTACATATATAATTTACTGGAGTAACTATATATTTATATAACTATATATATTTATATATAGTATATATATTTAATACATATATATATTTTATGTATAAATATATAGTTATATATAGTTACATCTGTAACTTCACATATATAGTTATATAGTAACTATATAATTATATAACTATATATATTTATATATAGCATATATATTTAATACATATAATGTATATTATATATGTATAGTTATATATGTAACTTTACATATAGCTTTATATATACGTATATATGTTATATATACGTATATATACAAGTTATATATAGTTATATCTGTAATTTCTATATACCTCTTAGTTATATAAAAATATAAAAATTATATATGGATGAATTAGAATTTTTAACTCTTAGTAACTTTAAAATTTGTTGAAGACCTAGAAAGAAGGAAAACTTGAATTGTCTGTAACATGTCAATATTTTATAGACAAGAAACATTTTATAATTTTAGAAACATGCTTCCCTTTAACATAATTTGTTTTAATCTTATTTGGAAATAGTCCAGCAATTAATGAATATCTGTTACTTAATGTAACTTTAAGATTTCAAGTTACATGAAAAGTTTGTTTATAAATGTTTATCTCATTTACATTTACCTAACATATATTTTTAGCAATATTAGACAAAGCTGGTAATCATTTTAAGTTACTTTCTGGTTAACTATTTTTATAGCATATGAATTATGCTATTTACTTAGGTGTTTACCTAAGTAAAAATTTTTACTTGAAAACTCAAGCATACAGCTATTTTCACTAAACTATTTTTTTTATTGCAGCTAAATAGGTCTTATCAAAAAATTACATCAAAAAATTACACAAAAATTACTACATTTTAGGGTAGATTTATAGTTTTATAATCTTTGTCTCAAACCCTGATGTCTTAAATATATAGTAGAGACAAATATAAAGCTCTCTGAACAGTAAATCCAGGTAAAAATACATTCTGAGAATTCTGAAGACATTTCTTTATTTTACCAATAATTTAAAAACCAGCTTATTTATTAACAATTTACTGGAGTCATGCAAACTAAAGGCATTTAGGTTAATTAATGTATATTTTATCCTATATATGAACATTCATTTATCCTTAAGGAATTTTTGAACAACTACACCAGCTTTGACAATGTAGACATATTATATAATACATGAACATATACAAATAAATGTAAACCCATCTAAACTTACATACACACACAAATAAAGACCTTACAGCTTTTAGTTTAGAATTGATAGTTTAAATAAGAAAAGAAAAGAAAAAAACTCGCCAGTTTATAAAAGACAGTTGGATCCAAATTATATTTCTGACAAAAGTGAGATCTGTTTACATGGCTAAACTTTACGTGTCTTGACAGGTCATGAAATAAAGCCTATAGACTAAAATTTTGGGTAAAGTTGCTTCTATGGTAGTTTCATTTTTTTTTTAATGAAAAAGTTTTTTAACCCTTTTTTGTAAATCAATTTAAAATAAGTTTAGGTTTAAATTTTTAAAATTTACATTGTAGGTAGGATTGGCTGAATTGTATAAGAAAAACAAAGTCTCTAAGCAGCCTTACATTGATAACAAATCCATCTTTTGTTTGCTGGTGTAGTTTGCTTGATTACCAAATGCAGATAGGTGAAAATTTTAACAGTTTCTTTTCCTTCACCTTTTTTTTAGCTTCTGTATGGTGGAAAAAGAAAACCTTTTATGACAGACAGAGAGGTATTACTGTGCGAAGCCCAAAATTTTGACTAGAGAGCCTAAAATTTATAAAGTTATCAAGTATTTTTTTAGATTATTAATTTTTAAATTAAGCATTCCATCATTATACACAGTTGGTAGTCAACTATGAATTTATATTTCTAAAAGGTTTCTTGGTTGTTGGTTACCATGGAGCTGTTGTAATGTGTAAGGCCATTAATTTGAAGGACCACTAAGACTTTTTTTCCTTTTTAATCTTGGCTGGAATTCCATAAGCAGTGAGTTTTTTCTCAACACTGGTAGAAAAGTCAGCAGATTCAAAGTAGGCAGAAAAAAAATGAAGGAGCAAAACATTAGAAGACACCATATGTTACCTCTATAGCTGCAGGTTTTTTGAATAATGACTGTCTCTGAATGGTCATTGATAATATGAACAGTTCTGAATTATCCCCGATATAGTTTGTCTATCAGTTTAAAAATATGCACAAGAATAAGCCATAAATGTAGCTGACTGGAGTTCAAGGAAATTTGGCATGCCTTAAGTTTAAGAATTCCATTTCATTCCTTATTAATCTCTTGGGAACAAAGAAAATCCTATAAATCCTGTGAGGGAACGTCAGAATTGTAGACCAGTGTTTAGATGATGGCAACTGCCCTAGTGGCTTTTATTTTACCCATTCTGAATTCCCTTCCAGAATGTTTATTTTTTCTCTTAAAATATGTTTTTAGAGAAAAGCAAGAGAATACAGTCAACTCAATTAAAAATAAACTAAGATGACTGTGTTCAAGAAATTTTAGCCTGGCACACAGATGTAACAAAATATTGAACTAGGCATGCAATAAACTAAGATGACTGTGTTCAAGAAATTTTAGCCTGGCACACAGATGTAACAAAATATTGAACTAGGCATGCAAACCAGAGAAGACATATCTCACAGGTAGAATGTTAATTCTGTAGATATAAAGAATATTTAGTCCACAAAGACACTTATTTTTATACCAAAAAGGACGTAATGCCAGAAAAGATGAAAAGACTTTTATCATCCCAGGAAGCCTATATGGTCCCTTATTAAGATGGCCTTATCCAAACCAGAACCCAAGTAAAGTAAAAAAAAATCTCTACCAAATGGATGAGGATTGATCTGAGTAAAGACCAGGGGAGAAAAGGTAAGCCATGAGAGTGGCAGACTCAAAGGGTTCTAGTGAGTCCTACATACCAGTTCCGAGAATTGCTAATTCCTTCCATAGTGAACTTGTTAACATTTTACTTGGGGGACGATCCAAGATGGCCGTTTAGGAAGAGCTCAGGATTGCAGCTCCCAGTGAAAGCGCAGAGGGTGAGTGGACGCCGCGTTTTTATTGCCCACAGACTAGGAAATTCCCGGGGAAAGGTGCTCCATGGTCGCCAGCGCGGCTGTGCCGGCCAGCGC
>NW_016107373.1:5861079-5869326 GCF_001604975.1 Cebus imitator | reverse complement strand
AAAAAAAAAAGATTTTACTTGTGACATCATAGAAATCAACCTGAATAACAAACAGAGGCACTCACTAACAGAAAACGTTTACTTGAAAATACGGCATTGCAAATGGACCACACATGCCATAGTAAACTATGTATATTCAGGGAGGCAGAAAAGGCAAAGATTTTTAAAGTAGAAAAATGAGAATGATGTAGGTGTTTTGAAATAATTATTCTTGGCTACAAGAGTAATTAATAACAAGGATGGTGCTAGTCTGAAGTTGGACAGGCCATTTCTGGGTAGATGTTCTTATAGAAGTATTTTTGAATAAGATAATGGCCTTTCTGCAAGGTTGTGGTCTTTGTAGAGTGTGTTTTGTTATCAGATATTCAAGGATGTAGACTCTTTCCTCATGGCCTAGCCTGGCTCTATTTTTTAGCACTTCCTTAAGATTAGTGACTCAGTTTTGATTCTGACCATTTTTCACATGTATACTACCAAACCCAATGTTTTATGAAATATTACAATATATTTAATGTCCCATCATATATTCTATTCTTTTTTCATTTTTCAAAAATACTGGTAATAATCACCGAATTGATTTTAAGACACTTCGAATGGGTTGTAACCCACAATTTAAAATCTTAAATCATTGAAAAACTGCTTTTAAAATTTAAGGTATTGAAAGAGCCTAAGAATAGCAAATAGTCTGATAATTCAGTTTGAGAGCAAGTTATGTTTGAAATTAAGATGTTAAAGGTGGTACAGCTATGGGTCATAATACGGCTTAGTATACATTTATTGAAATAGCAGCGGAATAGTCTGATAATGCAGTTTACTCTGCATACTCATAGAAGTTACTCTCAGATCAGTATAATAGATGAACTGAATGTTAAGATTCATTTATTAATTTATTCAAGGAATATTTGTTGAGAGCATGCCACATCCCTGACACTGTTCCAGATTGCTGTACATTAATGTACATAATGTGCAACAATCTACAACAGTGTCAGAAATGTACATTAAATTGCATATAGATAAATCTTTCTGTTATGGAACTTATTTGTCATAAAGAAACAGATAATAACAGATAAGCCTGTAATATAATGAAAAGTCATATAAATAATATGAATAAAAATCCAGCCTCATGAGACAATGGTTAATGACTAATATGGTTTGTCTGTGTCCCCCTCTAACCCTCCTCTTGAATTGTAGCTCCCATAATCCCCATGTGTCATGTGAGGGACTCAATGGGAGGTAATTGAATCATTGGGGTGGGCCTTTCCTGTGCTGTTCTTGTGATAGTGAATAAGTCTCATGAGATCTGACAGTTTTATAAAGAGGAGCTTCCCTGCACATGCCCTCTTGCCTGCTGCCATGTAAGACATGACTTTGCTCCTCATTCACTGTCTGCCATGATTATGAGGCCTCCCCAGCCATGTGGAACTGTGAGTCAATTAAACCTCTTTCCTTTGTAAATCACCCAGTCTTGGATATGTCTTTATTAGCAGCATGAGAACAGATTAATACAAGGACTAACAGGGACATTTGATTTTAGATAGGGTAGTCACAGAAGAGTCACAGATGAGGAAAAGAAATATATGAAGGTCAGTCTACTAAAGAATGTTGAGGCAAGAGGAACAACAATGCAAAACTTTTGAGGCAATAGTGAGTGTGATGTATTTTAATAACAAGAAGGCCAAAATCTAAAGTGCTAAGAAAGGACACTGGAGGACATACATGGAGCCAGATGATATAGCACATTTTAAACAGTATGGAAAGCCATTGCAGGATTTTGAGGAGAAGCATGGCATGAACATGATAAATTTTACAAAATTTACTTTGGCTGCTTTGAGGATGATTGACTGAAGTGGAGAAACATGAAAGCAGGGAGGCCACTTCAGAGGCCTTCATACCAGTATTAGTGATAGATAAAAGTGGCTTTTATTATGGGGGAAAATGCTTCAGGATATATTTTGAAGATAAATCCAGCAGGAGTACCAGATTGGCTGGAATAAGTGTATAATAAGAAAATGAGAATAGTTAAAAATGGCAATAAGTTTCTTGGGACAAGTAGTTGTGTACATGGTGATGCTCATCACTAAAATAAGAAAGAGGGAGAAAAAAAATTGTAGTGAACAATGAAGAGTTCTGCCTTGGAAATGATATAGTTGAGAGGTAGACTACAATTGCAAGGGGCTGGTGAGTGGAAAGTTGTATATATAAGCTTGTAACTTGGGAGATGTATACATCTAGAACTATATGTTCAGCAGGTAGATGATATTTAAAAGCATACAATTAGAAAAGTTCATCTCATGGACTAGTGAAGATAAAGGAGAGGTGAATTCCAAGACTGGAACCTGGAATAGCCAACATTTATTAATAAAGAAAATGAAATGAGGCCGGTTAAGGATATTGAAAAGGAGGTGTGTATGATGCAGAAAAAAAATAAAAATAAAAAAAGTCCAGAATTCCATGCTCCAGAAGTCAAGTGAAGAAAATGTTTCAAGAAGGACATTTGTTTTGTAAAATGCTATTGAGAGGTCAACAAGAACTAAGATTTGGCATTTGATTTTGGCAAGATGGTGGTCTCTTGTGACAAGGGTAATTTCAGTGAAGTTGTAGGGAGTAAAGCCTGAAGAGAGTTCATTCAAGAGAAAAGGTTAGATGAAAAGAAAATTAGGGCACGCTACACTCCTGAGAAGATTTGCTATAAAATGGAGCAGAGAAATGATCAGATATTTGCAGATGCTTCATGAAACAATGGGTGTAGGTATTTTGTTTTGTTTTATTTTTTGATGGGACATATTACAGTAAATTTTCTTTCTGATGGACATAATCAGTAGAAAAAGATAAACTGATGACAAACAAGAGTACTTAATTTCAGAACCATGTTCCTACATAGATGACAATGTAAGAATCAGTGTACAAATGTAAGAATTATTCTTAGGAATGTAGAGTTCATTCATTGTAACAGGAATGAAGATAAATGCTTTGGTATAGATGCAGATAGATTTGGTGGTGGGCAAATTAGATAAGTTCACTTACAATTGCTTCTATTTTCTCAGCAAAATAAGACATAAGACTATCAGTCAACAAGGAGTAGAAAGTGAGAGGGTGAATTGGCTAGCAGATGAGTTCTTATCTGTAGCTTGTGGTCATAAATTGAAACACTAAAGGCCGGGCGTGGTGGCTCACACATATAATCCCAGCACTTTGGGAGACCGAGGCGGGTGGATCACGAGGTCAAGAGATCGAGACCATTCTGGTCAATGTGGTGAAACCCCGTCTCTACTAAAAATACAAAAATTGGCTGGGCATGGTGGCACACGCCCGTGGTCCCAGCTGCTCGGGAGGCTGAGGCAGGAGAATTGCTTGAACCCAGGAGGCAGAGGTTGCGGTGAGCCGAGATCGTGCCACTGCACTCCAGTCTGGGTAACAAGAGCGAAACTCCATCTGAAAAATAAAAAAAAACAAAAAACTAAAGAGCATGGCTATGTGTTTTCTCCTATTATGTTTAGTAATAGGAAAAGCATAGGTGAAGAGTTAGATTTTGACAGATGAATACAATCAAAGTGAGGAAGGAGAAGGAAGATGAAAGAGGTAACGAATGGGAGTTAAAAGTGTGTGTAAAGGAGTGGTTTTCATCATGAATGTAAACTGGATGATGATAGAGTGGAAGACCTGATGGAGCTCAGGGCAAATAAAATAAGTAGTAAGATCAATGAATTGGACTAAAGCTGAAAGTGATTAATTGTCAGAGTGTGGGGGGGCAGAGTAAGTTAGTTGGAATCTTCATCATACATTTTGATGCTTGAAATTGAGATTTTAAAGGTGGTACAGCTACAGATCATAATAAAGTCTAGTGTACATTTATTGAAACAGTAGCTAAAGAAGTGTAAAGAAAAATAGAGTGAGTTGAGACAATCAAGAACTGAGATACTAAATTGTCGAGTAAATCACATCTGTAAATGTTCAAGTCATCAAGGATATAGTGACTCAGTATGAAAACCTTCAAAGGTTAAAGAACATTTGAAAGGTCTGTATGACTCCACATAAAAGGATAACTAGATGGTATAATCTGATGGAATGTATTTCAGAAGAGCTGCATTTTTCCATAGAAGGAGAAGGAGAAGCTTTCTCAATATACAAATACGATTTAAGGATACCTACTACAAATCTAGGCCTTATGGTAAATTGGGCTTGGTATCATCATCTTCGTCAACCTCATCATTCTACTTATCATTATTTTAATCATCTTCAATATTATTACCACTATTAGTGTTAGCAGTAGTATTGGTACTGGTGATAATACACATGCACACATACACATCTCAGAGTTATCATCTGTTAAATAAGGTTCTTCAAAATCTCTTTTAAGTCAAAATAAACTATGTCTTCATGAATCATAATTCACTTTGAAGAAGAAGGACATATACTTAGGAAAAAACTGGACATCCAGATGAGTTCATGGACATCCAAGAAAAAAAGAGCTTCTTTCTTTATTCCATTCTCTCTTATGTCTCTACTTAGAACAGTATCTGAAAGTAGTAGAAACTCAGTAGTACTTTTGGAAGAATGGACAAAATACAGAAAGTCAGGAAGGAAGGAGTAAAGGTTGCAGGTTAGGGGCTCAAGCCTTCTGTCATGTTCTTTTTTGCCCTGGCTCTAGTATACATATCCTGGTTGCACTGAAGGATTGGGTTGAGATCAGGGCAAGACACTTCCAGATCAGGCAACCAGGCAGAGTCCTCATATAGAGAAGGAAATTAAATTCTCTTGTTCTTAGAAAGCCCAAAGTTCCATGGCAGCTGTTTATATTTTTCTAGTTCCCTAGGGAAGCAGGCAGTAGAAGAAAATTGTGCTTCTGAGTTAGAGTGATAGGCATCTTTTTATTTAGCCATGACCACTCTCAAAGTTTCACCTGCTTCAGAGAAAGTCATCTCAGGCATATATTTTCAGAAATCTTTGTCTTTCCGGTGTAAGTTGTTGCATTCTAGGGGGAACTCCTGTACCATCCCACTCAGCTTTGCACAGCAACACATTCTCAAGCCGTTTCTGTCTGGGAGTATGCCATAGGCACAGCTTCATCATAATGGCACTTAGCATCTCCACAGTACTTATTATCTTGGAGGCACTCTGCAAACATTAGCTAATTAGTCCGTATAAAGGCCTTGTGGTAAAACCATGCCTATTCATTTTCTAGGAGTGGGCAACTGAAATGAAGAGGCAATATCAATAGATCTGTTTACAAGGCCACAGAGGGAAGAGAGTGGCATTTGGGACTTGTGGGAACATGGTCCCCAAGGTAATGCTAAATATAACTACAAATCAACTGTGTCGCCAGTTGAAGATGATTACTAATCTTATTTCTTTAATCCTTTGGTAAAAATGATTACATTTAAAAAACAGCATAGGCGTTAATATTAATAAGAAAAAGAACTGATTTGATAGTAAAAGGTGAATAGCTCTACAGGCATAGATATTTAGGGGTGGGACTTACGAATTTGTGCTAATAATTTGTCAAATTTAAATTCTCTCTCTTTCACTGAACACCAAAAATAAAATAACTCCTGGCCATGCTATTTTGTGATATTCTATTTAGACAATACTTTTACAGACTTATATTTTCCATTGTTTTAACCATGCCTACATCTAAAAGTGTGTATTGAGTACTCAATATTTACTAGGTGTTCTGTAAGGGAGTGGTTTTCATCATGAAAGTAAACTGGGTAATGATAGAGTGGAAGACCTGCTGGAGTTCAGGGCAAATAAAATGATTACATTTAAAGAAACAGCATATGAGTTAATATTAATAAGAAAAAGAACTGATGGTAGAGTGGTTTGTAAGATAGGAAAGCTCATCATATTTAAGGTGTTTTCTGTCTAATGAAGAACACAGGGAAATAAATGCACAATTACCATGAGAATTATGATTCAGAGGACACCACAGACATGGTTAAGGGTAGGTCAGAGGCAAGGAAAAAATCCTAGATGAAAGAATATTTAAGGCAGATCTAATGTATACATAGAAATTAGGCACATAAAGAAGTGAAAGGGTGAGTCCGGCTTATATTTCATCATAGTAATAAAATCTTACTACTGACATGTATATTGTTTGATCATGTATACCATATTTTCAAATTTATTGCTGAATAAGAGATGCCTAACCCTCCTCAGAGAAAGCTAGACCTGGAATTCTTGTCATCATGTAAGACCTGAGGAAAGAGAAACCCCAAAAGTTAAAGTAAACAAGACTTGACAGCTGAAAAGTGCCGTAGCTACAGCTCAGGCTCAGGAATGAAATCCTGTTCATCATGATAATTAAAAAAAATTCAGATGAAGAAACTAGCTTTCTGATTTTTAGCCCTGATTTAATCATAAAATTATTTCTCTAGATTTGTCTAGAGGTACATTTCATGGCCTGTTCCTCCCAATTGTCCAACCTCATTTGCTACTTAAAATTATAGTAGGCCCTCTTTTTCCTTCTGAAAGACATTGTACTCAATAAAAATGGGAAATTTTTCTTGATAAACAAGTAACATTTGAACACACTGGAAATAAAATCCTCTAAGAAAATATGTTAGATCTCTTCATCAATACAGCCAGGTAACCTGTTTCCTCAGCTTTGAAATCACATAGCAGCAGCAGAAGGTGTTAGAATGAAAAAGCACTTATTTAAAACACAAATATTCATGAGAGTAGCAGCAGTGTATAACGGAACTGACCAGAGAAATTGGTTTTTGAATAATTGTTTTTATTGTATTTCTCTTCACTGGTAGTAACAAATATCTCTCTGGGAGAAACAAACAAGCAGTCCTGGATGTTGAACATTTCCACAAATTAGCAGTGTCCCCATGGAAGGGCTCAGTTTTTCTGCACCCCTCCATTGCAGTGAAGCAGTTAACTGGAACTCCAGTTTACGCCTCATTCTGCTACCTTGCACCATGCTGCCATCTTTTGAATCAAAGTCCCAACATCCCGCTCTGAAATGGAAATTGGTATTTCTAAAAATCTCTGTAGATCAAAGTTGTATAATTTCAGAGATGGTGATTGATGTGTTCATGGTTTCATACCCACACCAAGCATGTTTGGCACATTCATTTAATAGCATCTGTTCAACAATTATTTTAGCTTCTCCTCTTGCCAGTCTTTTATGCTTGGCAAAGACAATGGAAATACAATAAAGAAGAAAGGCACGTTCTCATAGTCTGAGTATGAGATCAGATCAATATTAATCCAATAATCACACACATAAATGTAGAATTCTATGAAGACTTCTATAGAATAAAGAAAAATAATGCTAGCAGAACATGGAATAGGTGAGCCTGAACTAGTCTAGGGCAATAAGAAAGTCTCTTCTAAGAAAGTCACCTTTAGGCTAAGAAGTCTAAGATAGTAGGTATTATCAGTCAAGAAGCAGGAGAAAGTGCATCCCAAACAGATGAGATTCAGAATTCAGCATGATGCATTTTTAAAGCTGACAGTATCACATTGTGGGTGGAAAACAGGAATGTGCTTTTTGACTAGAGGTTGAAGAATTCGGCCCAACTCTTTTATCCAAAACTTGAACAAGTCCTCAAGAATTAGGGTCTTGTGGACTTGTTTAAGTTTTGGGTAAAAGTGACAGGAATCCATTCAGGTATTTCAAAGAGTAGAAGTAGATGTGTTGAGGTGAAATGTGATCACCTTTGTGATCAAAATGACCAATCTCATTTTTCTTTGGATTTGCTGTTGGAAAAAGCAAAAATATTTGTAGTTCACTGAGCCAGAGGCTATTGAAAGGAAGGGGGGGAAGATATGACAGAAGTGGGTTACAAAGAAGTGTTAGCAGAGATAGAAGTTAACACATGAAAGTGTTATTGAATATAAGTGGGCTATACTTTGAAAATGGCTTAGGGAGAATTAAGTGTAAAGGATGGCTCCTAGGTTTCTGTTTTTTTTTTTTTTTTTTTTAAGCTCATATATATTTTCTCAGCAGAAGACACTCAGAAAGTTGGTTTAGAGAACCAAAAGGATTGTGCTTGGGGTGAAGGAACGATTACAATTTGTTCTTTTGTTATATAAGGTATCAGTGTTCTTTCAAATGCCAAGGAGAAAGAATTGTTGAGTAGTAGAGTTTACTGATTCAGAGCTAGAAATGCAGATCAGGATTATAGACATATATCTGATAGTTATTTGCATAGACTTCTGGTTGAACTGAAGCCCTAGGAACAGAAGTAATTACTTAAGTGATAATATTTGTGTGACTACACATGATCTCACCCTTTT
>NW_016107373.1:5828862-5860816 GCF_001604975.1 Cebus imitator | reverse complement strand
AGATGGGGTTTTTCCATGTTGGCCAGGCTGGTCTTGAACTGCAGACCTCAGGTTATCTTCCCACTTTGGCCTCCCAAAGTGCTGGGATTACAGGTGTGAGCCACCACGCCTGGCCAGTCTGGCCCTTTTCTAACATAGTGAACAGAGCAGGTTTTGGGATAGCAATTAAAAATCTCAGCTTTTGACAAACAGGTTTACATGTCTGGGGGCATGATCATTGATGTAGCCAATAAATTGGGCTAGAAAGGTAAGGTAAGGAATATATTCTTCTCTAGGGCTGCTATGGCAAATTACCAGAGGTTAGTTGGCTGAAAACAAGAAAATGTGTTCTTTCACTGTTTTGGAAGCTAGGAATCTGAAATCAAGGTGTCATCAGGGTTTGTTCCTTCTGTAGGTTCTTGGGGAGAGGTTGTTCTATATCATTTTTCTTGCTTCCAATAATTACTGACAATCATTGACATTCCCTGGTCTGTAGACGTATCACTCCAGTCTTTACTGTCATCTTCACATTGCCACATTGCCTTTTTCTCTACATCTGTGTGTCCTCTTTTTTTAAAGGCACAGGTCATTAGATTTAGAGACCACCCTACTACCAGGATGATTTTGTTTTGAGATTCTTAATTAAATCTGCAAAAACTTTATTTCCAGAAGAAGCAGGATTTTTCTGACCTCTTTGCAGGACTCACAACAGGGGTGCTTCATTTGCTTAGCCCACCACTGTCAACTCCTCACGGAAGGGAGCACACAAGCAAACGAGTGTGGGAACTGGAGTGAATGGGTTCTGGAACTGGTCAGCCACTTTGGTGCCGGCAAAACCAAACTCCACTCACTTGAACACACTGTACTCCATCCCTTGCAGGAGGGAGCACACAGGTGAGCAGGTGCAGGAACCAGCCTGGCACTTCAGCCACAGCAGGAGCACACTCCATGCAGGCCCCACTGCAGTATCCAGGGGGTGCCTGCGACTTCTGAAGACACAGAGGGTGTGTTACAGTGCTTTTTAGCTCTGCCATCTGTGGACAGCTTAAGTGTTAACAGCTTGGTGAGTCCTTTGCTTTTCTGCATGAGGTGGTTGCCCTGAGTCACTGTGTGCAAAGAGTCTGTGTGACAGCCTTTCATATCCACAAAGTGGCTCCCAAGCTCTTGTCTGGCATCCAGAAAAAAATAAGGCTGCACGAATGAATTGATGTATGGTAAATCTGGGCGATTTTATTGCTGATGAAAGTGGCTGTGAGCAGGAAGGGAAACTGGAAAGGAGACTGTGTGGGTAGATAATCTTTCCCCAAAGTCCAGCCATCTCCAGTCAGATGTGTCTCCAAAGTTAAACCATCAAGCCATCCTTCCAACGTCAAGTCACTTCTCTCTGATGTCCAGCTGCAGTCCCATCTACTAGCTAAGTCTGGGGTCTTTATAAGCACAGGATGGGGCAGGGTGGGGCCATGGGGGGTTTAGGAAAAGGCAACATTTGAACCAGGAAACAGGGATAGAAGTTCTCACTTTGGGTCACATTTTTAGGCTTTTTGGCTTGAGGGTGGAATGTCGCCAGAGACCTGCCCTTTTCTGCCTTGAATTTCTCTGCCCCCGTCCCTATTACAAATAAAGTCATATTCTCAGGTGCTCAGGTTAGTACTTAGACATATCTTTTTGGAAGAAACAATTCAGCCAAATACAGTCGAATAGCAACACATGGATCAAGGCATGCAGAGGGTGAGATTATATCGGGAGATGTAGATTACTCAGGGACAGAGTGAAGACTGGAACTTTGTGGGGAAACAAAACATTTAGGAAGACTGAGTAAAAGTGATTATGATATTAAGATGTCTCAAAAATAAAAAGAATGGAGCACTTCAGTAAGAAAAAGATAATGACAAATACAGCAGGAGGTTAAAAAGCATCCACCACAATTGTCAATAAAATGTAGTTGATGACTTTACATTAATGGATTTCAGCGGAGTGATACCAAATCCTTACCAGATCCACAGTGTAGATAATGTTGTCTAAAATTTCAGAGACCAGAATAAATATGTGAATTTGCTTAGAATTACAAGCAATAAATTTTGAAGCAAGCATTTGAATTCACATCTGTCTCCGTAACTTTTAGCAGTGTTATATAATAGAAAAAGTAGGTATTGGGGCAGTTACTTCTTTGCTGTGTGATCTTAGATATATCAATAAATGTCTTTGAACCTCAGTTTTTGCATCTGAAGAAGCAGACTAATGGTCATATTTGCTCCCTAGGATGATTGTACGGAAGAACACAGAAAGCTGAAGTTGGAGCCAGGCACAGTGGTACATGTCTGTAGCCCCAGCTACTCAGGAGACTCAGGGGGTGGGATCCCTTGAGCAAAGGAATTCAAGTGCAGACTAGGCAACATGGCAAGTCTTTCTCTTTTAAACAAAAGTGCATTGGAAAATTCAATGGGCTGTATAAGTGCATATTGTCATTCTTCCCATAAAAGTTGATATCAACAAGGAGATTATACTTAGAGATAAAATATTTTAGCATGTAGTAGTATTGGCAGCAGTATTTATACTTGGGTCCACATGTAACATAGAAATGCTTCCCTGTTTGTATTGTATTGGTTACCGATAGTCCTTCTTTTTGCACGGTTTTAGAAAGATGAATCTATGTAAATTTGATAAGAATATAGATATATTTTAAGGTTACTGTAGTTTCGTAAGTACAGTTGTTGGAACCTGGCTGAAAAATGTACTTGATATTTTTCTTGTCAAGTGTCTTTTTGTCATCACAGTATGGTGACACAAATCAGAATGATTCAGATAGGGAATAAGAACTAGGGAACAGAATTCAAGTTGCTGGTGGCATCTTTTGAAGAAGTAGCCTAGGGGGAAAGGGACTAAATATATGCCATGACTAAATAGCATCCACAGGAACTAGGAAATAGAATTCAAGCTGTTGGTGACATCTTTTGAAGAAGTATCCTACAGGAAATAGTGATTAAATATATTGGAAATATTTTCCAATGAGTGGCTATAAGGGAAAGAAATGTGAAATTCCATATTTACCATTGTATATGAAGACGTTCATGATTGTATTGATTAAAAAATAAAATATATGAGTATTTAAAATGATAATAATATACCTAAGGAAATAATATTCATATTTTTGTAGCAATTAAAACCGGGAAGTAATAGATTTTCACTTTATTTGTTAATCAATCTACTTATTAAGACAATAATTACATGTACAATATGAGTTCTAGTTAAATGAGAAAGGGAAGACCACAAAATCACAAATTCTTTGCTACACAGAATAATATTGCTCATGACAAGAGATTAGATAGTAAAAAAAATTGTCCTAAGGTTGTAGGATTTCAGATATATGTATTTTTTATTGTACTTTAGGTTCTGGGGTACATGGGCAGATCACGCAGAGTTGTTGCATAGGTGCATACATAACCAGGTGGTTTGCTGCCTCCATTCCTCCTTCATCTATATCTGGCATTTCTCCCTAGGTTATCCCTCCTCTCTTTCCCTACCCCATATTGTCCCTCCCCTAACCACCCCAACTGACCCAGTGTGTGATGCTCCTCTCCATGAGTCCACATGTTCTCATTGTTCAACACCCGCCTGTGAGTGAAAACATGTGGTTTGGTTTTCTGTTCTTGTGTCAGTTTGCTGAGCATGATGGTATCCAGATTCATCCATGTCCCTACAAAGGACACAAGCTCATCATTTTTTATGGCTGAGTAGTATTCCATGGTGTGTATGTGCCTCATTTTCTTTGTCCAGTCTGTCACCGATGGGCATTTGGGTTGGTTCCAAGTCCTTGCTATTGTACACAGTGCTGCAATGAACATAAGTGTGCATGTGTCTTTATAATAGAACAATTTGTAGTCCTTTGGGTATATACCCAGTAATGGGATTGCTGGGTCAAATAGCATTTCTATTTCTAGATCCTTGAGGAATCGCCACACTGTCTTCCACAATGATTGCACTAATTTACACTCCCACCAACAGTGTAAAAGTGTTCCTATTTCTCCACATCCTCTCAGCATCTGTTGTCTCCAGATTTTTTAATGATCGCCATTGTAAATGGTGTGAGATGATACCTCAGTGTGGTTTTGATTTGCCTTTCTCTAATGACCAGTGGTCATGAGCTTTTTTTCATGTTTGTTGGCCTCATATATGTCTTCTTTTGAGACGTGTCTGTTCACATCCTTCACCCACATTTGAATGGGTTTGTTTGTTTTTTTCTTGTATATCTGTTTTAGTTCTTTGTTGATTCTGGATATTAGCTTTTTGTCAGATGGGTAGATTGCAAAAATTTTTTCCCATTCTGTTGGTTGCTGGTTCACTCTAATGACTGTTTCATTTGCTGTACGGAAGCTCTGAAATTTAATTAGATCCCATTTGTCTATCTTGGCTTTTGTTGCCATTGCTTTTGGTGTTTTAGTCATGAAGACCTTGCCTTTGCCTATGTCCTGGATAGTTTTGCCTAGATTTTCTAATTAGAGTTTTTATGGCGTTAGATTTTATGTTTAAGTCTTTAATCAAACTGGAGTTAATTTTAGTGTAACATGTCAGGAAGGGGTCCAGTTTCTGCTTTCTGCACATGGCTAACCAGTTTGCCCAACACCATTTATTAAACATGGAGTTGTTTCCCCATTGCTTGTTTTTGTTAGGTTTGTCAAAGATCAGACAATTACAGATTTGTGGTGTTGCTTCTGAGGCCTCCATTCTGTTCCATTGGTGTATGTCTCTGTTTTGGTACCAGTACCATGTTGTTTTGATTACTGTAGCTTTGTAGTATTGTTTGAAGTCTGGCAGTGTGATGCCTCTGGCTTTGTTCTTTTTGCTTAGGATTGTCTTGGCTATTTGGGCTGTCTTGTGGTTTCACATGCAATTTAAGGTGTTTTTTTTCCAGTTCTGTGAAGAAGGTCCTTAGTAGCTTGATGGGGATAGCATTGAATATACAAATTATTTTGGGCTGTATGGCCATTTTCACAATATTCTTCCTAACCATGAGCATGGAATGTTTTTCCATCTGTTTGTGTCCTTTCTTATTTCGTTGAGCAGTGATGCCTAGTTCTCCTTGAAGAGGTCCTTTACATCATTTGTTGGTTGTATTCCTAGGTATTTTATTCTCTTTGTAGCAATTGTAAATGGCAGTTTGCTCTTGATTTGGCTCTCTGTTTGTCTGTTCTTGGTATATAGGAATGCTTGTGATTTCTGCACATTGATTTTGTATCCTGAGACATTGCTGATGTTGCTTATCAGTTTCAGGAGATTTTGGGCTGAGATGATGGGGTCTTCCAAATATACGATCATGTTGTCTGCAAATAGAGACAATTTGACTTCCTCTTTTCCTAATTAAATACCCTTAATTCTTTTTCTTGCCTGATTGCTCTGACTGGAACTTCCAATACTATATTGAATATGAGTGGTAAGAGAGGACATCCTTGTCTAGTGCCTGATTTCAAAGGGAATGCTTCCAGCTTTTGCCCATTCAGCATGATATTGGCTGCAGGTTTGTTATAAACAGCTTTTATTATTTTATGATACATTCCATCAATACCTAGTTTATTGATATTTGTTAGTATAAAGGGCTGTTGAATTTTGTCGAAGGCCTTCTATGCATCTACTGAGATAATCATGTGGTTGTTGTCTTTGGTTCTATTTATGTGATGGATTACATTTATGGACTTGGGTATGTTGAACCAGCCTTACACTTCCAGGATGAAGCCTACTTAATTATGATAAATAAGCTTTTTGATGTGCTCTTGCAATCGGTTTGCCAGTATTTTATTGAAGATTTTTGCATCTATATTCATCATGGATATTGGCCTGAAGGTTTCTTTTTTAGTTGGGTCTCTGCCTGGTTTTGGTATCAGGATGATGTTGGTCCATAAAATGAGTTAGGGAGGATTCCCTCTTTTTGTATTGTTTAGAATAGTTTCAGAAGGAATGGAACCAGCTCCTCTTTGTACATCTGGTAGAATTCAGCTGTGAACCCGTCTGGACCCAGACTTTTTTTAGTTGATAGACTATTGATTACTGCCTCAACTTCAGCCCTTGTTATTGGTCTATTCAGGGTTTCAACTTCTTCCTGGTTTAGTCTTAGTAGAGTGCAAGTGTCCAGGAATTTATCCATTTCTTCCAGATTTACTGGTTTGTGTGCATAGAGTTGTTTGTAGTCATCTCTGATGGTAATTTGTATTTCTGTGGAATCAGTGGTGATATCCCCTTTATCATTTTTTACTGTTATCTATTTGATTCTTCTCTCTTGTTTCTTAGCCAAATTAGTGGTCTGTGTATTTTATTGATCTTTTCAAAAAACAGCTCCTGGATTTATTGATTTTTTTGTAAGGTTGTTTGTGTCTCTATCTCTTTCAGTTCTGCTCTGATCTTAGTTCTATTTCTTGTCTTCTGCTAGCTTTTGCATTTTTTTGATCTTACTCCTATAGCTCTTTCAATTTTGATGATAGGGTGTCGATTTTAGATCATTCCTTTTTTATCATGTGGGCGTTTATTGCTATAAATTTCCCTCTTGACATTGCTTTAAGGGTGTCCCAGAGATTCTGGTAAGTTGTGTCTTCATTCTGATTGGTTTCAAAGAACATCTTTATTTTTGCCTTCATTTCATTGTTTATCCAGTTGACACTCAGAAGCAAGTTGTTCAGTTTCCAAGTAGCTGTGTGGATTTGAGTGAGTTTCTTGATTCTGAGTCCTAATTTGATTGTGCTGTGGTCTGATAGACTGTTTGTTGAGGAGTGATTTACTTCCAATTATGTGGTCAATTTTAGAGTAAGTGGGATGTGGTGCTGAGAAGAATGTATATTCTGTGAATTTGGGGTGGAGTATTCTGTAGATATTTATTAGGCCTGCTTGGTCCAGGTCTGCATTCAAGTCTTGGATGTCCTTGTTAATTTTCTGTCTTGTTGATCTGTCTAATATTGACAGTGAAGTATTGAAGTCTCCCACTATTATTGTGTGGGAGTCTAAATCTCCTTTTAGGGTGTTAAGAACTTATTTTATGTATCTGGGTGCTCCTGTGTTGGGTGCATATATATTTATGGTAGTTAGCCCTTCTTGTTGTATTGATCCTTGTACTATTATGTAGTGCCCTTCTTTGTCTCTTTTGATCTTTGTTGGCTTGAAGTCCTTTTTATCTGAGACTAGGGTTGCAATCCCTTTTTTTTTTTTTTTTTTGTTCTACATTTGCTTGGTAAATCTTCTTTCATCCCTTTATTTTGAGTCTATATGTGTCTTTGCATGTTAGGTGTGTTTCCAGAATACAGCAACCAATGGGTCTTGACCTTTTATCCAGTTTGCCAGTCTGTGTCTTTTGTTTGAGGCATTTAGACCATTTACATTCAATGTTAATATTGTTATGTGTGAATTTGATCCTGCCATTTTGTTACTGGTTGGTTTTCTTGCCCATTAGTTGACTCAGTTTCTTCATTGCATTTTTGGTCTTTGCCATTTGGTATGCTTTTGTGGTGGCTGGTACTTGTTCCTTTCTGTGTTAATATTTCTTTCAGGAGCTATTCTAAGGCAGGTCTGGTGGTGATGAAATCTCTCAGTAATTGCTTGTGCATAAAGGATTTTATTTCTTCTTCCCTTATGAAGCTTAGTTTGGCTGCATATGAGATTCTGGGTTGAAAGTTCTTTTCTTTAATGATGTTGAATAGCCCCCAGTAAAGTGTAGATTAGGTCTTTTCACATAATCCCATATTTCTTGGAGGCTTTGTTCATTTCTTTTTGCTCTTTTTTCTCTTGTCTTGCCTTCTCTTTTCATTTCATTGAGTTAATATTCAATATCTAGTATCCTTTCTTCTGCTTGATCGATTTGGCTATTAAAACTTGTGTTTGCTTCACATAGTTCTCATACTGTGTTTTTCAGCTCCATCGGGTCATTTATGTTCTTCTCTAAACCAGTTATTCTGGTTAGCATTTTGTCTAACGTTTTTTCAAGGTTTTTGGTTTCTTTGCATTGGGCTAGAACGTGTTCCTTTAGCTCAAAAAAGTTTGTTATTACCCACCATCTGAAGCCTGTTTCTATTAGTTCCTTGAACTTTTTCTCGGTCATGTTGTGTTTCTATGTTGGTGAGGAGTCGTGATTTTTTGAAGGAAAAGAGGCGTTCTCATCTTTGATGGTTTCATCTTTTTTGCTTGGTTTTTTCCCATCTTCATGGATTTATCTAGCTCGGATCTCAGGGAGCTGCCTGATGAGCTCACTTGTCTGCCTGTTGAGGAGCTACTGAGTTTCCAGGGCCTCCTTCAGGTTGCTAGGTAGGCTTCCTGTGTCTTTTTTTTTTACACTGGGAGGTTAGGCCTGCCTCTTTAATGGTGGGTGCCCCTCATACTGCTGACCTGGAGGCACTGCTGGGTTGTCAAGGACACCGTCCCATTGCTACATAGGCTTCCTGTGTTTTTTGTTAAAGCATGAAGCCTAGTCCCGCCTCCTTAATGGTGGGTTGCCCCTTTCCTCCACAGAGCTGGATCATTCAAGGGCCAGCTCAGACCAGGCACTGACTGTGATACCCCTAGAGTTAGTGTTTCAGCCTGTTGGGATTTGTTGGGGAGGGGAGGGACACACCCAGCTGCACCATGTGTCTTCGCATTTTCAGCTTCCTCTCTCTGTGGGGGGGAGGGGGTCAATAGCTCAGTCTGCAGGCTCTCCCCTGCCCGCTTATAGGCTTATGGGTTTGCTTAGATCTGTGTGACAATCCAGGGCACCATCCTGGATTATTATTTAACTTTACGCTTGTAATTCTCAGTGCTTGACTGGCAAAGATCCCCTGTTCTGTGGATTGCTGAGGCTTTGGGGGAAGCACCATTTCTGGACTGGGATGCTGGAGGGGAGCCCCCAACTCACCAGTCAGATGCACTTTCTGGGTGAAGTGGCACCCCTCCCTACCTAGGTCTGCCCTATCTTGGCTTTGCTCACCATCTGACCAGACCTGTTGAAATGAACCTGGTACCTCAGTTGGAGCTAGGAGATCTCCTTGGATATTTTCTAATTGTCTTTTAAATAGTTGCTAGGTTGCTAGGCTTTTATGTTTTTGAATAAAATAAGAAATGTCTGTTTGAAAATAGATCTTGAGAAATTAATTTAACCAGGGAATTACAATTTTATTTCTTTCTTCAGCACTCTCCCACTCCTTTCAAATTTTCTTTGTTACACTCAACTCCATAATCTTTTTCATCTCTCAGGAACTACCTTAACTTCTTTTAACATAAACAACTGATGCCAACAGATTGGTATTATTTCAACTTTCTGCCACCAAATTGATACCTAACCACACTTTTACCCATCTCTTCTTCCTACTAGTTAAAAAAGTTATTTACCTGCAGTCTCAGAAACCCAACCCAAATATACTCAGAGTAGAATGTATTGGCTTATTTTATCTGAACACCCCAAAATTGAGCTGAATTTCAGCACAGGCCTATCCAACAATATCATCAGAGCTCTGTTTCCTATCTTGGTTCTCCTTGTCGGCCTCATTGTCACACAGATTCCCTCAGTTATATTTGTGTATATGTACTATGTTCTTTTTTAAAATCATATTCTCAAATGAAGAGTTAATTCTTCCAGAGTCCATGGACTACCAATTTACAGCTGGGAACTATGCACACATGTAAGTAGATAGGCTGATATTGAATAAATTAAGAAGTTTTACAGATATCTAAGTGAGGATGCTGCTTCTCATTCAATAGTCAATGAGTGCTGTAGCTTTAAATCATGTAATAAATTCTAGAAAACTGGCCGAATGGCATTGTGGCTCAAGCCTGTAATCCCAGCACTTTGGGAGGCCAGGGTGGGTGGATCATGTGGTCAGTGGTTCAAGACCAGCCTGGCCAACATGGTGAAACTCCGTCTCTATTGAAAATACAAAAATTAGCTGGGCATGGTGGCACATGCCTGTAACCCTAGTTACTCAGAAGGCTAAGGCAAGAGAATTGCTTGAATTGGGACCCTGAAGGTGGATGTTGCAGTGAGCCGAGATCACTCCGCTGCACTACAGCCTGGGCTATAGATCGCTCCACTGCAAACAGCCAGGGCTATTTTTGAGACACTGTCTCAAAAAATAAGTAAATAAAAACAATAAAAAAGTTAAAAATAAACTCAGAAAACCGGCAACACAGAACATTTTTCATAAACCCTGTGGAAAAACGTCCTGGTTTTCCTGATGTGTTGAAATGGGCTTCTCGATTTATCAAGTTTAGAAATTCACGGATACCACTTCTTTTCTTTTTTCCCACTCTTCTTTCCTTTTTGTTTCCTGCCCTTATTAATGTATATTTATCTAAATATTGCTTTTAATAGTTACATAATATTTCATATGATGAATTATTATATATCCTTTTGCCATGCTATCTTTCTGCCTAATCTCAATTTATTTTTGTTGCCATAAAAATACTGAAATGAATTTCTTTATATATAAATCCTGATTACTTGTTTCTGTAGATTAGATTTCCCAAATGAAGTCTCTTGGAAATACTGTTTGAGCAAGGCAGCATTATCTCAAAAACACCCTTTTATAGCTTCAATACCCAGTCTTACTAAAGTTATGAAACTTCTTCTCACCAAAATACTATTTCTTAAACTCCAGAGAATTTTATTTCTGTGATGATTTAGAAAGGGGTTTTCAGAGATGATGGGATGGATTCATTACAGTGGTTTAGCAAAAGTTTTAAAGTGGTTTTTTGCTCATTGCTGGGTGAGAGACAATAGCTCTCTTTCTTTTGATGTTCTGCTTTTTCTTCTTGTCAATTTCTCACTTTGAACACATGTTTTAAATGAGTGCTTTTAATTACTTTTTATAATTTAATGTTTTTCTCAGAATTGTTTAAAGAAATGATCATTGTATTATTTACCCATTTCATGTGAGATTGTCTTGTACTCTTACATCAGAAAATGTTGCTCTCTCATATAATTTTCAGAGTACTATTTGGCCTCTTATTTTCATGCCAATTCCTGATGCATTCATCTGTTTTGAAGATTTTATTTTTCTCTCACACTATTAATGACAGTCATCATTTGGAATGTTTCGTGTGCTTCATCTCATGTTATCCTCTCACAACACTCATCTGAGGCATGTAGACTTACAATTCCTATTTTAAATATATAGAGATTAACATATTGAAATAAATTGCTCAGGGTCAGGGTTAGTAAATCGCGGAGCCTGAAGTGAACTCAGAAAATATAGACTAGCGTCTACACAGTTGATTTTTAAGATTTACTGCTGGGAACAATGTTGACTTCTAGTAGGTACCTAGAAATTGGTATTAGTCACTGAGATTTGAGAAATTCATATACTCTTTGCTATGGAGAAGAGCAACAGGTACTTCTGAACTCATAATAGCAATTCAGGTTCCCTTGGTGAATTGGTGTTGAGATAGATTTGGGGGGAGATAACTTATTAGGTTCCAATATCTACTAGTTTGTTAAATATATAGTCACTGGCCCCTCTTTTAGTGCTACCATAAATAGAACTTTGTATTACTCTGGATTGACAGCTACCAAAAGACCTCATTTATACTTTTAAGAGGAAACCCACAGCTGTCTAAACCCAAGAGAAATCACAGAAGGGTGAGCAGTTGCCAAACAAACTCTCCCCTAGAAGGAAGTTCAGTAGACATTTTCTGTTTTCCAGTATTTTGACCTTGAACGATCTGGATTTCCTTACGCTGGTCCTGATAGAACAAATGCCTTTGCATGTAGATTAAGAATTTATTTCTGTTTATTGAAAACCCCAACCCCTTTGGGCTTTATTCTAATCCTTGATTTCCAAACTGGAAGCTTCTCTTGACATTTTAGCTTTGGTCAGATTGTCCTATTTGGCCTTACAGGTGCTATATGGTCAGTCATTTCTAATTACTACCAACAAGCTAGTTCTAGGAGATCATTATGGGAAGATTCAGGATCTGAATTGTTGGATGACCTCAGTCTCTTATTTGATCCTGATTTAGGGACATAATTACTCCAACGAAGTCACATTGTACCGATACCTGGCCACCATTTGGGATCATGCCAATAATCCCCAATGGTGGTGGAAGCAGTGGAGGGCAAAAGAAAAACATGTCTATTTATTTTTAGAGTTCTATGATGTCAGATATCTCTGTGGTTCACAGGCTTCACAAGTTGCTGAAAATTTAAAAGATAATATCCTTGCATATGTTTGGTAGAATAGAAGTGAAATTCACAGTTTCATTCAATACACTTTAGATATGAAATAGCTAAAATCAGAATTATGTATGTAAATTCACAGCTCTGTGACTAGTAGATGGATAAACATTAGCTCCTACATCCAGGAAATAAACAATAGGTGTGAGAGGAATAGGTGGCATTCAGGCTCAAAGATGCTGCTAGACACTAGAGGTAACCAACTACAGTATTGCAAAGGAAATGTTATGTGCTGAATGATGTAGAAGAAAGACAATACCTTGGATTGGCTTAATATTTTGGATTAACCTGCTTTGTGATGTTAAAATTACTTAATCTTTCTTAGCCTATTTCCTTATAGATAAAAGAGAGTTAATGCCACCTACCTTATATTCATTTTGTAAATATATAAAGGCTCACAAATAGTTACTATTATTTGTTGAGTGTTTATTATATTCCAGATTCTGTGGTAATAATTTAAAAGGTTATATTTCATTTCATACTCAGGAAAACTCTGTGACGTAAATTTGGTCATTACGATCATCTCAAAGATGAGAAAACTAAAGTTCAGAAAAGCTAAAAAGGCATTCCTAAGTTCTCATGGCTGGTAAAGGGTAGAACCATAATTTGTTTGACTTCAATACTTTTAACCATGAAACTTACTCAGAAGAAAGATATATTACAATAAAGTAATTGTGTTTTTTTGCCATTACTTTCAATGGCAAAAATCGCAATCGCTTTTGCACAAACCTATAAATAGTATGGAGGTCATGCCAAAAAGTACATTCCATTATCAGATTCTACCAAATAAATAGTATTAAGAAAAAACAATGAATAAATTAGATTCTCCCAAACTAGCTGTCCATGTCTTGGTTGTCCAGCGTCCTTTACCTAGTCATAGGAAAGAATGTCAAAGAGAAATTAAAAACCCATTTGTTATTTGTCTAATGAAAGTGTACCCAGGAGGCTGGATGCAGTGACTCATGCCTGTAATCCCAGCACTTTGGGAGGCCGAGGCAGGTGGATCACAAGGTCAGGAGATCAAGACCATCCTGGCTAACATGCTGAAACCCTGTCTCTACTAAAAATAGAAAAAAAAAATTAGCTGAGCGTGGTGGCATGTGCCTGTAGTCTCAGCTACCTGGGAAGCTGAGGCAGGAGAATCGCTTGAATCCGGGAGGTGGAGGTTGCAGTGAGCCGAGATCACACCCCTGTACTCCAGCCAGGGTGATGGAGCGAGACTCCATCTCAAAACAACAACAACAACAACACAAAAAAAAGTGTATCCAGGAAACAAGCTACAGCAAACTGATATTATTTAACATGTAAACAATAACAAGAGATTTTGTTGTTTGAAAAGAAATTCTTACAGTGCTAATTCATGTGAAAATCAAGTGAGATCCCAAGAAAGTCAAGAAATATAAACAAAAATGTCATATTTTGAAAAAACTACAGGATATTCAAAGCCAGTCTTTGTTTTTTGATGATGTCTTAAGTCTTTACATCTTGGAGATTATCTGGGGAATCCTCTTGGCATAACCAAGTACAGAGTTGTCATTTCTGAATGTGTTACTCAATTTTCTAAATTGCAATACATTCACTTTTCTCAAAGACTGACAGAAAATGAAATAAAGAGGATTGTGAACAAAACAATCTCCAGCAGGTTCCAATGACCCCTTTGGGCAAGAGGTCTCTGTAAAAGAAGGGAAAGAGTAGTTTCTTTATTCCCATCTTGTATTAATACTGCAGTGGAGAGGCACAGTTAAGAATATCCAGTAACACAATAATTAAATATTCAAGCCAAATATGTCAGACTTTATTTCCACTGAAGAGAATGTACACTAGTACATGGAGTGGGAAAGGTGTTTTGGAGGCAAATGTTCAAATCAGCAGGTATGTTACACCTTTTCTAATTCACAGTTTACAGAGATGACCTCTCCATAATTATCTCCAATCGAATTCTCTTATTCAGTGCCTCCTTTTGATTCTGATCATGAGTTTGAGAGAAAACATCTATATTGTATTATGAGACACAATCAATCAATTTACCTACCCTCCATGTCTCTTACAATGAAAACGGTAATAGCATCAATTATGGCATTTTAGTCTCCTCTGGCCAGTCTATATTAAAATGGGTTCTCATCTTTCACTCATGACACACTACCTATATTTTCATTGTTTACTCCTCCAGTATTGGGGAACATGACACATGTTATTTTGTGACTATTTATTAGTCATAATGAACCTGATAAAGTCATTGAAATCATCACATTTCTGCTCCCATATCACTTAAGCATATTTACTTCTATTTATTACTAGAAAAACTATCTTCCTAACTTTGTTGCCATCAGGCAACTCTCCGCTGAAGCTGTCAAGCCCTTTTAAAATAATAGTTCTTTTCTGCTGTTATCACCTCACACAAGATGGGTAATCCTTCACCTTATGTTTCTTTCTGTATTCAGTAATAGGGTGTTTAGATGCATTTTTAAAACAAAAGGCCAAAGGGAGCAATCTGAAGGAATCTAAACCAAAAAAGGAAATATAGAATATAAAAATATCTCAATGTCACTCAGATGAAAAGGACCCAATATCATCACTGAGCACTTAACAGGTTGTTACTAAGTATTTGTGGTGTGCAGAGCCTCATACCATGTCATATGCAATCCTGTGGTGAATGTACTTATGTATGTATCCTACTGAGCTACTCATTACAAGAGCCATGCTACTCATGGTGGAATCTGCATATTGGGCCAGTCTGTGAGGAAATAGTTATAGAAATTGAGAGTTAGCATTGTAAAACCTTTATATGAACTTAGGAAAACTTTATGATTATTGAAACTAAAAAATGCTAATTTTTTCTTTTCAGACCTGAAAAACATAAATTTTTCTTTTCAAACCCTGAATGTAGCATTTGAAAAAAACTTAAAAGCTTATATTTTATACTAATTTTGTATCTTTTTTCTAGTGATTTATATATTTTCTTAACTATTAGTCTAAGACAGAATGGGAGGAAACTGGTTCTCACCACAGATAATTCAGAGTTACTGCCATGAGTATGGAATATTTCCTGACCAGCTCTGTATTTCCTCATTGCATCCTGAAATATAATAAAATCTGCTTTGGGCAAACTATTTATGTTCCATTCATAGTTGATATATTCCAAGTGTTACATAAATTTCACTATATATATTAGTACTATATATTCCAAGACAAAAAGCAAGCAAGATGACTAGAAAACCATGTTTCATCAGTGGCACCACCTGGTTAGAAATGCAGAATCTCAGGCCTACAGAATCAGAAGCAGCATTTTAACAAGATCCCCAGGTGGTTTTTATGGCCATTGAAGTTTGAGGTACATTGGCTGAGACCAATGTGGAGGCCCTTAAAATGTCGAAAACTTCATTCATAGCTTCTAAGAATGTCACTGACCTTAAAAACTTCAGTGCAACACGAAGCACATTTCATTAGTTAGGGCTTCATCTCATAAAAAATAATGCTAATGTACAGCTAAATCCCTGAGTTTACTATTTTGATTTTAAATTTATTCTCAGCATTCTTTTGCTACTTACATGGCAGAACTCCTTGAACAGAATAAGAGACCATAGTGTCTGTCTGTAATTCAGACTGGAAAAGATTGAAAATGTAAATCACCCTGGGCTCTTTTAACTTAATATAGTCAAATTCAGTTATACTGTATTAACCCCAATCTAAGGTACACAGAGAACCTGGCCAGAAGATCTCCCTGGTCAACCTTCCTATTATATAATGAAGAGAACCAAGACAGGGATTAAAAACTAGTGGTAAAAGTATTTGCTTGAGGAGCCCATAACTTGAAACATAAGTTGTGAAATATTCTAAATCAAAGAAAGGCCTGCTCTTTAATTGATTCATGGAGGAAGTGTTTTCTCTCCCAAAGGACTATAAGTTCTTAAGGAATCTTGCTAAATATTTTCCTACCAACCATTTGACTGTCTTGTCTGGCATCATCTATTGCTGGTCACCTCTTCTTCTTTGCTAACTCTATCCTTTGGATATGTTTCAAGTTGTTGCAATTTTTACATCTCCCAGAGAGGCAACACAATGTAGAGGAAAAATATATGGCCAGCTCTAGGTACAGACAAACTTCGGCTAAATTTTCAGCTTTGCAACTTACAAGCTGTGTATCCTTGAGCAATTTGGCTAACCTTTATGAACCTCTGTGGCTACATGAATATCAAATTTGCTGGGTTACAAGAATGGCAATGAACAAAATAAGATGTTTGGTAAATGATAGTTGTCACCATTATGCAATTACTGTCTATGTATATAAATATGCTGTATAAATGTGTGTATATAAATTATATATGTGTACGTGTGTGTGTGTGTGTGTGTGTGTGTGTGTGTATGCTTTGTTGACCACACTGAGGTTTGAACTCCATGAATTATTTATCTTTAGATAAATATCCATTGACTTGCCTAGTGCTTAAAATGATTGCTGAATGGAAATAGGATGAATGACATAATGAATGAATGAATGAAAAGATAGATAAACATTAATTGAATTAAATTGATAGAATACAATGCTGGTACCATTCTTGATTAGTCCCAAAGGCTATATATCTATATATCTTCCCATGTTTTATTATCCTTACAGCTGTACTTAACCATGGTGCATTTTTCACACTTCCAGTTTTAATGTCAATTTCTCCCCTTTGGGAAGCCCTTCTAGACTAAGTCAATGTTGCTTTTTTCTTCTCCTCTAGATCTGTGTAGTTCATATATCTGAAACATTGACTTCATCTCACTCGTGAGGATTCAAAAATTATGCTAAAGATTGTGTTATGGGAGCTCCTAGAGGTAGGTGCATTGCAACCTTCTTGAAAATGAACTGCAATGCAAACAGATTTGCTTTGGGGAATTGGAGTTGATATTCTTGACTTAGGTATGTCTGCCATCTTAGGAAACAGTAACACTCTCTTGAGAGTAAAATATCCTAAGATCATTACAGCCCAGTTCCTGTAGGTTATTTTAAACACTGACTCACAAGCTCAGAAAAATCTTGGCAAGACAGATTGGAATCAGAGTCAGAGTTTGCGTAGGATGTGGCTGTTTGAAAATTGAGAAGCTCATATAAGACCTAAACATAGGGCAGAAAGGAAAAAAAAATAATAACCCACACATAAATCCTGAAGATGGATGAGGGAATAGGAAGGGGTGTTGAAGAAAGTATTGGCAAGAATGAAGACTTTTTTTTCTTTTTGTAAATAGATGCTTAGGAATGAGAGACACATACTGACTAAGCAAGCAGTAAAAAAGGGGGTGATACACAAACAGCAAATATGTGAAGATTAACTTATAATGGGGAGAAATAATCGAATAAGATCTGTTCTTTGCCACTTAAGCAGGTAGCTGTGCACATATTTTTAGAAAATTATTCTTTATCTGACCCACCTGGTCTTATACGTTCCTTGTCATTATTTTCAAATGTTAGTGGATGAAATATTTAAGCACTATCTATCATTTTCCTTTCTTATCTCAATTTTTATTCTTTACCACACACTCTTTATGTCTGTTTCCTGGTACTATACCAATTTCCAATCATTGCCTTTCTTCAACTGACCACACCTTTCTATTTCCCTTGATGCCAAAAGATAATTAAATAAGACATTTTACCTGTAGTCCTTAATACGATACAAGGGTCAGCAAACTTTACCGCAAAGGGCTAGATAATAAATATTTTTGTCTCTAATAAAGGAAATATACTCTGTTACAACTCTAACTGCTGTTGTAGTGTGAAAATACTCATAGACAGTACACATACAATTGATTATAGCTGTGTCATAATAAAGCCTTGTTTACAAAAGCAGGCAGCCAACAGGCTGGGTTTGGCACCAGATGATAGTTTACTGACCCCCTCCCCACCATAGTGCCTGACACATTGTAAGTGTTCAGTGAATATGAACTCTTTATGAGCTAACGCTTTCCTCCTTTTGGAATGAGATTCTCCCTTTCATGTTTCCTCACTCTCTGGGAGACTCCTACTTACGTTTCTCATGTGAATACATTTATCTGCATCTCCAGGCAGATTTTCCATGACAATTTTTGTTATAACCAAAAACTAAATCACATTTTGGCTGCTTTCAATGTACCAGGTACAAAACTCATGCTTTAAAAACATCTCCATGCACTTTTTGCAAAGCCCATGTGCTTATTATGATCATGTCCATTCTTACTGATAAGAAAACTATTATGTAAAAAGATTAAATAATAAACCCCAAATGGCACAGCTTGTAAATGCTTATTCCTCTTTGTACTTGCTGAAAATACAGTGCATGCATTCAGTGATTACACTGCTTTTTAATTTGATGCAATCCCATTTGTCTATTTTTGCTTTTGTTGTCTGTGCTTTTGGATTTATAGCCAAAAAAAATCATTGCCCAGAACAATGTCATGGAGCTTTCCCCCTATGTTTTCTTCTAGTCAGTTTACAGTTTCAAGTCTTACACATAAGTCTTTAAGTATATTTTGGTATACCATATAAGATTTTAATTTTAATCTTTTCCATATGGATATCCAGTTGTCCAACATCATTAATGGAAGAGACTGTCCTTTATCCATTGTGTATTCTTGGTACCTTTGTCAAAAATCAGTAGACTGTAAATATGTCGGTTTATTTCTGGGCTTTCCAGGCCTTTGGTCTATGTGTCTGTTTTTATGCCAGTAACATGCTGTTTCGATTACTATAGCTTTTTATTAAATTTGGAAGTCAGGTAGTGTGATACCTCCAGTTTTGTTCTTTCTGTTCAAGATTGTTTGGCTATTTGGGTTTTTTTGTAGTTCCACACAAATTTTAAAATTATTTTTTTCTCTTTCTATGAAGGATATTATTCTATTAGGGATTGCACTAAATCTATGGATGGCTTTGATTAGTATAAACATTTTAACAAATTAATCCCTATAATCACTAAACATGGAATGAATGACTATTTATGTCTTCATTTTATTTTACCTGCTTTTTATGGTTGTTAATATACAGGTACAGGTCTTGTGTCTTTGGTTACATTTATCCTAACTGTTGTAGTTTGTGTAGCTACTGTGAATAGGATTGTTTTATTCATTTATTGGTATTTCCTGAAATGAAATCAGTATGTCAAAGAGATATCTGCACACCCATTGATGTTGATAACAAGCCAAAATATGAAATCAACTTATGTGTCCTTCAATTGATAAATGAAAAAAGATAATTTGAAATACTATTCACCCTCAAAAAGAAAGATAACCTGTCATTGGTTACGATATGGATTAACCTGGAGAACATTATGTTAAGTGAATAAAGACAGGCACACAGAGACAAATTCTGCATGACTCCACTTATATGTAGAATCTAAACCTCTTGAACTCATAGAAGTAGACAGTAGAATAGAAGTTACCAGGGTTTGGGGGCTGAGGAAAGGTATTGAATGATGTTGATCAAAGTATACCAAATTTCATGTACATGAAAGGAGTAAGTTCAAGAGTTCTATTGTACAATGTGGCGACTATACTAAATAACAACATATTGTATGTATTCTTGGAAATTGCTGACAGATTTTAAGTGTTTTCACCACAAAAAAAGCAACAATGATATACAACTCTATGTGTTAACTAAGGCAAAAAAGTAATTGTCTTTAAAAAAGAAGGAAAAATAGAGAAGAAAAATTTCCAGATTTCATAAAAGTCACATTTCTTCTAATTGACAAAAAATTTAAAAAAACTAAAGTAATTAAAATGAAAACAATCCACAAAAGATTTATTGCAGTAAAATTTCAAAACCCAAAACAAAGAGAAGCTTTCAGATACAATGAGGAAAAGTGTTATTATAAATAAATCAAAATAATTATACTGGTGCAGATTCATCAAGTGAAGAACTTAAAACTTAATGTAAAATTGTATTTTCCAGTTGCTGAGAGAAAATAGTTCTTAACTTAGAATTGTATTTCCTAGCTGAAATATGATTGGAGAATGTAGAAAAAAAAAAAGGATTCCAGATATTATGTATATTAACATATAAAATTATAGCAATACAGTCTAATTTGGGAGTTTAAAAATTATTATAAAACACCTGAAATCTTGACCAAATATAATAAATATAAAGAGAATAAGAAGATTGAAATTTAGATGTTCATCATATTATTTTGAAGTAGAGTAACAAAGTAGAATAAATTTAGGCTTTGTTAAATTGAATGACCATACTCACATTCATATAATTAAGGAAATTTGTAAAATAAGAAACACAAATAAGTATGTGTAAGTTTTAAATTTATGGAATGAGAAGAAAAATTAATTATAGATCTCAATTCAATATGGCAGGAAAAAAGAAAAATGTTATGTATTAGTAAGATTAATTATTTAAAAGAGTTCATCAGATGAGATTTTTAAAGTCTAGCTATGTGGCTATTATAGCCACACTTTAGCATAAAAAGAAAGTATTTAAATTAAATAGAAATGGAAAAACAGGACACAGGCAATTAATATGGAATGTCTATACTGATATGAGAAAAAATAAACTTTAAGGCAAAACATATGGTTTGGAGTAAAGAGGTTCAACTAGAAACTTAACATTTAACTATCATAAGGCAAAAAAACTGCCAAAATTACAAAAGAAATATAAATCTTTTGTCAACTTCAGAAAATTTAACACTTTTCTTTGAATAATTGATAAACCTTCTAAGAATGTAGTAGCTAATCTCAAAGATATACACTGAACCCTGTACACAACAGTTTAAGAATTTTTTTTTCTTCTGAAGCAAAAATTCAAATTGCTTCCAAGCAATTTTTATTCTACACTCAATGTCCTCTGAATATAATGTAATTATGATTGGATATCATTGTCAGAAACATAACTAAAGATAAGATATAACCTAGAAATTAAGTCACATATTGTTAACGATATAAAATTAACAATGAGATTATAATGGAAATGAAATAAATAATAAAATAATTTCTTCATTGCAAATTTGTGAGAAACTGCTAAAAGGAATTTATGGTTCTTTCACAGTAATGCTTATATATGAAAAAGCCAAAATTATTGAGGTATGAATGCAACAGCAGAAGCTAGAAAAGAAAAACAAGCAACCAAAATAAAATAGAAAGAATTGTAGATACAAAAATAAAGATTCAAAACAAGCTAATAATAAAGTTATTGATGATTATTTGAAGCTGATAAAAGTAGATCTTTGTTAACCATGATCAAGAGAAAAACAGATAATGCATATAAATAATAATACATGAAAAAGGGACAAAACTGTAGGCACTGCTGTGATTTTTTTTAAACTCACAAAGGAGTACGCTAACATTTTATGCCAGTAAATTTGGAAACTTGGATGACATCTACAATAGCTAAGAAAAAAGAAACGTCAAACTTATTTTTAAAAAGGCGTATGTGAGCCTATGAAGCTTAAATGTAAGACCTCAAACTATAAGAATTCTAGAAGAAAACCTAAGAAATATTATTATAGACATTAACCTTGGGAAATAATTTATGACTAAGTTCTCAAAAGCAATTGCAACAAAAACAAAAATTGACAACTGGGACCTAACCTAAAGAGCTTTGGCATAGCAAAATAAACTATCAACAGAGTAAACAGACAGCCTTTATAAAGATAAAGGAATATTTAAATTAAGAAATGAGAGAAAATATTCACTACACATCTGACAAAGGTCTAATATCCAAAATCTATAAAGAACTTAAACAATTGAACAAGCAAAAAACAAATAACTTTATTTAAAATGGGCAAAATTATGCAGGTATGGTGGTTCACACCTGTAATCACAGCACTTTGGGAAGCCAAGGTGAATAGATCATGAGGTCAGGAGATCTAGACTATCCTAATAGGCTAATAGGGTTAAACCCTGTCTCTACTAAAAAAAAAAAAAAAAAAATTTAGCCAGGTGGGGTGGCACACGCCTGTAGTCCCAGATACCCAAGAGGCTGAGATAGGAGAATTGCATGAACCCAGGAGGTGGAGGTTGCAGGTGAGACGAGATTGTGCCACTGCACTCCAGCCTAGGTGACAGAGTGAGACTCGGTCTTTAAAAAAAAAAATGGGCAAAAAACATGAACAGACACTTATCAAAAGAAGACTTATAAGCGGCCAATAAATATATGAAAAAACGTTTTACATTACTAATGAGGAAAATGCAAATCAAAACCACCATGAGATAGCCTCTTACAATAATCAGAATGGCTATTACTAAAATGTCAACAAACAGCAGATGCTGATGTGGCTGTGGAGAAAAGAGAATATTTATACACTGTTGGTGGGAATGTAAATTCATTCAGCCCCTGTGAAAAGCAGTTTGGAGACTTCCCGAAGAGTTTAGAACTACTGATACAACCGAGGAAGGAGGCAGAAAAACTCTAGGCAGACAGCGGTGGGTCCCTGACAAAGTCCCACTTTCAAGTCGAAAAGCCTAAAACCTGAGATCCAAAGTGAGAACTTGTATCCCTGTTTTTCCACTCGACAGTTGCCTTTTTCTAAACTACCCATGGACCACCTGAACACCCATTTTGTGCCTAGAAAGATCCCAGACTCAATTGGAGAGGAGCAGAGAAGTGGTTGGAGATCAGAGAGAAGAGACTTGACTTCAGAGAGATGGATGTATGGCTTTACTTCAGAGAAGAGTCCCTTCAGAGACTGACAGATTTGAGGGGAAAATAACCTGTCCTTCCATGCCCTTTTCAGCTCCCCTTCTCACTGAGAGCCACTTTCATCATTCAATAAAATCCTCCACATTCATCACCGTTCAATTCGTTCATTAGCTACTTAAGTTTTCCTGGACACTAGATATGAGCTTGGGAGCCATGAGTGTGGATACCCTCCAAAAAGGCTATCACACTGGCCCTTTGCCCTCAATAGCAAAGGGCAGCTGCACCACATTACAAGGCAAAGGGCCCACTGAGATGTTAACAGTTAAGTCATCCACAGGTGGCAGAGCTGAAAGACCACTGTAACATGCACCCTGGTGCTTCGGCAGGGCGCGACACTCAGGCATGCCAACCTTGATGCTGCTGTAGAGCCCACATGGAGTTTTCTACTGCCAGTGCCCCAAAGCAGCCAGCTGGATCCTGTGCTTGCTTGCCTACTTGCTCCCTCCCACAAGGGATTGAGTATGGCAAACTGAGTAAATGGAGTTTGTTCCTCCTGGAGCGCAAAAGCACTCATTCCAGTTCCTGCAGTCTTTTGCTCACATGCTCCCTCGCATGAGGGTTAGACATGGGCAATCCTGTCACAAGTGCCATGAAGTAGTCAAGAAAATATCCTACTTCACTACTGTTTGACCCAGAAATCCCATTACCAGGCATATAGTCAAAAATAAATAAATAATTTTAACAAAAAGACACATGCATTCACATGTTCACTGCAGCCCCATTCACCGCAGCAAAGACATGGAATCAACCTAGTTGATTAAATAAAGAGCATGTGGAATAGATATACCATGAAATTCTATGCAGCCATAAAAAAGAACAAAATCATTTATTTTGCAACAACGCAGGTGGAACTGGAGGCCATTATCCTAAGCAAATTACAGCAGGAACAGAAAACCAAATATTGCATATTCTCACTCATAAGTGAGAGCTAAACACTGGGTACTCATGGACATAAAGATGGCAATGACAGAAACTGCAGACCATGAGAGGAGGCAAGGAGGGAGAGGAACAAGGTTTGACAAGTTTTAGGTACTATGCTCAATACCTGAGTGATGGAAATCATTCCTACACCAAACTTCAGCACCATGCAATATACTCATGTAACAAACCTGCACAGGTACTCCCTAAATCTAAAAATTTTAATTAAAAACTATCTGACAAAGGGCTAATATCCAGAATCGGCAAAGAACTAAAACAGATTTACAAGAAAAAAAACAAACCTATTCAAAAGTGCGCAAAGGATATGAATAGACACTTTAGAAAAGAAGACCTATATGAGACCAACAAACGTGAAAAAATGCTCACCATCGCTGGTCATTAGAGAAATGCAAATCAAAACCATATTGAGATACCATCTCATGCCAGTTAGAAGGGCGATCATTAAAAACTCAGGAGACAACAGATGCTGGAGAGGATGTGGAAAAATAAGAACACCTTTTACACTGTTGGTGGGAGTGTAAATTAGTGCAACCATTGTGGAAGACAGCATGGCGATTCCTCAAGGCCTTAGATATAGAAATTCCATTTGACCCAGCAATCCCATTACTGTGTATATGCCTAAAGGATTATAAATTGTTCCATTATAAAGACACATGCACACATATGTTCATTGTGGCACTGTTTACAATAGCAAAGACTTGGAACCAACTCAAATGTCCATCAACATAGACTAGATTAAGAAAATGTGGCACATATACACTATGGAATCCTACGCAGCCATAAAAAATGATGAGTTCCTGTCATTCATAGGGACATGGATGAATCTAGAATCCATCATTCTCAGCAAACTGACACAAGAACAGAAAACCAAACACCACATGTTCTCACTTATAGGCGGATGTTGAACAATGAGAACATGTGGACACAGGGAGGGGAGCATCACACACTGCGGTCAGTTGGGGAGGGACAGTGGGGGGGTGGGGAGGTTGGAGAGGGATAACATAGGGAGAAATACCAGATATAGGTGATGGGGGGGGGGATGAATGCAGCAAACCATCTTGCCATGTATGTACCTAAGTAACAATCCTGCATGATCTACACATGTGCCCCAGAGACTAAAGTACAACAAAAAATAAATAAATAATATGTAAAACCTGTCAATTTAAAATATATTTAATCATTGGGAGAAAAACTATTGCAACAACGATTTCATATTATTTTACTGTTGGGTTTTTCAAAACATTTGATGGAAAGATATTTTCAATTTATAAAAAGATTTCTGAAGCATAAAAAAGAATATTCTCAAAATTACTTCATAATACTACAATAATCTTAATTGTAATGTAAGACAAGAATAACATGATAAGAAATTATAGACCAACAACACCCACTAAAAGTGGATATGAGATCTTAAATAAAATATTGCCCAGTAAAATTCGGCTATCGATATCTATGTGTGTGTGTGTGTGTGTGTGTGTGTGTGTGTGTGCGTGTGTGTCTGTATGCACACATTCTGGCTTTTAGCTAGAAATTTATTAATGTCATTCACCAAGATATCAGTTTAAAAGAGACAAAGCGTATAGTCATATAAATAGATTGAGAAAAATGATTAATACCTATTTATAATTTAAATTAAAATAACTCTTAATAGACAAATAATGCAAGGAACATTCTTAACTTCATAAATGTAAATGACTCAATATCTACACAAATATAATATTGATAGATACAAATTTTAAAGCATTACCTTTAGATCCTGGAATTAGATAAGGATATTGTTATCACTATCTCTAGCCCACATTGTATTGTGCTAAGAGTTCTATCCACGGTTGTAAACGTAAAGTTATAAAAATTGAAAATTGTAGGAATAAACTGACATTCCACTCAAGACTATATGATAATCTACTTACAAGAAAATATTCATAAATATAATCACATATGTGATTAAGCTTTGAACTACAATTGCTTAATATGAAAACAATATTCAAAAACAATGATGGCTAAGGTGTGGAGTTGTAATTCTGTTACAGCACTGTGAGCCCACTACTGCCCAGCCCTCTCATTAACTACGGCTAAAAATTATTGGCAAAATAAAAAACATTAAAGCAATAACAACCACAACTACTACCCAGGACAGGGAGAATAAGTACAAGCAGATGGATTGTGAGGGAAATTTACAACTCAAAGAAGTAATCCACGTAAATTAAAATTTTCTACTCATTTTTCCTCTCCTAGCTTTTCCCTGAAAGTGAATCCCAGTCCAGAGTAGCACAGTGTCCTGGCATTCTAAAGGTCTGGTAAGACTTAAGTTTCTGATTAGAGTAATGAGAAAAATGCAACCTCTGCAGGCAGAATGCTTTATTTAACTTCTGAGCTGAACATGGGACAGAACCAAACCAGTATAACAATGGCTTAGATAACTGAACTGAGATTTGAACTATCACCCAGAGTATGAGCAATGATTTGCTGTCTAAACCTAACCAGGCTGAAAAACAAAAACTTCTACGTGGTACTGAGGCATAGGACAAGATCCCAGATCTACACAGCATAACCTTGACAATGTCCAGGGCATGACCCAAAATGATTAATAATTTAGAGAACTGGGGATCTGATTTTCTAAGGCTAAGGCAATGAATACCAACCCCCAGAAAAATTAGATAGAGAAACGATCAGGCTATGACTTTAAACAGCTATTGTAACTATGCTTCATGACATAAAAGAAAACCTAATTTTTAAATGAATGAATAACTAGTCCTATATTTATTTTTTAAATAAAGTTATTATCAAACCCATTTTCCCAAAAACACTAGCCTCATATGATTTTAATTAGTGGACTCTATCAAGCACTCACAGAAAAATTACAGTTTTTCAAAGCATGACAAATACATATAAAAATTACAAATCCATATTCTTTACAAATTTAGATCAAAAAATTCTTAAAAATATTGAATGCAAGACTATATAGGACAACACATCATAAGCAATTAAGGTTTACAAAAGGTTAGTTTAACATTCAAAAATAAATTTCTGTAATGTAGCCTATCAATGGAATAAAGAAGAAACAATTATTTCAATAAATGCATAAAAATTATTTGCAGAAGTTCAACTATCAAGATGTTAAAAATGCAGCAGACCAGCAATTCCTGAAACTGACATAAAGTGTCTGGAAAAAACTATAATCAACACTATACTTAATGAACAAGGACTGAAATATTTGCCTTGAGATTGGAAATAAGGTGAGAATTCCTGATTTTATCATTTAAAAAAGTACCAGATTGAAAAGAAGTAAAATAAGATGATCTAATTGTTTACATAGAAAATCTCAGGGAATCTACAAAACAAATATTCGAACTATTAAGTGAATTTAGCAAGTTCACAAGATGAAAAGTTAATATACAAAAAAGCAATTTTATTCTTACATATATATGGACAACACAATATTGAAAAGCTTTTAAAAAACATATAAAATACCTAGGAATAAATCTACCAAAAATGTCTGAGATTTCTATACTTAAAATTACAGAAGTTCACTAAGATAAAATAAAGAAAACCTAACTAAATAAAATGATACAACGTGGGTATGGATTGAAAGACCCAACAAAATTCCAGTCACAGTTCCATCAGTTCCACCAGGAGTTTTTATAGAAATTGGCAAACTGATTCTAAATCCTGTGTGAAAATGTAGGGTTCAGAATAAATAAACCAACTTTAAGAAGAACAAATTTGGTCGACTTACTGTACCTAGAATAGAGGCTTACTCTTAAAAAGCTATAGTAATCAAGATATTTGGTATTCATACAAAAATGTTACAGAAAAGAGAAAGAAGAAATAAACCCACACATATTAATTCAACTAATTTTCAACAAAGATGTCAAGGCAATTGAATGGGGAAATATATATCTTTCTGTTTGTTTTAGAGTCGCCTTTGAAGCTCTGTGTTCTCTCCAGGTTTTTGTTAGCTTTCACCATGATTTTGAGAGGTATTTTTAACCATTTCCTTCATTACTGGAGCCCACATCTTTGTATTTACTATTAATTCCTCCCTAGTTTTGGTGAACTATGTATATTTTTAGGAGGAGTGTTTCATATATATATATATGATATGTACTTATATTTGTAATATGGGTTTTTTTTCCCTTGAAACTTTAAAAATCTCTAATTGTCCATCAAGCAAATTGTGGTATATCCATATGATATATTATATGGCATATTCATATAACATTTACTATGCAGAAACAAAAATGAATGAAACTGAATAGCATGAATGAATCTTAGATATTTTGCTGAAGGAAAAAAAAAGGTAATAACAAAAAATTCTATCTCTATCAAGTTCAAAACCAGAAAAACCTAATTTATCCTGATCAGAAATTATATCAGTGGTTCTCTGTGTCAGAGATGGCATAAAAATGATCAGCTCCAAAGGGATGAAGAGAACTTTCTGGGGGATAAAAATCCTCTACACCTTGGCTGGGATGCTGGTTCTACAACTGAATTTTTATTTTATTTTTTTTTATTTCTTTATTTTTTTAATATATATTTTATTGAGTTTTAGGTTTTGGGGTACATGTGAAGAACATGGAAGATCATTGCATAGGTACATACTTGGCAATGTGGTTTCCTACTTTCTTCTCCATCACCTATATCTGGCATTTCTCCCCATGTTATCCCTCCCCAACTCCACACCCCCTGCTGTCCCTCCCCTAGTTCCCCCCTGCAGACCCCAGTGTGTGATGCTCCCCTCCCTCTGTCCATGTGTTCTCATTGTTCAACACCCGCCTATGAGTGAGAATATGCTGTGTTTGATTTTCTGTTCTTGTGTCAATTTGCTGAGAATGATGGTTTCCAGATTCATCCATGTCCCTCCAAAGGACATGAACTCAACATTTTTTATAGCTACATAGTATTCCATGGTGTATATGTGCCACATTTTCCCTGTCCAGTCTATCATCGATGGGCATTTGGGTTGGTTCCAAGTCTTTGCTATTGTAAACAGTGCCGCCACGAACGTGCATGTGTCCTTATAATAGAATGATTTATAATCCTTTGGATATATACCCAATAATGGGTTTGCTGGGTCAAATGGAATTTCTATTTCTAGGTCCTTGAGGAATTGCCACACTGTCTTCCACAATGGTTGAACTAATGTACACTCCCACCAACAGTGTAGAAGTCTTCCTATTTCTCCACATCCTCTCCAGCATCTGTTGTCTCCAGATTTGTTAATGATCGCCATTCTAACTGGCATGAGATGGTATCTCAATATGGTTTTGATTTGCATTTTTCCTATGACTAGTGATAATGAGCATTTTTTCATATGTTTGTTGGACTAATATATGTCTTCTTGTGTAAAGTGTCTGTTCATATCCTTTGCCCACTTTTGAATGGGCTTGTTTGTTTTTTTCTTGTAAATCTGTTTTAGTTATTTATAGATTCTGGATATTAGCTCTTTGTCAGATGGGTAGATTGCACAAATTTTTTCCCATTCTCTTGGTTGCTGATTCACTCTAATGATTGTTTCTTTTGCTGTGCAGAAGCTGTGGAGTTTAATTAGGTCCCATTTGTCTATTTTGGCTTTTGTTGCCAATGCTTTTGGTATTTTAGTCATGAAATCCTTGCCTACGCCTATGTACTGAATGGTTCTGCCTAGGTTTTCTTCTACGGTTTTTATGATATTAGGTCTTATGTTTAGGTCTTTAATCCATTTGAAGTTCATTTTAGTGTAAGGTATCAGGAAGGGATCCAGTTTCTCCTTTCTGCACATGGCTAGCCAGTTTTCCCAACACCATCTATTAAACAGGGAATCCTTTCCCCACTGCTTGTTTTTGTAAGGTTTGTCAAAGATCAGATGGTGGTAGATGTGTGGCATTGCCTCCAAGGCCTCTGCTCTGTTTCATTGGTCTATATGTTTGTTTTGGTACCAGTACCACGCTATTTTGATTACTGTAGCCTTGTAGTATAGTTCGAAGTCAGGTAGCATGATGCCTCCAGGTTTGTTCTTTTTGCTTAGAATTGACTTGGCTATGTGGGCTCTCTTTTGGTTCCAGATGAAGTTTAAGGTATTTTTTTTTTTTTCCAGTTCTGTGAGGAAGGTCATTGGTAGCTTGATGGGGATAGCATCGAATTTGTAAATTACTATGGGCAGTATGGCCATTTTCACAATATTGATTTTTCCTAACCATGAGCATGGAATGTTTCTCCATCTGTGTCCTCTCTTATTTCATTGAGCAGTGGCTTGTAGTTCTCCTTGAAGAGGTCCTTTACATTCTTTGTTAGTTGTATTCCTATACTAACAGGGTATAACTAACTAATACAAAGGTATTTTATTCTCTTTGTAGTAATTGTGAATGGCAGTTTGCTCTTGATTTGGCTCTCTTTAAGTCTGTTATTGGTGTATAGGAATGCCTGTGATTTTTGCACATTGATTTTGTATCCTGAGACTTTGCTGAAGTTGCTTATCAGTTTCAGGGGATTTTGGGCTGAGACGATGGGGTCTTCTAAATATACAATCATGTCCTCTGCAAATAAAGACAATTTGACTTCCACCTTTTCTAATTGAATACCCTTTATTTCTTTTTCTTGGGCCAGAACTTCCAATACTATATTGAATAGGAGTGGTGACAGAGGGCATCCTTGTCTAGTGCCAGATTTCAAAGGGAATGCTTCCAGTTTTTGCCCATTCATTATGATATTGGCTGTGGATTTGTGGTCAATAGCTTTTATTGTTTTGAGATATGCTCCATCAATACCTAGTTTATTGAGAGTTTTAGCTTAAAGGGCTGTTGAATTTTGTACAACTGAATTTTTAAAAGGCATTGACCTACATATTCAACCTGTTTGAATTTCATTGTGTGCAGATTGTATCTCAATATAGTTGATTAAAAATTGTTTCTAAACATTTCATTCTGGCTTACAGATATACACTTTTCTGGTTCTGTCCTAGACACACACACACACACACACACACACACACCCCTATATACACACACACACATATATATATATATTGTAAACTAAAAATAAAATCCTAAGTCTCTGCTAACTCAATAGATCTGTTATGGCCAAGGCAACCCTCAAAAAATCTTCAAAACCTATTTCCCAGCCATGTAGGATGAGAGGTCATTCAGGCCTCACCATAACTCCTCTCTTTTATGATTTAGGGCCAAATGGTCAAAATTAATGTTAAAATAAATATCATAAAACCAACAGAACTGGCTCTTTTTGCCAATAAGATACCAAATGATAAACAGGACTTTTTGGCAATAAGATACCAAATTATAAAAGGCAAGCATTAAGTCACACATCCACCTTCATGAGTATTTATAGCTTCTCCTGTAATCTGTTGAGTATGTGTGTTTAGCCAATCTGTTCAGCATAAAACTCCTATTCTAACCCTTTCTTCTTCAAAGTAACTGTTTCTGATCTTGGCTAGAGTCTGTTCCCCAGCCTGTAGGGTGGCCACCTTGTAGACTGTAACCCTTCTGAAGAAATAGTCTCTCTTTCCTTTCCAAGTCTGTAGATCTTGATACTTTAAGTATTTTTTTTTTCTTGTCTTTTATTGAGATGAGACATCCCTCTGTTGCTCAGGCTGGAGTGCAGGGCACAATCCTGTCTCACTGCAGCTTCAACTTCCCAGGCCCAAGCCATCCTCCCACCTCAGCCTCCTGAGTAGCTACGACTACAGCCATGTGCAACCACACCTGGCTAACTTTTTACATTTTTTATAGATACAGGGCCTCACTATGTTGCCGTGGCTTGTCTCAAATTTCTGAGCTCAAGTGATCCTCCCTGCTCATCTTCCCAAAGTGCTGAGATTACAGACACACCCCCACATCTATCTGATCTGATTTTTTAAAACTTAATTTTTAAAAACTTAATCATATATATGTTTACTACATATACATATATATGTAGAAAAGAGCCAGAAAAAGTATGTATATGCATTAGAATGAAATTAATAATAATATACACTTATTTTAATGTGTACAATTTGATGTTTGTGCATTATATATATATATATATATATGCATACACACATACATATATATATTTATATATATAAATATATAAATTTATATATATAAATATATATATTTATATATATAAATATATATATATTTTATATATAAATTTATTTATATATATATTTATATATAAATATATATATTTATATATAAATATATATATTTATATATAAATATATATATTTATATATA
>NW_016107373.1:5776212-5828852 GCF_001604975.1 Cebus imitator | reverse complement strand
TATATATATATAAATATATATATATATACACACACACACACAAAACTATGGCTACAAATCTAAATAATAATCATTTCCACTTCACCACGGTAGTAATATCATTAGTCTGTCCTAAGTCTCTGTCTTTGTTTCTTTTTTGACCTGCACTGGTTTACTTCAAAGATATCTGAAACTATTTTTTCTCCTTTCCCCCTACACACAGACAGCAAATCCTATGCTACCTGGCTCTACCTTCTGCTTTGCTTGTTTCAGGGCTGGTTAAATCGAACTCTACATTTTTAAATGTGTAAGTTCCAGAATCACAGAAACCTTAGAAGGTATTGAACAGCTAAAGCTTTGAAGCAACGAGACTTTAGATCCTCTCTCCTCATTCCTGTTTTCCTCATCACAAAAACCTTTTCAAGAAGAGAAGAATGATGAAAGAGATGGGGCCAACACTCTCGGAGGTGGGTTGTGGCAACGCATAATGTAGAATTTAGATTCTATTTCTCTCAGCCCCTCTGCTCATTCCACCTCATCTGGCTTCAATCCCAGCTTCTTGTTCTTGTTTTATTTCCCTTCTGCTGTTTCTTTCTTTGAGTTGCATTTCTGGTGCCAGGTGGGAACAACAGCTGAGCACTGTGGAGGCGGCAGATACAGAGAGCTCCATTGCAGCCACCATGATAGATGGCATCTATAGAGAAAAACCCATGAAAGTGGTTGACTTTTCTCATGAATCTGCAGTTTATTCCAAAAAAGTGAAATTTTATCAAATGGTAAAGTAAGACAATGGTCTCCTCCAGCAGTGACTTCTAGACAGGTCAAAATGACACTGAATCGGACCTGGGACAAATTCCTCATTGAATGGATCTGAGTTAAATTCTGATTTCAATTTTCTAGCCTTTAGAGCAGAGATTAGTTATGTATGATTAGTACTTTTAAAAGTTAGCTACCTCTCAAGCAATATCTGGGAGATTTGAAAAGGTCATTGATTCACTTGTCAACAAATATTTACTGCCTATTTATGTGCTAGACAATTGCTGGACTTCAACATTGTTATTAATATGTGGGTGACAGAGCACTATAGCTAAACTCTAATGTAGGCTCCCCTGAGCTCTGGGAAATATTTCCTATTAGCTTCACATTTCTTAAGAGAAAAATGGCATATATTTCTAAACTATCATTAAGCATCGTTGTCGAAGCCAGCTGAACATCTGCAAGGTGACTGGCACATGACAAGGACCTCAGTGATGCATCATGATTTTTGGGTAATGTCTTAAGGGGCTTACTGATTCTCACATCTAAAGATATCAACTTAGTGGAAATGTTGACAGATGCGTGATGAAAAGTATTGCATATATTTCTTAAAATGAAATTACATAGAAACAACAGTGAAATCTAAATGATAAATAGTAACTCTACTTTTTTACACATTGACATTTCAAAAGCAACTTATTTGTTTAAACTGGTCTCAGATGAGCCTTTTTGCACAACTGCCACGCATTGCAAATATCCTAATAGCCAAAGAAACATTAATCCAGCGGCCTAATTTATCTTGTGGACAAGGTTGACCATGCTTTTTGATGTACTAAAAATTCTCTGTAAGGATATTTGCTACACAATATCCATTATGGCAGAAACCTGGCTACCAGATCCAACTTGCTCATTTGAATAAGATTTCAGGGCCTGAAATCATCTAGTTTGACCCATGCTTTTTTTTTTTTTTAAATGACACAGTTGAGACCCAGAAAAGTTATTTGTAGACTTTAGCTTTTGCAAAAAATAGAAGGTGTGCCTTTTCCTGAAATGTAATTGCGTTAGCAAACACAGACCATAGATAAAAAATGAATTCTTGGTTTTCATGCTTTCCTTCTTTCTCTTTCCTTTCTTTTCCTCTATCTCCATCTCTCTCTCTGCTTGTATACTTCTTCTCTCCTTTCTTTCTATCATAGCTTGTACCTTGTTTCAAAAATAATTTTTTGGCTTATATTTGAGAACAGTATGAAAATGGTATCAGGACAACAAAATATATAAATGTGAAACACTGCAATTTGCATCACCTAGAGTAGTAACAAATGTTACTGAAAGAGATTTTCTATCACTTGTGGCTATTCTTTAAGATTGCATTTTGACATTTTTTTCAAACATTAACAGCTTGCAAACCATTAGTGTGTCAGTAATATAAGCTGAATTTTAAGATACAGAAAAGCAAAAAGGGGCACTCACTGAGTTCTTTGCATCTCCCTTTAAAGCAGAAATAGGCAAGATGTAAAGCAAGACAGAAACTTCATAAGAATTTATAGGCAATTGGGGTCAGACTTTTATTAATGATATATGAGTGAGGTATTTCAGAATATTTTTATAAAGCAGATAAAACACATTGTGAGACATGAATTCAAAAGCCTCCTGAAAAAATAAAACCAGATTATTTTGGTTTAGCTATCTACTCCTCTGCTAATGCATACTACCACCCCCACTTTGTATTTTTCCTTCCTTTCTTCCTTCCTTCCTCCCTTCCTTCCTTCCTTGCTTCCTTCCTTCCTTCTGTTCCTCCTCTCTCAATTTCTTTGTTTCACTTTCCTTTTGTTCTCCTTATAGCAGGAGATTTTAAGCTTTAATTGTGCCATTCTGTACTTCATACAGAAGCTGGGCATTATGTAAGTTTGTGAAATGCAGTTATGGAGAGTTAACAGCAAGGTTCCCAGAAGTAACAAGATGGAATCAGTTCATCCCAAACACTTCAATGTCCAGCTTCTCAGGAAAATAATTAGATCCTTTGCAAATGAGCACCATTGCTAGTCCTAATTGGCTACTTCATCCCAGGGTAGATAAGTAGTCCAAGAATTTGAGATGATGCTCAGCGTGTGAGTATTTCTTTGCTTATAGCACTAGAAAAGGAATTATAAGGCTTGGAAGTTATAACCCTTAATTTATAGATCCAGGCACCAAGTTAAGAGGTCAGTCACTTTGGAGTTATTAAAATCAAATATATTATTAAGGCAATCTCCTGCTCTACCAACAGATAACTTTAGTTGGCCCTGGTGAAAGAGAGAAGGAGGGAAAGAGAAAATGAAAAAGAAAAGGAAAGGAATATTAGGAAAGATAGCATAGGGGCACCGTACAAATTGAAATTAAAATTTCCAATTAATGTGTGGCCATGATGTTAGAGTATATATGAAAGAGACAGAGATAAATTGGATTATATAGACTCTCGTTGCAATATAACACCCTCAATTAGAAGTACCTCTTCTTACACCTTTGACCTTTTCTACATTTCATAGTTTGCTATTCTCTTGGTTTTTCCACTTCATTATAATGTTTGAGGCATCTTTTTTTATTTAAAAAAAAAGGGAAAGGATTTTTGAACTTCACCTTGAGCGTTTCATAGGAAAAATAAGAGAGAACTCAATGGATACGCTAAAGAAGTACTGCTGGAGAGAGCAGCTTAAGGCTGTGCCCTCAAACTTTAACTGAATAAGACTTTCTTCGATAAATCACAAATCAGTGCAGTCCTTTCTCAAGTGGAGAATAAGACTCTGTCCATATTTTAGTGTTATAGATATTTTCTTTACTTTTATGGGTTTGTTCTCTTTCCTAAAACAGAATATCGTTTTTAATTCATTAACATTTAAAAATCATTTCTGAGCCTGGATTTTAGATTAGCTAATTCTCAATGCAAATATGCTTTTTCTAAATTCTTTTATTGAAGATTCAGTAATGTCTTTGCAAGTGGGGCACTTTACGGACAGACAAGCTTCAGTGGCAAGCTATGTCTTTTATTATTTGAATTTAGATATGTTATTTAACTTCGTTAGATATAGTTTTTCTCATCTATAATATGTAGCATTAAATCAGCTCACCTCATGCTGTTGATATAAAAACTAACAAAGCGGGACCTCAGCATAGCAGCCATTGGAACCATTACCACAATCTATAACCAGCTAACTTGTTGCACACATTTTATTCTAGTGCAATAATCTCAAATGGAGATCTTCAGACATACCCTGATAGGAGTTGGATATCATAAATCTTAGAAGGGTCAGATGGATTCTTCTGCTATGGTCTGCTAGAGGAATTGCTGCATGCATCCCAGAGCTTACCTGTTTGGTAAGACAAGAAATTATTAGGCAAACATTAGAACGTCCAGCTTTTCTAATAAGTCAGAAAAGGAGAGAATTTTTATTTCTTGACTTTAATTGACCTACCCCATTTTTCCATCTCCATATCTCATTCCGCAGAGTCTCAGATGCTGTGCTACATTCGTTTCTTTGCCTGGAAATTAATTAAAAGGATCATTAAACTCAGCCTTCAGACTCCTTGATCTGTCTTCCTTTACTCAACAAACATTAGCTACCTACCACCACCTGTACTCTGTAGAATTGAATAGTCTGTATAAGTTGTGTTTAGGCTAGATGAAATTACAAAGTGTTTAGGGGAAAACTTTTAATAGGACTCTTCTTTGGATGGCGTCCTAGCGTCAGTGAAGATTCAGTCCATGTTAGTACCCCAGGCAGGCTAGTAGTCCGGTACCCTTTAAACTTATATTCCATTAATACTTTAACACTTATTTATAGGAAAGGATACATGCTGTGTGGGATATGGGGAGAGGTTGGCAAAGAAAGACCATTATTTATAGCTTTCAGGCTGTCTCTTATTATACCAAGAAACTCAGCTCAGGTCCCAGAGGTGCAAACTCACTACAGATCATAAATGTGCAGCTGATCATACACAGTCTCTTCAGAAGAAAGTTTTAACAGTCCTTGCTCTCTGTATGCAATTTGGGTTGTCACCAACATCCTCCTGAAATAAGAAGCTTATCAAATAGTCCTTCTAATAATTTGAGTATTCTTGATAAGTCAATTTTATTATATTTCCAGTATTTATTTGTGTGTGTCTCTATAGGAGAACTGCCATGTTTTAAGGTAAAATATATTGCCATGGAATGCATTTGACTAGTTGACCACTCTTATTAGCTATGTTTGCAGTATTATTAAACTATTAGTTCCTTTTACAAAAATGCAAAAGAGATGCCAACATTTCCTTGCTCAGTAAGCCCTTGTCTCCTCACAGCCAATCAGAATGAATTAGAAGTGTTTTAGTTATTCCTTGGTTTTTCTCAGTAATTCAAGGCCTTTACATTCAATCAGAAAGCCTGATAGTCATTTTAGAACATTCTGAGAACAGTTCTCCATTCTTTTACTCCCATCAAAATCTCCCATTTTGCACCTTTGAATATTACAAACCTTTAAGATACAACACAGCTAAGGGGGAGCATGGAGTGTCCTGTTTCACTCTGTTTGTTCAAGTCCAAAGGATAGAAGGCCAGAATCAAGAATCACATTCAAAACATGACCAGTTAAGAAGCTTGGGGTTTTCATGCACAACGCCTGCAAGAAAAACAAGACTACTTCAAAATGATTCACAAGTTCAACACAGGATCTGTCAATAGAGATGCTAGATGATCACCTAACCCCATGAAGTAAAAGGACAGGAAATTGGCAACTAGTGGTATTAAGTCTGCCTTCCTTTTGTAAGCCTTGAGGAAGTCTTAGCAAGTGTTCAGAAGCTGTGAGCTAGGTCAAAAGCAGTATAAACACTGTATTGGCTTTCAAGCCCTGGTTCTAGAGTAGTCCACACAAAGATGAGAAAATTAGAAAGTGGCCTGATGTTATGAATACATTCTAAAACATAAAAGGACATTTGCAGACCAGAGATTAAAATAACTTACTATAGAAAATAGAAAATCACTTTAAATATGCATCTACATGTGTTATTAATAAAACAAGAAAGAGTCTTGTTTGGTTTTAAGTGAGCCTAATTTAAGCTACACTCTTCTTTCCTCTCTTTGTTTAGAAACAATTGAGAAGCAGACACAGATGTTAAACTTTATCAATAAGCTAAACTGGAAGAAAGGACTTAACACAAGCTATTTCCCAATCTTTCTTGCCATCCGTTTATTTAAGCTCAGATCTTGAGAAGCCCATCTGAGGACAAGTATAGATCCAAACAGAAAACACTACTTATAAAAAATCATGTCTTTCCTGTTGCAGAGTAGAAATGAACAAAATCAAGGAATCTCCAATGCTCACACAATTTTAACAAACAGGTTTGGCCAACACAGAAGAGAAATGAAGACCAACAGATGTTCCCCACCAATCCAAGTAACTCATTTCTCCTCCACGGAAAGAAAAAAGGAATGGAGAAAGATGGGGAAAGGAGTGAAGCAGCATCAGGGAGAGCAGAGAAATAAACATTCCATTATAACTATCCTTTTAACCAATTTTGGGGAAGAAGGTTTCTAGAGTTTTGATATCTGACCCTCCAAACCTCATGTTTCAATTTGACCCACAGTGTGGGAGGTGGAGCCTAATGAGAGATGTTTGGGTCAGTGGGCAGATCCCTCATGAATGTCTTTGTGTCATTCTTGCAGAAATGAGTGAATTCTTGCTCTATTAGTTCTCAGGAGAGTTCCCTCAAGAACTGGTTGTTTAAAAGAGCCTAGGACCTCTTCCCTCTCTTCCTTCCTCTCTTGCCTTGTGATCTTCACATCCTGACTCTCCTTTAACTTCCACTGTGAGTGGAAGTTTCCTAAGGCTCTCACAAGAAGCAAATGTCAGCGCTATGCTTCTTTTACAGCCTTCAGAGCCATGAGAACAAATAAGTCTCTTCTTTTTAAATGACCCAGCCATAGCTATTTCGTTTTAGCAACTCAGGTGGGCTAAAACAGACGTCAAATGACTATCAGAGTATTCTGACACCATTTTCATGAGATGGCTATCCCAAAGTTGACCATGGACACTTTTGGACGCTTCTGGGACTACTGGTAGGCAGAGTGTAGTTTACCTCCAGAAAACTATAGAATGAGTTACTCAATATATGTTTTAAAAATTACCCACATTCTACACCAAACTCAAAGATAAACAGTTATACACTATTAACTTCCTATCTCAAATTATGTCTAGCCACATTCATCTTCAATACTCTTAGAGGTTCTGTTTAAGATAAACTGGTAAGATAATCACTATAAAATTTCACACAGCATAGAGATGCCCCAAAACCCTAATGAAATCCTTTCTTCACATAAAATTACTAGGGATAAAGCACATTCAAGGTTTTAAATCCCTTTGCTGTTGTAAATTCATGTCCAAAGGAAAATTATCATGTTTTTGTGAGTTATAGTACAAAAGTAATTCAACTCTCTGAAGCTGTCCAAATAAATGAAAGCCCTTGCCATTTAACAAATTATTATTCTGTTGTATCCTAGCTAGATGGCTTCCTCTTGCCTAAAACAAGTTGAAGTTTGGCCATCATTTGTCCCGTCACTGTCTTCCACTGCAATGGGCATGTGTGTTAGTTGGCCAGGGGTGTTATAACTAATTGCAGCACACTGGTGGCTTAAACAAAAAATTGTATATTTTGTCTCGTAACTCTAGAGGCTAGAATTCCATGGTCAAAATGTTGGTAGGTTGGTTTCTTCTGAGGCTTTTCTCTTTCTCACTGTGTCCTCACATGGCCATCCCTGTGTCTCTGCACTTGTCCTTTGTGTGTTCAAATTTCTACTTCATGTAAAGGACCAGCCACATTGGATTAGGGTCCACTCTAAAGACCCCATTTTAACTTAATAACCTCTTAAAATTTTATCTACAAGTTTATACATGCTCAGGTACTGGGTGTTATAACTTCAACGTATCAATTTTGGGGGAAGACATTTTATGCCCACAGCAGTGTCATCTTTCAAGATTCTGGAAATTTAATTAATTCCATGCCAACTCCAATGGATCCAAAGTGATCTGAAGATAGACAAAATTGATGCTCCAACTCCCAGATAATAATTAAAAAAAAAAAAAAAAAGCAAGAAAGTCCCCATCACCTATAGCAGTTTATTTAGGATGTGTCTTTTTGTTCTTGAAATTCAGCATTTACTATTGCTGAGGTCTATTGAAGGGACTCAGGTCTATTGAAGGCTAAGAGGAGGCAGATAGAGAAACCATTCCCTGTATTAGATTTTCTAGAATGCCAGTCAACTTAAGTCTCCCTGAGGACTATAGCCTTGTGGTTATTTTTACCTGGAAGAAATCTCCTATAAGTAGCTTATTACTATTTGTTTGCCATTTGTCTAGGGGAAAATTGCAATTATATATACTATCTCTTCAGGCGGAGTGACCTTCAAGAGAATTATACTTTAATAGACCTTAAAATTTGCAAAAGTGGCAGCTACTTCTTGAGCTACTGTTTATTTTCATTCAAAATATTAAAAATTTCTTGGTTTCCATTTTCTCTCTGGTCCCCATGTTTCTGGCACCTCCATGGTTAATTGAGGGAGTCTCTACCTGGCAGAAGCATCTGCAGATTCTTTTGTGAGTGGGTACTTTTTGCCTTTGCCAGCAGTCTGCACCTCTTGCTATAATCACTTAAGCCTAAGAAATCTGTTTCCTATGGAGTTTCCAAACTATTGCTGTTGCCTTGGAAGCTAGAGTTCTCCGGAGGACTGGCATTTCTGCCCATGCTCCTCAGACATTGTCTCTCTCCAGCTTCTGAATGTTTCAGTGAGCAGCATTTGCTTTTGCTGCAGCTTTTTCTTAAGCAGTGGCAAATGCCTCTAGGATTCTGCTTTATTCTTCTATCACTCTGCAGTTTCAGAAAGTTCACCTACTTGACTTTCGAAGAGTTGACCCTGTTTATTTGGTCTCTTTTTATCTTTATTTTATATCTGGCTAGAGCTGTTTGCTAGATGTGAGTGTCTTATTTTTTATTACTTTTCCGCTGCTCTCTGTCACTGATTTTGTTTTTCCTTAGATTTTAGTTTTCAATACGATCTAGTAAGATTTCACAATAAGTGATATGGAACTAAGAAGTTCTCAGTCTGTCAAAAAACATCTATAATTCCCCATATTGAATTGAATCGTCCTGTCTGATGAGTAGTCTCCTGTCTGATAGGAAATAACCCAGACTTAGCATTAGACAAAGCATTCTATATTAAAGGAGGGAGACGAGTTGTTAACAAAACAAAATCAAGCTGATTACATACTTCTCCAGCACACAAAGCCAATGAAGGATGTGCACATGCTTTCAAAAGAAATAGGGTTCAACTCAGAGTCTACACTGAGCGGAAGTTCATTTGTTAAGACGCTCTCACTGATTCAAGATCTCAGTAACTTTGCTGCCCATATGAACCCCAGAAAACATTGATTCAAAGAGCTGCTTGAGTCAACCAAAAGAAGATAAAGTAAAACACTGAGCTGGGTAGTAAACCACCAGCGTGGTGCGATGACTCCTACAGCAGGTAAATAGATACAATTTAGGGATATACAAAACCCAAAACTTTTTTGCAGAAAAGCATGCCAAATGAAAATAAAATAAAGCAAACCATAACTTTTCCATTATCTAGGAGTTTAACTCCAAAATATATGAGATTTCAGAATATGGTGGTAAGAGGGGATAATACTATATTAATAATCAAAATATTCATATATAATAAGGAATTACCACAGTCATTAGATTATTCCCTAGCTTTACGAAACGGATAAACTATGATTAGATGAGATTTTTAAAGTAAATATAATTACCAGTAAAGTGTTCAAACAGCACATAAAACTTAAAAACCAGGAAAATAACCCATGAAGTCAATCTTGAAAAATAAATACATTTTATGTATGTTCTAGCATTCTGTAATGTGCATGTGTTACTTTTAAAGTCAGTGAAAAAAGTTATAAAAATGTGAGTAGGTGATTACAATAGGTATAGTTCATAGATAAGTTAAAAAGAAAATAAAAACTATATATAGTTTTCTTATTGAAACCACTTTAAACCTCTTGCTTCCAGGCAAGTGTTGGTGCAGTGCTGGATAACTTTAGATGTTGCCAGTCTAACTAACCTTCTGCTGATCACCCCAGTGAAGCTTCTCTAATAGTCCTTCCAAGACCACAGGCCAGCGACAGTGGGGATGAGTAACAAAAACCCCAAATGCATAGTGCGCAACAGGAGTGTTGTAAGAATTGTGTAGCTGAGATAATTCTGCTGAACTCCAAATGCTCCAGTTAGACTAATGGATTTTATATATTTTGGTGAAAGTCTCAGTCTTCAGGTGATATTGAAATGGAGGCTGTAAGGTTTAGGTTTTCATAATACATATTTCAAAACCAGGCAGCAATACATACTAGCTATGTAAACTTGAGCTATTTAATTCACCTTGTTGTTGCTTAGTCTTTCTTTGAAAATTAAGTCTGTACTCCGGAAGCAGTGACTTAGGTTGTCAGAATTCTAAGTGGATTAAATGAGATAATACACAGAAAAGCTTAGAGGTCAAGATACATAATGAATAGGGTTAGTGGTTAGCAAAATGATTTCAGAGCCACATTTTCTGGATTTTTATCTGAGTTCCATCACCTGGGTAAGCAACTGAATCTTTCTTCCTCGTCTGTGAAATAGCAATAGTAGTGGTACTACTCAACTACGTAAAGTCATTTTGAAGATAAATGAGTAGTAGTTGTTGTACTACTGCTATTGCTATTTCACAGATGAGGAAGTTGAAGCACAGAAAGATGTACTCAACTACTCAACTATGTAGAGTTATTTTGAAGATAAATGAGTTTATACGTAATAAGGCTTAGAAGAATGCCTGGCATTTGAGGAGCACTCAATAAATGTCAGAAATCTTTTTGTCACTATTTTATAGATAAGAAAACCAAGGCACAGAGGAGCTAAGTATTTTGTCTAATGTCACTAATTAGTTAAAAAGAGCTGGCCCGGTGCGGTGGCTCAAGCCTGTAATCCCAGCACTTTGGGAGGCCGAGGCGGGTGGATCACGAGGTCAAGAGATCCAGACCATCCTGGTCAACACGGTGAAACCCCGTCTCTACTAAAAATATAAAAAATTAGCTGGGCATGGTGGCGCGTGCCTGTAATCCCAGCTACTCAGGAGGCTGAGGCAGGAGAATTGCCTGAACCCAGGAGGCGGAGGTTGCGGTGAGCCGAGATTGCGCCATTGCACTCCAGCCTGGGTAACAAGAGCGAAACTCCGTCCAAAAAAAAAAAAAAAAAAAAAAAAGAGCTTACATTCAAATCCAGGCATTCAGGCTTTGTAATTTGCATTCCTAACCACCGTATGGAGTTCATTCATTACATAGTGACTTTTATTGTTATTTGTTAAGTTAAAGGTGACACATTAGGCTGATCTCAAAACATGTTTCAGGAACTATGTTTTTTTTTTTTTGAGAGAGTCTTAATCTGTTACCCAGGCTGGAATGCAGTGGTACCACCTCAGCTCACTGTAACTTCTGCCTCCTGGGTTCAAGCGATTCTTCTGCCTTAGCTGCCCCAGTAGCTGGGACTATAGGCACATGCCACCACACCCAGCTAATTTTTGTATTTTTAGTAGAGACAGGGTTTCATCACTTTGGCCAAGTTGGCCTCAATCTCTTGACCTCATGATCCACCCACCTCAGCTTCCCAAAATGCTGGGACTACAGGCGTGAGCCACCGCGCCCAGCCATGCTCATTTCTTATAAAATAAATGTTTCTCTGATTTTTATACATATTACCGTATTTCATTCTTCATCTCTGTCATGCATGTAGTATGATTTCCCATGAGGAAATTGAGCCTGAGGGAAGACATATCTTACTTATGGATAAAATAATATTAGAATTCAAATCTGCCTAACCTCAAAGCCTAAGTCTTGTGATTATACAATCCTGCTTCCAATATATTCATGTTTGCTCTAATAATGTTCAGTTCATCCCTGGCATAGTTACCATACTCAGAATCTAGATTTGCCCTAGAAAGTGGACATTTCCATTGCCTTAGTTTTCCTGCAAGTCTTAATCTCTGAGAAAGCTAAAATGGTTAATCAGGAGATAATAGGAAGTGAAGTGAACATGTTATACTGGCCAGAGCATAGAAAGTCAACACCAAAACAAAAGTATGGCAAACTGCAGGGTCTTTATTGCCAACGGCCATGGAGGACTCTCGTCTCTCCAACCTGTGGCCCCAAAAGGAGGGTGGCAAGACCTTTTATACTGGTAAAACCACCTTGGGAGTGAGGGTGAGGGGCGGGGGTGGGGGTGAGGGGCTTCAGAAGTTCTGAGGGCTAGTGGCTTCTGTAAATCACCTCCTGGGCGGAGATGAGGGTGAGGGGCTCCGGACATTCCTGGGGCCAGGGGACTTTGGACATTCCGATTGTTACTTAAGTGGTTCACAAAAGTCAAGATTAGCATTTGCTTACACCATTGTCTGGGTAGGGTGGAAATTACAGTCCTTAATTACCTATTACAAGTTGCAGGGGCAAAGATAACATGGGTTTGGACTGCTTGCCTGTCACATTTGTGTTACAGAGAGCAGTTTCAATAGAAAGCCAAGGTATGGTTGAGGTATGGAGTTTTATGGGGCTTTTACCATGTCACAAACAGAACTTTATTAACCTCTGCACAAAAGAACGCTTTCTAACGTGAAAATGACAGAATCAAGATAAAGTCACTAATGTTAAGAAAACCTTGACAAACAGAGCCAGGGAACACCATGAAGAGAGGGTTCTCACACTCGTATGCCTAATAATAAAACAAATTCTACAAAAATCACAACCTTGCACAAAGGTCATCACAACCTTATTTAAAATAATACTGAGGCACGGGTATCTGCCCAACAACTGCCTGTCCAGCCTCAAACTGTAACTGACCTATGTAGCCAAGGATAATTACTACAATTATGTAATTCTCATTTTTTTCCATTAAAAATCTTTGCCTTCCTCTACCTCCCTGACTATGCACATAATTTATACTGGCATACATATGCCTACTGCAATACTCTATTCCCAAATAAACATCTTTTCCTCTAGAGAGTCTCTCTCTGTTTATTATTCAGATTGACACTAGGAAATATATTATGGGCTCATGATAAAAATAATAATTCTCATCTTCAAAGAACTTTGATATTGCTAAGGTGTTCTACCTAGCAGAAAACATTGAAATTCCCCTCTTTTCTTTTCTATAATCTAATCCTAGGTTTCCTTGACATTCTGTTCAGGACTTTTGGGACAATTGTTCCGAAAGAATGTTATCTATTTGTTTTTTTCTGAGTAAACACTTCCACTTGATGCAAAAAAAAAAATGGGATGGCATTTGTTAGCTGTTTCTCCAGCTTCCATACCCCCCCTTTTTTTTCCTGCCATCAGCACTTTTAACTTCCTTTCTGTAAATTACTTTTCTACTATTGTGTTACAGCCTTGCTCTTTGGTGGAAATGATGCCATTCTTAGCTTCAGGGGTGTGGCTGATTGGCTTAGGCAATCTATCTCCCACCCCTTCTAGCATTTATTCCTTCTAGCCACAATAATTGGCTCAGGAATGGATAAATGATCCAATGGGAACCAATGAAAGAGACTGAGTCCAAAAATGTAAGCAGAAGCCTGCTTGGGTCCTCCTCTCCCTTCCCTTGGAGTCATACTGATGGGACTAGGATAAATTCTGGAGGCTGGAATTTGAAAGCTGACTCTGCCAACACGTGGCAGAGTTGTCACTGAGCTGCGGCCTCCAGCTTCAGGAGGGACCAGTTCTATCCGTAAATTGTTTCGGTTTTGTGAGCCACTATATTCTACTTATTGCTGCTGTGGTTTAGATTGTATTTCTGCACTTAAAGTTGTAGAGAGTACTAAGCAATAGTGTATTTCATCAGGGATAAACATACCACATCCAGTAACCCCTAAAATCCTAATGGTTCTTATGGAAAAGTAAATCAAATATTACACAAATTAGAAATGCAATGTCTTCTCTCACACTGTAAGAAGCACATTTCATGATTTTCAAAAGCCCTCTCAGTTTCTGCAACAAATTATTAATGGACTTTAAAATCTACTTTTTATTATAACATAGCCATATGTAGCTATGGGGTAGACTGTCTCACATATCAGGTATTATAATACGACCATGTTACAGGGGAATAGTGTGTCTTCTTTCCTCATATTAGAGAGTCTACTCAAAATACTGGCCTTACGATGATTCCATTGTGAATTTATGGTGTCATATTGCTATTCTGATCTAGTGGTGCAATAGCAGTATAAAATCGTGCCACATAGAAAGGGCAAGCTCCAACCATGGAGTGTGTGGTAGCCAATATGGGACTACATTAAACTTGGAAAAACTATTGGATTTAGGCCTGTGTGAGTTGCTAAAGAAAGAGACAAATATTCTGAATATTATTGAGTGTAGTAGGAATTATTATGCTTTTGAATTTGATTTTCAACTTTTAAAAAAGTGTGAAAGCTTATATTTGAGTAGTATCTACTGTAAATGCAGGCATAGCTTAGGAGGATTCTATATATACTTACATAGATGAATATCTCTCTCTTTCTCTCTCTCTGTCTCTCTCTCTTGCTATATATGTATGTGTGTGCATGTGTGTGTGGTATATATGAATATATATGTATTTATGTGTACATACACACATACACATCACATATATGTGTGTGTGTATATATACACATAGGCTCTGTAACTTTTCCTTAATATACCTTTTTCTTTCCAAAATATGAACAAAACAAAACCACTAAACACTGAAAATGAGATCCTGAGTGGTGTGAGGCCATTCAGAACTTCTCAACCCACCCCTCACAGCAATGGTAATGGTGTAGTCAGGGATCCAGGAAATTTTAATCTAGGATGTGAGGAAAACTCTGAATCTCAAGATATGAATAAAATAAAAATGCTCTTATACACTTGAATATTGCTGAAAAACATTGCTAAATTTAATGGTTTATTAAAAATAAAGGAGTAAATGCTGAGAAATGAACATTTATGGCTGCGTATAAGCAGTCTGTGGTTATCAAAGGGTCAGGAAATGAGCTTCCTCAAATCACAATGCTTCCCTTCTCCTTTTGGTACCCAAGGGCAGCACTGCTGCCATGGCTGCCCTCGGTACTAGGAATATAGCTGTTTGAAACTCTGAAGAAAGATCATTGATTCCAATTGGCACTGACCAATGGAGATTATGCTGTTTGCTATATATCTGAAAGAGATCTGGCTGTGGAACCAGAGACATTGGAATTAAATCCTGGCCAGGTATCTTATTAGCTGCTTAGCTTTGGGCAAGTTATTTGCCCTTTGAATGCCTACATTTTCACATTTGTTAAATGCATATAATAAAATTTGGTAAGAGGATTACATATAATATGAATGAAACCACTTATTATGCTTATGGAATGGCATGAGGATCACTTAGTGGGTGAGTCCACGGTTTAGTAGTACAATGCTTAAGGCTACTAGGCCCTCTGCAGATTACTAGCACAAGGAGGCTATTAATTCAAGTGATAATAATAAAAATAACTTTTACAAAATGTGGTAGATGGACTGACTGGAGTGTTGTCCAGCTAGACGTAAATATATGAAACTACATTTCAAAACTGCATGAATTTCCTCTCATTCTTTAATTAGAACTGCTGTCTGATTCATATCTAATCACTTGGATTTTTTTTTTTAGCTTAAACTTTTTTTTTTTTTTTGTCCTACCTAGAGGAAAGTTTCAAAATGCCTAGCTAGAGGCATAGGGCTGAAAATGAGTTTTCAGTCCCAACCAAGTATAAAGTCCTATGTTACCCTAGGTCACCCTAGCTTCACTTCTACTTAACAAGAAGGACTTTTTGAAGAATCATTTTAGCTTCATTAGTCAAAAAGAGCAAACTATTGTCTGAGTATGTCTTCTATTAAGGGTTGTTTCTAGTCTTTGCTGTAATTAACATTATTATATTTCACCATATATTTCTAAATGTAATTGGTATTAATTATAATCCTGATGCAAAATAGTAATAATAGCTAACTTTCATGAACATTTTTTTGTGTCAGAAACTATTCTTAAAAATTTACATCTATTAACCAGTTCCAACTTCACAACAACTCTAATTAAGTTTTATTATTACAAACGACCTCAACTTAAAGGTGACAGACAAATGTAGGCAAAGAGAAGTGACATCAATTGTTCATATTTTCTTCTCCTGTAAACATGAAGTGATGTCAATTGTTCTTATTTTCTTCTCTAGTAAATATTGGAACTGGAACAGGAACCCAGACAGTCTGTTTCCTGAGCCTAGACGTTTATTGACTACACAACACAGCAAAATGTAATTGTTGCTCCCTCATTTTTCCCATATGCCCTTAATGCAGATTGTGTCTTGCTCTCAATATTTCTTGCATGAAAACTATCAAAATTAGAGGTAGTAGGGATATGTGGGTCTACATTATAAAAGGCCTATTAGATAAAGTGGAAAATTATAAAACTGATAAAAATAAACATTCTGATTTTAAGCAAGTTTTAAAAAATGTAATGGGAATTATGAAATGAACCAAACACCGCAGTACAGAAAGTTTGAGACAACAAAAGTATAGAAACTAAAAAATAAGCATTAAAATACAAAGAAGGAAATGTGTCATTTACATAATATAGCTGAATCAAAGAGTAAACACAAAACTATTTCTTTCCAAAACACAAAATAATTTTCAGTTTTGGCAACTGTTGAATTTTTAAATCCTGTGCAATTTATTCTACCAATTATTTTTAAGGTAAAATATCAAGTATTGATATATATTTTTTTATTTGCAAAGAAGCCAGCTGCCTTTCTGGAGGGAATGGGATTGGGTTGTTCCTCATCTTTCCTTTGTGTTTTAAATATATTCTCTGTGTTGTCACCAACTTTGTACTAAATTATTCTGTTATTTTATCCAGCATGTCAAAGTCCCACTGTCTAATAAAAGAACCAATAAGCTAAACTAATTAATTCCCTGTAATGAAAAGGAGTGTATTTTCTGGCTCTTTTTACACAGCAACTATTCACTTAATGTTTGCCAACTCTACAAAAGGGAATGACAAGAGCCCTAGAGTAATAAAAGTCTACTTAAACAAACAAAACAAAAACAGCTAAAAAGTTTAAAAGCCAAAGATTAAAGTTTTGGATGATTCTTTTCTTCCCGGCTTTGCCCTTTTTTCAGTTTTTCAAAGTAGAAGGAAAGAGAGAAGAGCAACGTAAGAGAAATTGTTTTATAGTTATGGGAGGAAATGGGCAGGGAATATTTTTCCTAAAATATTTCTACTTCTCACTTATGTTCTCCATTCTCGGCGTTCGTTTTTTCTCACCAGGCACTTGGTCTTTGTTGGAGAGGCAACTCAGTGACTCCCCGGAATCCAATGCCACATGCTAGTTTTATAATTAGAGCCCACATCTTAATTACCCTCATGTATATAATCAGTTCCCGAGCATCTTCAATCACTCAAGTTCTACCTTTGAATGATAAGGCAGGAATAAGCTCTGTCTTGCATTTTATAATGCAAACAGTGGATGTGTATTGTGTATTTATTGTTTTGCAAAATCAGATGCTGTCTCATTACAGCACAATTAGTCAATTGATAAACAAATATTACTGAGTATCTTATATGACTTTAGAATATGGCAGAGCCTTGCTACCCAAGGCACACTGGATATAAAATATTTCCTGATGATGTACTAGCTGAAATTTAGAGTTTGCCTGAATAAAGTGACATTGCAAATGAAAAAGCATGTCACATATGTACATTTTTTTCTTAATAATGTATACTTCTAAAGAAAACTGGCAGACCACAGTAATAAAGTATCAAAACTATGAGGAATATTTATGCAGTGAACCCAATTTATGTAAGTATGGATCTGCCCTGCATATGTGCACTTTTGATATAATTGGGAAAAACTCTCGAAGTCATTGGGGGTGCTGTTCTTAGCACAAAGCTGCTAACTGACTGATTACAACCAGACTTCATTGAGAATCACATTTCACAAGAGAGAAAATATTATCAACACATTATAATGTAGATTCAGGTAGAACTCCCTGCATCCATTATCAGCACAAATATCTTCCCAAACTACTTTTTTGTATGTAAACCAATGAAATTCCTGAGAGTAAATAATATCCAATGTCATTTTCACATTAGTTGGATGATGTTCATCTTACACAAACGTTGAAATGGACTCCGTATTTAACTTAGATAAATGTACTGCATTACTGGTCCTTGAAACGATGTTAGTGGGTGGGTCAGAATGTAGTAGCAAAATTAAACTATCTGCATTCAAATCTCTTTTCAATATCTTTTCCTTAGCATAAACTTAATCTCTCTCATCTACAAAAGGATCATGATAAAAACATTTCATAGCCCCTAAGATTTGTGAAAATTAAATAATATATGGGTACATGGAAATGCATTCTGTGAGAATACATGGAAAGTACTTGAAACAGAAGTAAGCTTTCAATACAGTTTTAGCTATTATTAACTATATTTTGTCCATGCAAGTAGATGAAAGAAAAGACCTGAATATGAATTAGGGGGTAGAAGATTGGAGGTAAAAGTTTGGAGATAAAAAAGCATAAAAAATATTTTCTGAAGGTCAAAATAACTTTCTTTAATCATTGGCCAGACTTTGGTTTATTGGCATCTTAGGATCTGGAAAAAACTCTTTCTAAGACAGCAAGATGAAAAACCCCTGGCTGGCAAGAACAGACCGGTGGTGTCAGGAGTGAAAAAGGGAGAACAGGAGGGTATTTTCACTGATGCGACAAGTTTGTTTGCAACATAAGGTATTTAACTTTAGGCTCATATTTTAAGCTCTATTTTATACACTTATTTAACAGACTGGCAGATTGTAGTGCAAATTCACCTTTTGTGCTTTCTTTCATATAATGAGCTTTCTAAACCATATTATAACACCATCTACTAAAAGTGCTTTTTCCCTTTCAAATGAAGATTTCAAGATAAATGGGAACTTTTTGCCACAGATGTTAACATCATAAATGAGAGAGAATAAAACATATTTTCTCTGTTTTCTCTTGGGTACGGTAAAAAATAAATTTAAAACGACTTGCCTGAGGACCACATCAATAAGCAATATTGCTGGGCAGCCTAAATTTAAAGCCCTTTCTAGCCATGTGATTTTGATCAAATTATTTAATCTTTCTAGACTAGCTTTCTACCTGTATACTGGGGATTATAATAGTTTTAGCTTAGAGGATGTTTGGAAAATTTAAACGATTTCATATAGAGAAAGATTTTATAAAATAGTTTTACATATAACCACCCATCATTTTTTGTCATTCTGCTATTATCAGTAATTGATTTCTGCTGGAATAGGTCTTATTGAATTGTTTCTTATACAGGACCTTACAAATATAATTAATATTCTGAATATAACTAAGGAAAGACCAGGCACACACTTTTGTAAAGATGGCTATTCGTTCCATTTAACACTCCAGGGAATCTACACAATAGGCAGGACAACCACACTATTTAAAAAATAATAATAAAATATACCAGCTACTCCTCTTTGAAACAGTGGTGTTCAAACCTCTAATTGTGAATATAGCTGTTCACCTTTTTGAGTAACATTCTGTAAACTTGTCTGGTGTCTCATCATCTTGACTTCAAAGTCAAATCTTCTGCTGCTGGGCAAACCCAGGTGCCCTGGATTCCTTTACAAGCACAGCAATAGACAGAATGATTTGTGTAGCTGTCTTTGCTGGAAAGCTACCAAACTATGCTAACAATAAAGTATGTGCTCCAATCTATGTAAACCCTTACTTGCAAGGCTTGAAGTAACTGGAATGCTGGAAGGACAAAAGATATGGAAGCTAACTGGCATTGAAAACCATTTTTTCTGGGATCCCCTGAGGTGCTTCACCTATTCAGCCCCATATGACATGGCTTTGCACCTGTAAATAAGTTTAGCTTATAGGTCCTTCACCAAGTTAAGACGATGACTGAATCATGAGTCAGGATGCCTGGGGCAGAAGTGTCCAGGCTCTCTCTTGTATTTGAAAATAGAATAACAATAAAAATCATTTGGTACCTCATAGGCCCTTAAGTTTGTATTTTTATATTTTATTCCTCTGGATGTGAGGAAAGAAACATCTCCTTTTGTGTTAAGAAGAAATGAGTTTATATAACATGATTTATTTCATAATTTCTGAAATTAGAAACACCATTTAGTTACAATATATCCTAAATAGTTAGGATATATCCACAGTAAGGGACACTAAATGGTGTTCTTAATCCACATGCCCATGGTTCAGGAAAGCATGGGTTCCTACAATTTAGCAAAGTTTTCTATTGAAGTATCTTCCTTTTAGAAATGACATTGTTTTGCATAGATATTAATTTTCTCTGCCTCACCTTCTAAACTAGACATTCCTGGAAGCCAAAACAAGATGTGGTTGTGTGTTTGTTTTCTGTTCTCCAGTTTTTAGCATAGGACCTTAATTTCAACAAATTAATTTGTTAAATAATGAATTAATAGACAAAATGATTTACAAAGTTCTGAAATCTCTCTTCTGTACAATCCTGCTTAGATGATATGATCTGTTAGTAGTATTTCTTAAGGATCAGATAATACAACTTTCCAACTAAAATCTTCCAGAACAATCCAGATTTAAAATATAATATATTGTTGCCATATGGACTGTCAGTTTCTGGTTCAAGAAATACAAACATAGTGGGTACACTTCCTACAACTGTTGAGGAAAACTCTTTAACCTCAAAACCCCTCAACCATCCTTTAAGCAACATGACCTAAAAGGAAGAATATGGCCTTTGGAATCCAAGTGACCTAGGTTTAAATGCACATTCTGCTCTTTACTAGAGGTTTTTCCAGGACTTTTCACATGATTCTTACTGGCTTTGGAAAATACTGTTCTATCAAAAACCTACATGGAAACCAAATACAATAACAGAAAAAGACAGAACTTTTCTCCTTAAAGCAGAGTGAAGGGTCAGCCCCTAGTTCACTTGGTTATCCCTCCCTACCATGCCCAGCTCGACACTCCAAATTCCACTGGGTTCATGAAGGCAGAGCTCTGTGAAACAAACCTGGGAAACCCTAATGTCTTTCAGAATCAGAGAGCACTTACCTGAATCAAGCATGTTTATTCTGAAAATATTTTACAACCACAACACTGATTTGGTCTTTAATATTCAGGTAATTTCTTACTCTTAGAATCTTTTTTTTCTTTTTTCTGGTGGGGGAGAACAGATTTGTGAATAGTTTAACTTTCTAATCTGGCAAGTCCTGGGCCCTAATATTTTCTTTAAACTTTCCTTGCAAATTGAGCAGTATCTTCTTTAGGTTACTTCTCTCCCTTCCTATAGCCTAACATACAGAGCTGGAAATTCAAGGGGAAAGGAGTTAGACTCCAGCTTTTGATGTAAAATAGGCCATTGGTGCAAGAGAATTGACGGGGGCACGGGGGACATCTTTGTGAGCAATCTTCCATGGCAAGGCCCGAGACCAACATAGGCAACAGTTTTACCAATGGCTCATCANTCCTACCTAGAGGAAAGTTTCAAAATGCCTAGCTAGAGGCATAGGGCTGAAAATGAGTTTTCAGTCCCAACCAAGTATAAAGTCCTATGTTACCCTAGGTCACCCTAGCTTCACTTCTACTTAACAAGAAGGACTTTTTGAAGAATCATTTTAGCTTCATTAGTCAAAAAGAGCAAACTATTGTCTGAGTATGTCTTCTATTAAGGGTTGTTTCTAGTCTTTGCTGTAATTAACATTATTATATTTCACCATATATTTCTAAATGTAATTGGTATTAATTATAATCCTGATGCAAAATAGTAATAATAGCTAACTTTCATGAACATTTTTTTGTGTCAGAAACTATTCTTAAAAATTTACATCTATTAACCAGTTCCAACTTCACAACAACTCTAATTAAGTTTTATTATTACAAACGACCTCAACTTAAAGGTGACAGACAAATGTAGGCAAAGAGAAGTGACATCAATTGTTCATATTTTCTTCTCCTGTAAACATGAAGTGATGTCAATTGTTCTTATTTTCTTCTCTAGTAAATATTGGAACTGGAACAGGAACCCAGACAGTCTGTTTCCTGAGCCTAGACGTTTATTGACTACACAACACAGCAAAATGTAATTGTTGCTCCCTCATTTTTCCCATATGCCCTTAATGCAGATTGTGTCTTGCTCTCAATATTTCTTGCATGAAAACTATCAAAATTAGAGGTAGTAGGGATATGTGGGTCTACATTATAAAAGGCCTATTAGATAAAGTGGAAAATTATAAAACTGATAAAAATAAACATTCTGATTTTAAGCAAGTTTTAAAAAATGTAATGGGAATTATGAAATGAACCAAACACCGCAGTACAGAAAGTTTGAGACAACAAAAGTATAGAAACTAAAAAATAAGCATTAAAATACAAAGAAGGAAATGTGTCATTTACATAATATAGCTGAATCAAAGAGTAAACACAAAACTATTTCTTTCCAAAACACAAAATAATTTTCAGTTTTGGCAACTGTTGAATTTTTAAATCCTGTGCAATTTATTCTACCAATTATTTTTAAGGTAAAATATCAAGTATTGATATATATTTTTTTATTTGCAAAGAAGCCAGCTGCCTTTCTGGAGGGAATGGGATTGGGTTGTTCCTCATCTTTCCTTTGTGTTTTAAATATATTCTCTGTGTTGTCACCAACTTTGTACTAAATTATTCTGTTATTTTATCCAGCATGTCAAAGTCCCACTGTCTAATAAAAGAACCAATAAGCTAAACTAATTAATTCCCTGTAATGAAAAGGAGTGTATTTTCTGGCTCTTTTTACACAGCAACTATTCACTTAATGTTTGCCAACTCTACAAAAGGGAATGACAAGAGCCCTAGAGTAATAAAAGTCTACTTAAACAAACAAAACAAAAACAGCTAAAAAGTTTAAAAGCCAAAGATTAAAGTTTTGGATGATTCTTTTCTTCCCGGCTTTGCCCTTTTTTCAGTTTTTCAAAGTAGAAGGAAAGAGAGAAGAGCAACGTAAGAGAAATTGTTTTATAGTTATGGGAGGAAATGGGCAGGGAATATTTTTCCTAAAATATTTCTACTTCTCACTTATGTTCTCCATTCTCGGCGTTCGTTTTTTCTCACCAGGCACTTGGTCTTTGTTGGAGAGGCAACTCAGTGACTCCCCGGAATCCAATGCCACATGCTAGTTTTATAATTAGAGCCCACATCTTAATTACCCTCATGTATATAATCAGTTCCCGAGCATCTTCAATCACTCAAGTTCTACCTTTGAATGATAAGGCAGGAATAAGCTCTGTCTTGCATTTTATAATGCAAACAGTGGATGTGTATTGTGTATTTATTGTTTTGCAAAATCAGATGCTGTCTCATTACAGCACAATTAGTCAATTGATAAACAAATATTACTGAGTATCTTATATGACTTTAGAATATGGCAGAGCCTTGCTACCCAAGGCACACTGGATATAAAATATTTCCTGATGATGTACTAGCTGAAATTTAGAGTTTGCCTGAATAAAGTGACATTGCAAATGAAAAAGCATGTCACATATGTACATTTTTTTCTTAATAATGTATACTTCTAAAGAAAACTGGCAGACCACAGTAATAAAGTATCAAAACTATGAGGAATATTTATGCAGTGAACCCAATTTATGTAAGTATGGATCTGCCCTGCATATGTGCACTTTTGGTATAATTGGGAAAAACTCTCGAAGTCATTGGGGGTGCTGTTCTTAGCACAAAGCTGCTAACTGACTGATTACAACCAGACTTCATTGAGAATCACATTTCACAAGAGAGAAAATGTTATCAACACATTATAATGTAGATTCAGGTAGAACTCCCTGCATCCATTATCAGCACAAATATCTTCCCAAACTACTTTTTTGTATGTAAACCAATGAAATTCCTGAGAGTAAATAATATCCAATGTCATTTTCACATTAGTTGGATGATGTTCATCTTACACAAACGTTGAAATGGACTCCGTATTTAACTTAGATAAATGTACTGCATTACTGGTCCTTGAAACGATGTTAGTGGGTGGGTCAGAATGTAGTAGCAAAATTAAACTATCTGCATTCAAATCTCTTTTCAATATCTTTTCCTTAGCATAAACTTAATCTCTCTCATCTACAAAAGGATCATGATAAAAACATTTCATAGCCCCTAAGATTTGTGAAAATTAAATAATATATGGGTACATGGAAATGCATTCTGTGAGAATACATGGAAAGTACTTGAAACAGAAGTAAGCTTTCAATACAGTTTTAGCTATTATTAACTATATTTTGTCCATGCAAGTAGATGAAAGAAAAGACCTGAATATGAATTAGGGGGTAGAAGATTGGAGGTAAAAGTTTGGAGATAAAAAAGCATAAAAAATATTTTCTGAAGGTCAAAATAACTTTCTTTAATCATTGGCCAGACTTTGGTTTATTGGCATCTTAGGATCTGGAAAAAACTCTTTCTAAGACAGCAAGATGAAAAACCCCTGGCTGGCAAGAACAGACCGGTGGTGTCAGGAGTGAAAAAGGGAGAACAGGAGGGTATTTTCACTGATGCGACAAGTTTGTTTGCAACATAAGGTATTTAACTTTAGGCTCATATTTTAAGCTCTATTTTATACACTTATTTAACAGACTGGCAGATTGTAGTGCAAATTCACCTTTTGTGCTTTCTTTCATATAATGAGCTTTCTAAACCATATTATAACACCATCTACTAAAAGTGCTTTTTCCCTTTCAAATGAAGATTTCAAGATAAATGGGAACTTTTTGCCACAGATGTTAACATCATAAATGAGAGAGAATAAAACATATTTTCTCTGTTTTCTCTTGGGTACGGTAAAAAATAAATTTAAAACGACTTGCCTGAGGACCACATCAATAAGCAATATTGCTGGGCAGCCTAAATTTAAAGCCCTTTCTAGCCATGTGATTTTGATCAAATTATTTAATCTTTCTAGACTAGCTTTCTACCTGTATACTGGGGATTATAATAGTTTTAGCTTAGAGGATGTTTGGAAAATTTAAACGATTTCATATAGAGAAAGATTTTATAAAATAGTTTTACATATAACCACCCATCATTTTTTGTCATTCTGCTATTATCAGTAATTGATTTCTGCTGGAATAGGTCTTATTGAATTGTTTCTTATACAGGACCTTACAAATATAATTAATATTCTGAATATAACTAAGGAAAGACCAGGCACACACTTTTGTAAAGATGGCTATTCGTTCCATTTAACACTCCAGGGAATCTACACAATAGGCAGGACAACCACACTATTTAAAAAATAATAATAAAATATACCAGCTACTCCTCTTTGAAACAGTGGTGTTCAAACCTCTAATTGTGAATATAGCTGTTCACCTTTTTGAGTAACATTCTGTAAACTTGTCTGGTGTCTCATCATCTTGACTTCAAAGTCAAATCTTCTGCTGCTGGGCAAACCCAGGTGCCCTGGATTCCTTTACAAGCACAGCAATAGACAGAATGATTTGTGTAGCTGTCTTTGCTGGAAAGCTACCAAACTATGCTAACAATAAAGTATGTGCTCCAATCTATGTAAACCCTTACTTGCAAGGCTTGAAGTAACTGGAATGCTGGAAGGACAAAAGATATGGAAGCTAACTGGCATTGAAAACCATTTTTTCTGGGATCCCCTGAGGTGCTTCACCTATTCAGCCCCATATGACATGGCTTTGCACCTGTAAATAAGTTTAGCTTATAGGTCCTTCACCAAGTTAAGACGATGACTGAATCATGAGTCAGGATGCCTGGGGCAGAAGTGTCCAGGCTCTCTCTTGTATTTGAAAATAGAATAACAATAAAAATCATTTGGTACCTCATAGGCCCTTAAGTTTGTATTTTTATATTTTATTCCTCTGGATGTGAGGAAAGAAACATCTCCTTTTGTGTTAAGAAGAAATGAGTTTATATAACATGATTTATTTCATAATTTCTGAAATTAGAAACACCATTTAGTTACAATATATCCTAAATAGTTAGGATATATCCACAGTAAGGGACACTAAATGGTGTTCTTAATCCACATGCCCATGGTTCAGGAAAGCATGGGTTCCTACAATTTAGCAAAGTTTTCTATTGAAGTATCTTCCTTTTAGAAATGACATTGTTTTGCATAGATATTAATTTTCTCTGCCTCACCTTCTAAACTAGACATTCCTGGAAGCCAAAACAAGATGTGGTTGTGTGTTTGTTTTCTGTTCTCCAGTTTTTAGCATAGGACCTTAATTTCAACAAATTAATTTGTTAAATAATGAATTAATAGACAAAATGATTTACAAAGTTCTGAAATCTCTCTTCTGTACAATCCTGCTTAGATGATATGATCTGTTAGTAGTATTTCTTAAGGATCAGATAATACAACTTTCCAACTAAAATCTTCCAGAACAATCCAGATTTAAAATATAATATATTGTTGCCATATGGACTGTCAGTTTCTGGTTCAAGAAATACAAACATAGTGGGTACACTTCCTACAACTGTTGAGGAAAACTCTTTAACCTCAAAACCCCTCAACCATCCTTTAAGCAACATGACCTAAAAGGAAGAATATGGCCTTTGGAATCCAAGTGACCTAGGTTTAAATGCACATTCTGCTCTTTACTAGAGGTTTTTCCAGGACTTTTCACATGATTCTTACTGGCTTTGGAAAATACTGTTCTATCAAAAACCTACATGGAAACCAAATACAATAACAGAAAAAGACAGAACTTTTCTCCTTAAAGCAGAGTGAAGGGTCAGCCCCTAGTTCACTTGGTTATCCCTCCCTACCATGCCCAGCTCGACACTCCAAATTCCACTGGGTTCATGAAGGCAGAGCTCTGTGAAACAAACCTGGGAAACCCTAATGTCTTTCAGAATCAGAGAGCACTTACCTGAATCAAGCATGTTTATTCTGAAAATATTTTACAACCACAACACTGATTTGGTCTTTAATATTCAGGTAATTTCTTACTCTTAGAATCTTTTTTTTCTTTTTTCTGGTGGGGGAGAACAGATTTGTGAATAGTTTAACTTTCTAATCTGGCAAGTCCTGGGCCCTAATATTTTCTTTAAACTTTCCTTGCAAATTGAGCAGTATCTTCTTTAGGTTACTTCTCTCCCTTCCTATAGCCTAACATACAGAGCTGGAAATTCAAGGGGAAAGGAGTTAGACTCCAGCTTTTGATGTAAAATAGGCCATTGGTGCAAGAGATGGGTAGAATTGACGGGGGCACGGGGGACATCTTTGTGAGCAATCTTCCATGGCAAGGCCCGAGACCAACATAGGCAACAGTTTTACCAATGGCTCATCATCACACAACATGGGTTGCCATTTTTGCTGCCTCAAATAGCAGTTTGGAATTTCTCCAGCCTTCACTGGCCGTGTCCTTGCCAGCTTCGTTTTGCCACCCAGTGGCAAATGTAATGTACTTTAAAGGCAACGCAATATACTTTAATCTTTTATTACCATACCTTTCAAGTTTTTTTTTGTTTGTTTTGTTTTGAGAAGGAGCTTTGCTCTTGTTGCCCAGGCTGAAGTGCAATGGCATGATCTTAGCTCACCCCAACCTTCACCTGCTGGGTTCAAGCGATTCTCCTGCCTCAGCCTCCTGAGTAGCTGGGATTACAGGCATGCGCCACCATACCCATCTAATTTTGTATTTTTAGGACAGATGGGGTTTCTCCATGTTGGTCAGGCTGGTCTTAAACTCCCAACCTCAGGTGATCTGCCCACCTCAGCCTCCCAAAGTCCTGGGATTATAGATGTGAGCCACTGCGCCTGGCCTCATTCAAATTTTGGCATTAACTTCTCTATCAATTATCTATTGCTAATATGAAAAGCCACACCCAAAGAAAAAGCAGAACAATAACCTTGGTCACCAGTTTGGGCTAGTTTCAGTCGTGTATTTTCTATTCTGTTTTCAGAAACCAGCAGAAAATCGACGAGACAATTTTGACATTGTCCAAATGCATCCAGAAAATGGACTCAATTGTGACTGGATGATGCATAATGATCACATCCATGTACATAGCTTTTGTAAGAGGCTTCAGCTAGAGCTTCTCTGTTCTGTTTTCTCCATTTCCATCTGGCTAAGTCAGGCTCGTTCTCATCCTGGTTTTGGAGTTTGCACTAGAAACAAAAGAGGTTAAGCCCCACTGTGCAAACACCTTTTGAGCCTCTGCCTATGTATAATTTGCTAATATCACATTGGCCAAAATGCCACATGACTGAGTGAAGATTCGCAGGTTGGAGAAGTGAATTTCATTTTTTGATGGGTAGGGTGCCACAACCAAGTTGCAAAGGTGTACACATGCAAGGATGGAAAGAATTATTGCATTTATCTCTAAAAGCAACTTACCATGGATATATTATAATCAATTATAAGTTGTTTTTAATAATTTATTTTTTTCCTGATAAGGAATAAAGGTTAGAAAAATCTTTTAAAAATGAGTAACAGTAGAATGAAAATTATTCCTGAAATTGTTCATCATCCACTTGAATTTAGATATACTTTCTTAGAGGTGAGAAAGGAATTTGGAACAATATTTAGTGACTTGAGATTTATGCATTATCTTGCTTTCCTTGGGTGTAGGCCAAAATGTCCTTGAAATTATATTGACAACTCACAATTTCCTAGGAGACTGGAGAATCTGGCTTTAAAACTTGCAGAAACAGATGAAGATACGAAGCAAAAAACATAAAAGTGATCTATTAGTAGGTATAGTCTGATCTCCACTGAGACATTAATATCACGAAATCTCAAACATTCTGAGTATTTTTGTACTTCTAGTTCAGTTTTAATTTTCAGAAAACAATCATCTAAATTAGTCTACCTTTGATTAGTCTAATCATTACCTAAATGAGGGCCAGACGAGTGCATATAGTCTTCAAATGCACTTGTCTTGTGGGGAGGAAGTGGAAGCTGGCAGCTGGCAGGCAGCAAAAGCCCATTTATTCTGTATTAGAGTTCATCACATGCAGGCTAGGGCAATCTGACAAGTCAGTTGCAAGGCATCAAAGCAGTTTGAGAATTATTTCTTTTCATGATCGAAAAGTCTATGATAAATAAATTAATTTCAGGGAACACAAAACCTTCATCACTTGCCCTTAGCATCAATGTTGAGGACTTTAGGTCTTAAGCATAGGGGATGTAGGACTAGACTGAGCAAAAGACCTGAGAACCTTTTCTTTAATGTGTGTCCTAGTAGGCTTCCATCCTAGTGGATGCTTGTCACTCAGAAAAGGGCATGAGGGAAGAAAAGGGCACAGGAGCTGATGAATTAGCTCATTGTCTCTCAGAGCCCAGACCTTGTATGCCAATATTAACTGCCCTCTCAGCAAGTTCTGCAGTGCTGGGGTCATAACTCCACCCCCAGCTGTGGCTGTCTGTTGTGCATAGTCGTTTGGAATCTGATGACTCAAAGCCACCTTCCCAGGCAGCAGCCGGTGTCTTTGGATTTCTCTCTGCATTTAATGTTCCATTAACCTCTCACAGCTGGCCTTCTAATGCAAGCTCATCAGTTCAGCTAATCTTTGACTGATCTCTCCCCTTTTTGCAGGAGGTTTGTCATTAATGCATTCTCCCTCTGCTCCCTGCTTCCTCTCAGCCTATCAGTGCTCTCTATCAGTGCAAGCTGTGCTGGGGGCAGTTCATCCCACTGTCTGCTCAGCACCAGCTTTGTTGGGCTTCAGCACCTTTGGGCCCTAAGGCAATGTATGTCCAGGCCCATTAGACACTGGGTTAGAAGCAATGTGAGGATATCTCCTTGTGTAGGAACACGAGCTCTCAAAATTGAGCCTCCATTTCCTCATTTGACCCGCTAGTGTGCTCCTATTCACTTGATGCCCCCTCCCATAGCTATGACTAAAATTAATTACAGTAAAAAAAAATAGCAGTAACAATAGTTAATACACAATAATGCTGTGATATCAAAATGACAATAGTCAGTTTCATAGATCTGTGCCAGATCCTACATGGTCTGATTAAATTCTTACAGCATTTCTCTGAGTTAGGTAATTTTGATGAAAGAGAATGTATCAGGTCACAGGAAGTGTAATGAAGCTGCCCACGGCCATCCAACCAGTAAGGAAAAAGCCTGTGCTTCATCTTCCTTCCCTATTTCCTTTAAAACTTGAGCCTTTAACCACTATACTTAATAAAAAAGATAGCTACCAGTTATGTTGCCTGGGTTTTTACCTGTATCAACGTTTCAAAATTAAATGTAGTTTAGTACTTAAATCATTAACAAGGTTGATATAAATTAGTTTGGTACATTGAAGTATACAGTACATTAAGTTTATGCAAATTTTTAAAATAAAGTATGAAAAGAATGTTAAAAATAATTTCCAAGTATTATCTGTTAGATAAAGAATACCTTCTTCTTGTCTTCTGCTTTTAAGGGGAATATAAGTAGAAAGGTTTAAGAAACGCTTATGTGAGTATCACTGCTGCACTAGAGTGTTTTTAAGACACAGAAATGACATGACTGTATTCATATTTAAAATAGGTCTCTGGATAGCTTGGCTCCGGCTTAAGCTGTGCTACCTCACCTCTTACTCTCTGTCCCAACAAAACTGTCCTTTCAGATGCTCTTCAATATTTGGCCAACCATATTCTCTTTACTGACTCTTCTCTGACCCTTGAGGGCTCTTCACACCCCCTGCTATTCTAGGTATTTCATAGTCACCTTTTAGAGTTCAGTTCAAGTTACTACCTTAGGCGTCGTTACCCAATACACCACATCCTCTATTATCAACTCTGCTAACCCTGTGAATCTCTCCTTCTTAGTATATATTACAGTTCCCATTTTACATTTGGTGTTTTTTTTTTTTTTTTACTATTTGATTAAAAATTATTTTCATCAGTTTCACTAGACTAGGAGTATATCCTGTAAGAAGGCTGGGACCATGCCTACTTACCTGTTCCTACATTCATTCACAGTACCTGGTATATTGTGGATACTCAATAGTTGTTTAATGAAAGAAGAAAAGAAAGGATAAAGAATGATGGAAGGAAAGAGGCATATTAAATGTTGACATTACCCGTTCCTATCAACATGGCATACGCAGGAGGTAGGCCCAGATAATTCTCACTCATGTTGGGGCTCCCCATGTTTACCTGTTTGAGGTCATTCTTTGAACATGAACATGTTTGTCCTCCACACTGCGCAGTTTAGAAGGAATAAGAATTATAGCCAAAGAAGAGATTCTCATTTTATAGAATTTCAAGTCTGTAAATGAATAACCCCATTGTTTTACCCCTTAGTGGATGACTCGGAGTGAAATGAGCTCATCATCCACAGTAGAAACCTTCTGATCCGTGGAATTCCTCCTGGCTTTCCCGGACACCCACTTTCACTTCCCTGCTCCTTCACAGTACTTCCTAGACCACCATTATATAAACTACTTGAACTCAAATTTCCTTCTCATGGTTTACTTTTGGGGAACCCTAAGTAAGATAGCAAGAAAGGAGATAATATATTAAGGCAGGAGGAGGAAAGAACTAAAACGAGGAAGTAAAAAAGGAAAGAAATGAGAAGGAAGAAAGGAGAGGAGACAAAAAGGCGGGAGAAAGAGAAGAAAGGGAAAATTAGACATAGAGTAGGAAAAACAGAACAAAGGATGAGATAAAGGAAGGATGAGAAAGAAGAAAAGGATGGTGAAAACAAGGAAGAAAGAATGAAAGAAAAAGAACAAAAATGAAAGAAACAGCAAAGGGGAGGAATGTGGAAAAGAAAGTTGAGAGGCAAGGAGGAAAGGAAGAATGAAAAAAAGATAATTAAAAGAAAAAATAAAGCCAGAGGGAAAAAGCAGGGAGAATATATAAGGCAAACGAAAGAATGATAAAAGGACTAACAAATAAGGAAGAGACGGGGAGAAGTAGAAAAAAAAAGGAAGAACTTTAGGTTAAAACAAAAGAGAAAAAAGGGTAATTATTTTGAGCAGAAAAAACACGGACTTAGAGAAGCTGATGGCAAGGAGACAGAGGATTTTGGAAGAACATTTTCCTACACAAACTAAAATTATTGTTGTGCTTTTTCTCTATAATGTAAATGAACATATTCTCCTATCTGGTTAAGATGCCCAGCTCAGTGCCAAAGAGCATATCCTGGATGACGGCAAGACAGTCTTGCTTCTGTCTCAAATGACTGATTTACCTGTCCCCAGGTTCATGCCAAGTTTTCCTTTGGCACATATATGCCTGGGGTTCCATGGCTGTTCCCCCAAAGCAATGACCTTAACAAATATTGGTTGGGACAGCTGCCAAGCAGCAGCAAGTTAAGTAGTTTCCACCTGGAGCATCTCAGTGTATTTCAGGACTCAGAGGACAGGTGTAAGATGGGTTCACTGTGACAGGGAGAATATATGGGTCAGAACTAAAGTTACCAAAGAAGGACAAATGCCCATCCTCAGTGGGACATTTCACTGTGGTTTAATACTTTCCTATTTATGAGTGTGAAGCCTTTTTTTTTTCTGTCACAAGATAGTTATTTACAGCCCAGCCTTTGGGAACATTTTAAAGTTGGTGTTCTTTACAGTCATCTGCATTTTAAGTATTTTTTTTCTTTCCCCTAGATATAAGGAATTGAATTAACCTCAAAGCCAGAAATGAAAATCTAGGGCCTACATTTTAGAGTTTGTTCTGCCACCAACAAGTGATGTGACCTTAGAAATCACTTCAATTCTCTGTGCCTTTCTCCAGAACAGTTCAGATAAACTCAACAATATTCAAAGTGGGCTTTACAGAGCACCTTGTGGGTTACGTAGAAGGGGAAGGAGCCAGACCCTCCCTGTGGCCCATGGTTTCTCTGAAGCAGTCGTGATGACTTACTTTTTCATGTTGAGGTCTCAGTAAGCCTCCATATTATGTAGTAATAATTTTATTATTATGTAATAATATAAAATAATCATATCAATTATCTCTACAATCCTTTTCCTTCCTAAAATTCAAATTCTATAAATAAGCAAATAAAGATGAATATCCCTTAATAAGAATTTAAGTTAAAAATAGCATTTTCTTTAAATGGAAATGGTTGAATTATTAGAAAGCTAAATGTAAGTATATATTAAATTATGGAGACATTATAGCCACACCTAACAAGTGTGTTTCTGTGGGTCTGATTATTCTTATAACTCTTTAACTTCCCCAGCAGACTGAAAGGTTCCCACTGAGCTTTCTGAGAGACTGAAAAGGTATGTCTTTAAAAGGGTAGCTTAGGGGACATGTCACCTTCCCATCCCTGTGCTCTTATCAAAATGTCAGAGGAGCACATGCAGAGATGATGCATTTCCCCTTCCACATGCATTTAGCCTCTGTGGACTAGAAGGCTATCACAAAGGCTGAAAGAAAGAGGAAAATAAATTAAAATATTTTTTACATTAACTTTCCTCTGTGGTTTGTCCAGATCAGGAGAGAAGTTAAAGACACTTCTCTCCAAGGTTGGCAATTTCCAAGACATCCAGCTGTGTACAGAGTAGCGGTGGGGTCAAGGAAGAGGTGGCTTCTCCAGGACTCTCAAGCTCCAGCGGGCTTCTTGATCCATCTACTGAAGAAGCAGGGAGGGGTGAAAGGCATTGAGGAGATGAAATGCCAAGGTGAGAGGGAGTTCCTTGCTCACTGGGTAGCTCCCATTTGGATTAAGAAAGGATCCCTGGACAGCTGCAGCAATTATATAAAAATAGAAGTATTCTGTATATTTATGAACTTCATAAAATACTTCCTTATTTTTATGACTCTGAGGGATGGAGGACGGTGTTTTGTTTGTTCTAGGGTTTACAGTCATGACACTCAAGCCAGGTTTCAATTCACAGCTGCAGAAAAGGCGCTGTTCTGGGGCTCCCAGAATCCCTCAGATCTTCCAAGAAAGATGAATATTTTCATCTCCAAAGAGAGAAAACTCTCTGTTTGCAAGCAGACTGTTCTTATCAAGAGCCTTCTATTAAATGTTAATTTTTTAAAATGTGTAATTCTGATTATCTTCTATATAAAGAAAGTGAGAAGCTGTACAATAAAACAAAGATAAATTTAAAATATTTTAAATCTCAACTCCATTTTTTTTTACTAGTTGGGTAACCTTGGACAAATCATTTCATCTAAGTCTGCTTTTTTTTATCTGAAAAATATGGACAATAAAACTCACATCATCAAGTTGTACACTTGTAAAAATCTCTTAGCACATTGCCTAGTATATAGTTTATCTAGTTTTTTATTTTAATTGACAAAGTTCAAAACACTTTGTACAGCTAATCAGTTAAAGATTGTTTTATCCTAATAATGATTAAATCATTACTCAATCTTCATTATCATTCTAATCATAGATTCGATATACTAACAGAATGTAATTGTAAGCATTTGAATACCAAGGTAAATTTGTTATGTAATGGGAAGCTACTGAAGGCATTTGAGCTTGAGATTCATTAATTTCTTGCATACATACTTACTATGTGTTTACCTTGTATCAGGCACTGTTCCAGAAATTAGCAACAAACGGGTTTAGTAGACAAAAGTTATAAAGTTTACGTGCTCATGAGGATAAATAAGGAAGATGTTCTATCCTAAATGATCATCTGAGAGCAGAGTTCAGGAATTTAATAGAGTGAAAAGAAGACTGAATGAACGAAGGGAGAGATACAAAGGTTATGGGAAGGCAAGAGGTAAGACTGATTTGGAGGGAGAGTAAAGAGTTCTGTTTTAAAATGTTGCCAAGGCATCTCATTACATCTCTCCCGAACACATCATAAATGGGAGACTCTGGGGTTTGGGAGAGACTTCAAAATTTGAGTTTAAGTTGCACTAGAAAAATTCTAAATTTTAAAAAGGTATGAAAGTGTAGGATAGGAAAAGAGGAAATAAATAAAATAAAAACAATCGCATAAACAATGAATTTCTTCACCCTTAAACAATGAAGAAGGTAGGTGAGCTTACCCTGCAGCAGTCCTGGGAAAATCAGTGTATTGAGAACTTCCAGGTTAATATCTGCTATGTCCACATTTCTGTTGTTTTATCAAGGGAAAAACGTCATAATCCATGACAAGAATTGGAAATTTATCTGAATGTGCCCTGGAGCAAACAGAGTTATTTACTCAGCCAAAGTAGTTCGATAACCTTATTGCTCAGAAAATGATTGTTTCTTCTCCGTGGAAATAATTTTACTTTCCTGAAAGAAACCCAAGGAACTGACATAGTTTCTCTCAGAAAATATTAAGACAGTCCTGGGTTGACAACATGAGAGTCAGCGACTTACCTTGGGAAGAGCCACACATCAAACTGAGTAATCAATCTGTAAATAAACATTATTCATGTATTCCATTTTAAATTGAGTCACCAGATATGCTGTTGCTTTTGTGATGGAGAAATGTAAAAGGAATAATGAAACCTATGCATTATTAAAATACCAAATATAAAACTATAACAATACTATAAAATAACAGAGATTTACTACAAACAAAATGTCAAATGTGGAAGTATAATTCATGAATAACTAAATAAATTTAAGGCAATTGCTGAATGCATGGAGCTTTCAGTCTGGTTTAGGAATATATGTATGTAGTACATAGTAGATACCACATATTTTTAGCTACTATGATAACACCATTAATGAGCTAACACATCCATGAGATACATGACTATCTTTAATGCCTAAACCACATACAAAATAAATGCCCTGCTCCCAGAGTATGTCTCAGAAAAGGATAATTGTGACTACCTCTTACTGCCCCCAACAGGTTTCTTATTAAATGAATATGTCACTTCTCCTAAACTTTACTTAATTGTTAAGAAAGTAAAACAAAGACATCATATTTGATATTCTCTCTCCACCATTTATGAAAATGTTTTAATTATTTTCCTTCTGTGGGTTTCCAAAAGCAAAAGTAATTTATACAAAATATATACTCATTTATCCAAAATGACTTAGTTGTGATGTAATCTTAAACACATCAGTAAAGAAGGAATTCCAGCTTATGCCCCTTATATTGCTAGACAATTGGGTTTGTCCAATACTGTATTATTTCTTTGTCAATAATGCATAGGCATCAAGGCTGGACCAACTGATCTTTAGCTTATAGTTGTGAGCTGTTGGATAGTGGTACTGGATGAGACTCTGCAGATTTGAAATATGGGACCAAACCCAAGATATATGATATTCCAGGAAATGGGAATCACTGATTCATAAATGGTAGAAAGAGTGGCTTAAGAAAGGCATGATATTTAGAAGCAGAGATGGTTACATTGGCTTTGATCAGTGGGAGTCCATGCTGTTGGGACCACGCATAGTTTCCATCTCCGGCCTGGTCTTATTTACTCCTTTATATGTCTATTGTACCAGTACTGAAATAAACAATGACAATGACTGGCTGCAGTCAGTTTGCTGAGTCATTCTGACTTCTTAGTTATTTACATTTTCTCTCATGGTGAACAATCTCTGGTGGCTATAAATATGCAACACAAAGGTAGTCACACTGGAGACTCAGTTCCATAGTCTATTCACATAACTTTTTCCCAGACTCCCTTTTCCCTGATCTTTCAAACTTTCTTCTTTCAGTTGACTAACCAATCAGCCAAGGCATTTGGCACTATCCATGAGGCTGTATTTTTTCTGACTTTTGGCCACTTATTCTTCCATTTAGAGTCGACAAGGAAGTACACTGCAGGAAGCTGTGGCCATCAGAGGAATTTAACAATCTCTCTTGCTCTTCATCTCTGCTGCCTAAGTAGGGCTGTGCTATGGTCTAAATGTGTCCCTCTCCAAATGTATATGTTGAAACTTAATCCCCACTAAAATAGTATGATATTAAGAAGTGAGACATTGAGGAGACGATTAGGTAATAAGGGATTCTGTATGGCGCATAGGATTAAAAACTTTATGGAAGATTCTTCACACAGTATTTGTCCCTTTTTGCCCTTCCACCTTCCACCACGTAAGGACACAGTGTTCACCCCTTTTGCCACATGAGGACACAAGAAGGCCCTCAGCAGATAACGGGTACTGAATTCCAGTGTTTTGATTTTGGACTTTCCAGCCTCCAGAACGTAATAAATACTTTTTGGTTCTTTATAAATTACTCAGTCTCATGCATTTTGTTACAGCATCATAAAGAGGATAGAAAGATAGAAATTGGTACAGGGAGTGGGTGTTACTATAGAAAATATATTAAAATGTGTAAATGGCTTTTGAATTAGATAATGGGTAGAGGCTGGGACAATTTTAAAGTGTGTAGTAGAAAATGCCTATGCTGCCAGGAATGAAGCAGTAAGGGTAATTATGATGAGGGCTCAGAAAAAGAGGAGAGCTATAGAGAGAGCGTCCTTTTCCTTAGAGATTATCTAAGTGTTCATTATCAGAATTCTGGTAGAAATATGGACAGAAGAGGCAATTCTGATGAGATCTCAGACAAAAATGAGGAATATCTTATTGGAAACTGAAAGAAAAGCCATTTATTTTTGCTACAAAGTGGTAAAGAACTTGGCCAAATTGTGTTTGTGTCCTAGTACTATGTAGAGGGCAGAATTTAATAGCAATAAGCGAATATATTCCATGAAAGAAATCTCCAAGCAAAGTGTTCAGGGTGCTTCATGTCTTCTTTTGACTGCTTGTAGTGAAATATGGTAATAAAGAAATGAATGAAAGATAGAATTTGTAATGAAAAGGGGAGCAGAACTTAAAGATTTACAGAACTATCAGCCTGATCTAAAGGCTTGTTCAGAAGAGAATAACAAGATTGTGGTCAAGCAATTTGGTAGGGAGATCAGTACAGATAGAAGAAAACCAGATGCTATTCATCCATGCTTATGAATCACAGCAGTATTTCCAGGTGTGGACTATGCTGTTTCCAGATGCCAAAGATGCTACCGGACAACTATCTTTTCTTCTTAGTGGCAGGGATGAGAAAAGCAATAATTTTCCCTTTATTTTGCATGAAATTTCCTTATATGTTCTAGGTAAGCAAAACTTGAAAGATTCTCAAATTTTCAGAGGCTCTATCACCTACTTTCTGAATCTAATGTGTCTTAAAGATACTCCTAGCATACTTGCACATTTTACTCATATGTCATTGATGTTATATTGTTGATATATTGAGTCAATATAATGTTCTTTAGAGTAAGGTAGTCAAAATCCTTTTTTTTTTTTTTACTGCAATATGAGAGAGAGTAAGAGTGTTAAGAATAACCTGGGCAGGAATACAAATGTAAATTCTTGTTCATCTTATGTGATTATAAATGATATATTGTCCCCTTTATTGCTAGAGATAAAAAAGAAAGTATTTACTAGATAAATGAGTGCATACATATGAGGCCATCTTAAATTGCTCTTACATACCTACCATAGTCATCAAAGCAGCTGTAATAAGAGGTGCTACTTGGTTGAGTTTTGGGTAGTCTACTTTAATCCTCTGGGATTCATCTTATTTTTTATAGGGGATAAGTGAGAAATTAAATGCAAACTACCACATTTATCTTTTAGGTCTGCAGGAGGAGGGATGTGATATTGTTTCTGATTTACTGTCTTGGTTGGGGATAAAAAGAAGCAAATTTAGAGGCTTTTACTTGATTTTCCTACTCTTTACAATAGTTCTTAGCCCATAGATGAGGATGTAATGTGAAAGTTGTGTGAATTATCAAGAATGTCCATTTCCATTATACCTTTGGAATCTAGGAAATAACCATTGGGTGGGTTCATGTACCTAATGGACAACTATGAGCTAGATATGGACATACATTCCACTTATTACCTGACCTTTATATGATTCCACTCTAATAGCAGTGGCTAAATGCCTACCTTAGCATTTTTCTCAGTTCTATGAGTCTTTTAATTCCCCTTTCTACTTATTCTACATCTTTTATACCTTCCACGATCCTGTTATTTCTCTTTCCCTTGGCATCGGGCATCTCTGTCTAAGCTTACAATAGCCATCTTAACAAAATAACAACACTGTTTCATACGGTCCATGCCAGAGATTTAAAATCTGGTGTCAAAGTAGAGTGTTCTCCTATCAATAAACTTATCCCTATCCAGCTTTCTATCCAGTACCTGCCTTTTCTTCCTTTGATCCTATGTCAAAAAGATATGAAGTTATTTTTGCTCTGCTGGTTCCTGCTAGCACATGTACTCTGGGTCCTGCAGCTTCTTCTGGGCATAATCCCTTTTATCCTTCAGGAAGCCCAGGACTTCCATACCCAGGAAATCTTGTATTATATCTTGATCCCTGGTATATATTTGTCATATAAGAAGGAAGGGAGGCATCGATCCTGAGGCAGGCATATATTATCTTACAAGGCAAAAGCTTCTACCTGTTCTCCAAACAATAGGATGGGTGGTGAGAGAAAAAAAGTGGGACATTTTTGCATGCCCAGATGCTTCAGGGAAATCTTAGGATTCCAGAATTTTTAGCGTATTGACCCAGAATCCCCACTCCATGTCTCTGTGTCCTACTCCTTCCTAACTTGGGTATTGAGCTTGGCACAGTGGACTTTCTGGGCTGAAAATTCATCTTTCTTTGCTACTCTTATGACTCAGTCCTCTTCTTAATCTTTGCTTTTTTGACCTCAGGATAAAAGAGGAACATAAAAGCCTTCTTTATAAATTGCATAGTAGGCACTCTCATTTTCACACTTAACCTTAAATTGCTGGCATATTAACTTGAGCCTTTCCTTGTGGTTTTCCAGTGCATTAATGCTATTGAACAGTAGTCCTTGGATTTCAGATACAATGAAGAGCTAAAAAACAACTTTATAGGAAAAAAATCTAATAATCTGATTTAAAACTGGGCAAAAGAGTTGAATAGACATGTCTCAAAAGAAGATCTACATATGACAAAGAGAAATATGAAAAGGTGCTCAACATCATTGAACATCAGAGAGAAATGCAAATGAAACCATGATATGATATCATCTCATCCCAGTTCAAATGGCTTTTAACCCAGACAGGCAATAACAAAGGCTAGAGAGGATGTGTAGACAAGGGAAACCTTGTATGCTGTTGGTGGGAATGTATATCACTACGACCACTATGGAGAACAGTTTGGGGGTTCCTAAAAAACTAGAAATACAGCTACCATATTATCAAGTAACCTGACTGCTGGGAATATACTCAAAAGAAAGGAAATCAGTATATCAAAGAGATATCTGCACTCTCATGTTTATTGCAGCACTGTTCACAATAGCCAAGATTTGAAAGCAACCTGCGTCCATCAGCAGATGAATGGATATAAGAAATATGGAATTTATACACAATGGAGTACCATTTAACCATAAAAAGAATCAGATTCTGTCATTTGCAAAAACATAGATGGAATGAAGTTTATTATGTTATGTGAAATAAATCAGGCACAGAAAGACAAACATCACATGTTTTCATTTATTTCTGGGACCTAAAAATCAAAACAACTGAATTCACGGAAATAGAGAGTAGAATGATGGTTACCAGAGGCTGGGAAGGGTAGTGGAGAAGAGGGGAAAAGTAGAGATGGTTAATGGTACAAAAAATGTTAGAAAGAATGCATACAACTTAGTATTGATAGCACAACAGGGTGACTATAGTCAAAATAATTTAATTGTACATTCAAAAATAAGTAAAGAGTATAGATTATTTGTAACAAAGAGAATAAATGCTTGGGGAACTGGATACCCTGTTTTCTATGCTGTGATGATTATGCATTACATGCCTTTACCAAACCATCTCATATACCCGATAAATATAGATACCTACTATGTACCCATAAAAATTATAAAAGTAGTCACCTGATTCCATTGTCCTTGATATTAAGACTTCCCTGAGTCACTGCATGGCTAGGGCATTCCTATCCAAGGTAATTCATTCTAGTTCATCACCAGTAAAAGTTTTTATAATTGCACCAATAGAGCATCCCAGGGTCAATCAGATTTCTACTTACCCCAGCAGATGGTAGAATTCCAGAATTCTACTTTGGGGTTTGCTTATTCCAGGATCACTCCAGGCACCAACTCCATTACGTGAGATTCACTAGGAAACATTCAAATGGAAAACTATGTGTAGAAAGTGTGTTAGAAAGTCGCCTCTGTAACACCTATGAAGAAAGGAACAATACAAGATTGGTCAGAAGGAGAAATTGAAATGTAATGAAATAATGATTAATAATGCTGATGAAATAATAACATAATGAAATAATATCGGGCTATAATGAAGATATCAGCTGATCCCATGCAGAGCTCAGAAGCTGAGAAGGCTCTTTAGGCTTGTCCCACATTGAGGTGGCTATGCCTTTGGCTACCCACAGTGACATGGTTAATGGGCTGCCTTGTTGGTAGGGATCAGCTTTGATAGAGCAGCTTATTTTGGCTGAAAATACCTTTCCGTGGAAGGGCAAATCCATGAGCTGTCGGCAAGCAATATTCCTGACAATTGGGCAATAAATGCCTCCACTCTAAAGGTGGGACCTATGTAACTACTTTATGGTTATTTATACTGTTAATAGATGAGGCTTAAGAAGCCTTAGAAAATTTAACTTTTCAGATGTTTCGCACCTAGAACATTGTAGCAATGTCATTTAAAAACGTTTTCTCTCCTTAAAGATTAGATTCCTACCTAGACTGGCATTTTCTCCTTTTCTCTCAAACAGTAAGATTTTTTTTTCCCCTTTCAGTGAATCTTTTATGGTAAGGTACTGGTTTTTCCCAAGTTTCTCAAATCCTTGATGTCCTGAACCACTTTTTATGTCTGTATTATACATGCTCCCACTTTAGGAGAGTACCACTGTAACAATCCAAGCCTTCCAAGAGTTTCAGAAAAAGTTATCTGATCACGATTATTCCTCCAATTAGCTCATGTATCATATTTAATAGTTGTGGCTTACATGTTTGTACTTACCCTTCTAGAAAGGACTTATGCTTTCTCATAAAGTGTAAGTAGCAGCAAGTAAGCAATACCTATTTTATTATACTGTATGTACCTGGTAAATTAAGAATGGACATATAATGACTCTTTGAAGTTCTAGTACTTTATTTACCTTGACCATGCTATATCAGTTTAGGACTATAGCTTACAAGATAGGAGTTCAAATAAGAATTCTGACACTATCCATCCATATAGCATTGAGAAAATTCTGTAAAATCTCTAATCCCCAGTTCACCAATTTATGAAATGGAACCAACCTATGTAATGATGTTAATCTAAGAATAATAGGAGATAATGCCTGTGAAATTCCCCCATAACAATTAAGATTATATAAATGAAAAATTTTATCACAAATATTAAAAGTGCCCCATATTCTATGCAGGGATATTTCTGAAATCTTCTTTAATGCTTCTTGTCTATCTGTACCAATAACTTAACATTTTGTTGTATATTTATTTTTCAGAAGCCTATATTTTATGCCCTTACCTATATGGTAAGTAACTTAAGGGTTGGACTTTGTTAAGTTTATATTCCCTTGTATTTCCCTCTGGGTACAGTCACAATGCAGTATTCATGGTAGATACTCAATAAAAATTCTTTAGTTCTTTAGAGCTGTCCCACTTACTTTTAGGAATCACATCCATTTGAGGCTTTTATTATTTTTTCACTAATATGGAAAGTATCATCATTTCTGTATTCCTTCACACTATGCTCCATCTGATTTTCTTTTCGTCCATTAAATACTCTTAGTCTTTACATGATTTTTTCTTGCGGAATTGTCACGTATTTTTTCCTAAGAGGTTTCAATTGATTGGACTCTGATTCTCAAGGGAATTAAGTAGAGGAGAAGAAAAAAATTAAGAAAAGCTTCAGAGGTTGTAAGTCACAAGCAGTATTGACTGAGAAGGAACAGGGAGATTTTTCTTTGCCTTTCAAAATTGACTCAAATTTACTTTTGATGTCATTTTCAGCAGGAAATTGATTACAAAACTCAGAGTTGTCTCAAGAGATCATCTACTTCTTTTCATCCTTTGTACTTTTCAAGGAAACGCAATAGGTGGGTGGAACTTGTGAAACCTGAAGGGCTTTTTGAGTGGGAGTATGAGCCCAGTGAAGTAGGTTCGGCATTTCTGAAACTACCTAGTGCCTTAAAGATTGTATCTTTTTGAAGTGGGGTGCATTTAATCGTGGGATTCAAAAGTGCTAAAAAAGAGCCACTTCCTAAATACACTGCCATAGCATGTGCATAGCCCAACCAAATGCACATGTGATCTAAAGTGAATGAAGTGAAACTTAGGAAAAGATTTCCAAGAAAAAAAGAATTATACTTGAAGCAATAAGTCTAGGTCAGGAGAAATGGCATTTGGGTTTGCACCAGATGGTCTCTAAAATGGGTAGCAGTTCTCATTCTTCCCCATACCATTCTCATTTTCCTAAAATATACTTTTATTTATGGAGAAGTTAGGAGGAGGCATAACACAGTAACTCAAAGGAAGAAAAGCATTCCTAAGCAAGACAACACTAGTAGGTTCACTTGAGCATCATTCTTCCCAGAAACTGAAGTCGCTTCCTTCAGATGTTTGTCACCATTGTCACTGAAAATTTGTTCTATGACCCCAGAGCAACACATCCAGGATAGAATCAGGAAGTATGGATATCCTTATGTGGTTAAAAATAAATGTTACAAATTTGCCTCTTTTTAAAATCAAGATTGCGACATTCAATTATTCTTTTACCTAGCTGTTGCTAAAAAGATTGAAGCAAATATTGATGAAAAACCTAAACACTGATGTGGTAAAAATGGCACTTACATCTGCTAGTCAGGTGAACTCATTCTAGTCCTAGCCTGGCATTAATTAGGTATATATTCTAGGATAAACCTTACCTAAGACATTTCCTTTCTCTCCCAGACATAAAATAATAGAGGTTATAAAATAATGACTGGAAACTAGAGATCTTTATGAGATCTTTACAATTTCTCTGAATAAAGAACTCCTTTGAGAATATGATAAATTTTCTAAAACTACACAAGTTCACCAAATTTTGCTATTAAATTTAAGAGCTGAAATGCCTGTGCCCTGAAAAAAGTGAAAGAGATAATGTCTGCCTTTAGCCCAATCTAGTTAAGAATACAAAACATGTACAATGGAAATGACTTGAGAAGTATATAAAGTTGCAGCCAGGCAATGTAAATGTATAAAGAAAGAACGGCAAAGAAGCCAGCGCATCTCCATTATTCTAAGGCACTGAGATATACATATATATAATGAATATGTATATATAAATATGAGTGTGTGTATGTATATATACACAAATACATATGTGTATACATATATATACACATAATGTACATTTATATGCATACACTGTGCAGAAAAACTTATGTGAGTTGTGTGATTTAGCCATTAGGCTACCGCTCTATAATATTTGAGAAAGAACCTAGGTATGAGGTAATTAAAGCCCATTGAGACAGGGCCTGACTAATACTCACTGGAGTTAGAAAACAGGCTGAGAAACAGCATTATGGTGAAGAGGTAGCAAAACTAGGTTTTCTGAGCCTGGATAAGAACATGTCATTCCAGTTGAGATTTGATTATATTTTATTGTGTATTCTCAAATAGTACCTTATGGGGCATTGATATTCATAGTACGATTTCTAAAACTGCTTTAACTTTTGGAGGAGTGGTCAGCTTTTCCAAATATGCCCTGTGGGGAACATGCCTGCTTTCCAGAACATGCGAACCTGCTGCTTCAGTTGTGGTAGCATCTGTGCCTCTTATTTTCCTTGTCACTATGGTTCAGTAATGCTTTGGCTCCACAATGGGACTTTTGAACTAACACTTTTTATGGATTCTGTTGGGTCTGACAAACAGAGAAAGAGAGGTTTTCAACAACAACAAAAAAATCTGCAAAAGAAGCTCCAATCACTCCAAGTGGCAATAGAGAGTCATTAAATAAGACAAGAAATGCATTTTTATGTTATATTTAGGAAATTTGTGAATGCTGATGAAGCTCTTCTATGTTTTATCCCCTGGGCAATGTCACTGCATTGCCATGAATGTTGCATCTATATATATACATATAATATTTTTTATACATATACAATCTTCTATATCTTCTTTTCTCTCTTCTTTGAATAGTGGGTTTATGGATCCTTTATTCTGACTGGAATCATTTAGAGAATGATCTGTGGCTTGTAATGAGTGCTAATTTCAGCGCCTACTTGGTTCAAGGTTATCTTGAATATAATGCACTGGTTAATAGTGCCAACTACTAACCTCAGCCTCCCGAGGAATAAGCTGATGAATTTTTCATACACCTCTGCCACTCTTTATCCAGGTATATCATCATGGGGAGTTGAGTTTTCTCATCTATCATTCTTCAAACCTGAGCTTCCTCACCTACAATACAGACATTATAATAATAGCTCCCTCAATAGGTTTTTGGGACAATCAAATACAATAATCAAATAAAAGCGCTTAACATAGTACGTGGCATATTGTAGGATCTAAATAACGTTATCCATTTTTATTATGTGGGTTTAGTTCATCTTATTTTGGAATTGGCTTCAACTTCGACTGTTATGCTATATATAAAACTATGTAAAAGCACACAGAACCATCTTAGAGTAGCAATTCTAAGTCTATGCTCTGTTATTGTGTGTCAATAATATTATATGAGAGATCTATACATCAATATAAACTAATAAGTAGAGGCCCAGAGTCAGAAATCTAACTTTGACAAATGGTGGTCTTCATTAAGTGTAAAATGAAATTTTATTTGCTCTTGGCTATAAAAAACCCTAAGCATTACAGAAACATTCAGATAGCCAGAATAAACATATACATGTGTGCACACAGAAATATACACAAGCATACATGCAGACATACAACACATACCCATACATATATACATAATAGCATGTCTACACTTTTCAGGTATAGCATGGTAGAGAAAAATTAATGACGGTTCTCCATTTCTTAAGTACTGAGTCTCCTCAGTCCTTCCTTGTAAATGTCCTTTCCCACTGTCTTTCCTTCCTCCCCTTCTCTTCTATGTCCCCCACCTCTTACCCCAACCATGATCTTGATATGGGCTTCGATATTATTAAAAAATTGACTTGGGAGAGTGAAATAGTTATTCTGGGTAGCATGTTATTTTTGTGGAACTTAAAACAAAATTTTTTTTGAGAAAGAGTTTCACTGTCGCCCAGGCTGCAGTGCAGTGGTGTGATCTCGGCTCACTGCAACCTCCGCCTCCAAGTGATTCTCCTGCATCAGCCTTCTGAGTAGCTGGGGCTACAGGTGCATGCCACCATGCCCAGCTGATCTTTAGTATTTTAGTAGAGATGGAGTTTTACCGTGTTGCCCAGGCTTGTCGCAAACTCCTGAGCTCAGACAATCCGCCAGCCTTGGCCTCCCAAAGTGCCGAGATTACAGGCATGAGTCACCATATAATTGCTTTTTGTGACTTTTTATTTTTATTATTGACTAGGTTGTTTCTTTTAATTTCTTTCCATTATTTTCTTCACCCCACCTAATTTTGTGAAGAATGGCAAAAAGACCATGAATTTTCTCAGGAGAAAGTAACTTTTTGTTTTCCAATCAAACAAGTTGATGTGTGATAGAGTTCAATTTCACTTTTGGTAAGAGATGCCCAATCCACTTAGAAATTGATATCAGTACGAGATCTCTGCTAGTGGAGGATAGAGTGACTCTATTTAGTTTGAGCACCTGGAAGCCTCCATCTTTCAAGAGCACCAAATACGAGGACATGCATTTATCTGTGTTATTTATGTTTAACCACTCATAAGGACTGAGGAAACATAAAAGCATAAAAACTGATTGCTGAAAGTGGCTTAAGAAATCGTAATATGAAAAGTTTTACCTGGGTTTCACCCATGGGGCTACGTCTGCTAGTAAGTGGTCTTCATTAATTGCGTGTATGTGTATGTAGGATGGGGTGAAAGGGAAAGGTCCCTTGCAGAGACTCACAGTGAAGTTGTTCAGAGAAATGACTGCTTGAGGATGGCTGCTTGTTTGCTTGTTGGTTGATTTATTTGTTTTTGTCTTCCTCAATTAGATAAATCTATATGCCCTGAGATCTCTTTTTTTTATAGAATTTTACTGTTTATTTCTTTAAGTATTTTATCTGAATGCTATTTTAATTTTCACAATGCATGCTTCAATTTTACTTATATCATCCAGAGCTATGGTTTAGGCACATGCTACGCAGTGAGGCTTCCCTATATCTAGTTCTTTCATTTAAAAAAAACAACAACACATTTTAGGTAAATGAAGGATGTAGAGGAAGCCTTTATTTTGGAAATCAAGTTCCACATGTAAATGGATTCTCTGCACTGATTCCTTATTACACTCTGCAACTTACAAAAGGTTAAAGACTACTGGCCTAATTCATGTGGGATTTTTGACACTAGTACTACCCCTACCTCTGGTTTTTAGCAGGATATCTTATGAAACTCTAAGTAGAATATACTTTGGAATTTCATGTCCAGGAGTAAAATCTTCCCATGAATGAAAGTGAAATACGCTTACAGTTTTGAATTAGAAGTTCAACTAAACAATTGCAAAGAATAAACGGTTAATAGAAAAAGATGCCCAACAGTTGACTAAATCATATGAAAAGTCATTGATAGGCCAGGCTCTGTGGGTCACACCTGTTATCCCAGCACTTTGAGAAGCTGAGGTGGGCGGATCAAGAGATCAGGAGTTCGAGACCAGCCTGGCCAATATGGTGAAACCCCGTCTCTACTAGAAATACAAAAAGCAGCTGAGCATGGTGGTGTGTGCCTGTAGTCCCAGCTACCTGGGAGGCTGAAGCAGAAGAATCACTTGAACCCGGGAGGCGTAGGTTGCAGTGAGACAAGATTGCACCACTGCCCTCCAGCCTGAGTGACAGAGTGAAGCTCCATCTCAAAAAAAAAAAAAAAGTGATTGATAGAAATTATTTTGAAGAAAACTTTTCCTATCATAATTGAGACCCACCTCTTTTTATATCCTTAGGAAAGGTCAGCTTTGACAATACTGAGAAGTCCATGAGGAAAGATATTTTATCTTGTTTTGTTTTGTTCTTGTCAGTTTTATTTTAACTTTCTCTCTTTCTCCCCAAGGCATAGAATGCCATAAGATCTAAATAAATATATTTCTACATCACTCCAATAATACTGATTTCTTAGGTCTTAGCATTTGGATATTGAAATCTCTAAGAACTTAGAAATAAGTATTACTGAGGAAAATACAAGAATACTGGATTCTTTCAAAGTCTCAGCCTCTCATTTTCTTGACCTCTTCTCCTCCAGCATTCTTGCATTTTCCTCAGTTCAAACACTCATTCCATTGTTATTTCCAATGGCTGCTCATTTCCATTTTCCCAGTGTCAGGTATTCCACTCTGAGCCTCATCTGAATCTTTCTAATTTCTTTTTCTATCTTTCTTTATTTCTTATTTCTCTTTCTTTCTCTCTCTCTCTTTCTTTCTTTCCTTTTTCTTTCCCTCTCCTTCCTCCCACCCCTCCCCTCCTCACTCCTCCCCTCTCCTCTTTCTCAGAGTCTTGCTCTGTCACTCAGGTTAGAGTGCCTGGTACTATCTCGGATCACTGCAACCTCTGCCTCCCGGGCTCAAGTGATTCTCAATGCCTCAGCCTCCTGAGTAGCTGGGACTACAGATGCATGCCGTCATGCTCAGCTAATTTTTGTGGTTTTAGTAAAGACATGGTTTCGCCATGTTATCCAGGATGGTCTCAATCTCCTGACCTCATGATCCACTTGTCTCAGCCTCCCAAAGTGCTAGGATTACAGGTGTGAGCCACTGCATCCAACCCTCTAATATATTATTTCTAATATCACAGCTTCATTGTTTTTATACTTTTTGGAGTCTGCACTCTGTTGCTCATCTGATGTTTGAACTGTTTCTCCTGTAAATTCACATCCCTTCATGCAGAGATTTAGATTCCATCCTTCCTCTAAACCATGGACTATCATACTCTCACTTCTTTTCCCTTTTCTTCCTTTGATGGCTTAGCAGACAAAACCCCAACACTGGTTATGTCAAATACTCTGCTTGCTCTGTTTACAAATTTGCTCAGATATAGGTGAGTGAAGAAAAACAAGGCTGACTGATCTCACTTTAAATTAGTAGCCACCAACACCAAGTGCATTTTTCGTGCTGCTTAATAATCCTACTACGTTCCCTATTTCACCCACTTTTTCACTTTCCCACTGACCACTTCCCACCTTTGACTCTGCTCAACTCCAGTCCTTCCTCTATCTTCATTTTCTGCTGATGGCCTTGTTTGCTCTTTTGCTAGGAAAATAAACACAATTAGGTGAAAATGGCTGTATGTTCCCACAGTCAAATACTTTACTGTATTTTCCCCTGTGTTCTAATTCTTTGCTGTCCTTCTTATTACCATGGAGGAACTATCCTTCAAGAATATTTTTTCAGCAATTCTCCACTCTTTATCCTACATTATTAACACTTCCTGCTGATTTTATAAAGTATATCATTTCTCTGTGAATATAAATATGCTTTATATTTCCCATATGGAAAATAATAAAACAAATACAATAAAAAACCTTATTGAACTTCACGTATCTCTCCAACTACTACCTTCTTTCCTCCTTTTTACAGCAATGCTCACTAAAACAGCTTGTTACATTTGCTTTTTCTATTTCTCTCATCTCTTTTACAACCACTTGAATCAGACTGTGTCTTTGCCACTCCAATGAAACATTTCTTGTCAAGATCACAAATGGCCTCTACTTGGCTAGATGCCTTGGCTCATTTTTAACTGTATTACTTGCCCATCGGCAGTATTGGATATGGTTGATCATTCTTTCCTTGAATGTGTGTGTGTGTGTGTGAGTGTGTTTGTATGTGTTCTTGTTGTTGTTTGCTTCTGGGACATTATTTGCTCCTGTTTTTCCCCTTTTATTTGGCTGGTAGCTTCATACTCTTTCTTGTCCCAAGGTGATGATATCACAGAGTGATTACAGGCTGTAGACTCTCATTTGTTTCTACCCTAGCCTTCTCCCTTGAACTCTAGACATGGAATTATAACCAGAAACTGAGCATTTCTACTGGAATATCTACTAACAATGAAACTAACAATATTTTCTACAAAATCAGTAATTGCTAGCATTTAGTGCTTACCATGTCCCAGGCAATTTATATGTGTGTGTGTGTGTGTGTGAGTGTGTGTGTGTGTGTGTGTATTTTATATGTATCTGGGTTTATATATGCATATATATTAACTATATATTCACTTTGTGTATGTGTGTGTATGTGTGTGTGTGTGTATATATATATATATACTGTATTTTTCAACTACTCTATGAGATAATATTTTATCAGCACTTACTGTAAGTATCAATATATCAACATGGGTTATAACAATCAACATTTATTTCCAGATCATGTTAAATGTTGATAGTTGTAGGTTAGCTATGTCTGTGATATAGGAAAACACATTCCTCTCATTTCAAAGGCTCAGTTTCTGGTTACATTTCTATGTCTGGAGTTCAGGGGAAAAAGGTAGGGTAGAAAAAAAATGAAAGTCTATAGCCTGTGTATATACACTCTATGATATCATCACTTTGGGACAAGGAAGACCATGGAGTTACTGGCCAAATATGAATAAGAGGAAAAGAGAAGCAAACAACAACAAGAAGACACACACACACACACTCACACACACACACACCCACATACACTCACATTGTAAGTCACATGGAACAGATAGTGTATTATATTTCTATTGTTGCCATTGCAAATTACCACAAACTTAATTACTTTATTAATACAAATTTATTATTGACAATGTTGAATTTTACCTGAACTCTGTACCCCTGGAACACAGTGAAGGCTACTCCAGGCTAATCCCTCCTTCATCTTTTGTGTCTTGGGAAAGGATTTACTGCAAAGAGCCACCCTTTTCATAGACTAAGACTTAGGGATGCTGTCTTTGTTTATCTATCACACGGCCAGACATACATCCTCCAAATTTCCATTCTTTACAACTCAGTGATTAGCTGAACTGTTCTCACTAATAAATTGGAACAAAATTCTTGCTAATCAAACTTTGGTGAAGATTTACTCCATCCCCTAGGCTCTTGAACTTTAACCAGCACATAGCTCCACCTGAAATGCCCCCCTAAGAATATGCTGACATCAGGGTAAAATCTTCTCTGATCTACTATCCTATCAGGCCCAAACTTTTCATCCCACTTTCATACATTGAATTCTTATTATTTACTCCTCCCTATATAGGAAAACCTTTTTTGCTTAATTCTTAATGGATCTCATTGGGCAAAAATCAACGATTATCAAGGCTGTGTTCTTTCTGTGGGGGTGGGGTGAGAAACTAAAAGACAGAAACCTGTCTTTTCCACTTTTAAGGACTTTTTTGACTACAATGGGTCTACTAAGGTAATCCAGGGCAGGCTCCCTATTTTAAAGTCAGATCATTAGAAACATTAATTCTGTCTACACCTTTCATGCTCCTTTTGCCATATAATGTCATATAGTCACAGGTTCTGGAAATTAAAAGATGGACATCTTTGAGGACCATTATTTTGCTACTGTAAGTGATATAGATGATAGTATCCACTCCCTTGCTGTGCTCTTTATGAGAACATATTTCCACTTTCCATTATCAACCTGGGCATGTGACTTGCTTGGCAAATGAAATGTGAGAAAATATATTGGGCAGAGAAGAAATGAACAAAATAGAGAAATAGTGTGACCCACAGCCATTGTAAACTAATGTAAGAAGGAAATAAATGTTGCTTCACTAAGATTTGGGGAATGTTTATAGCAAACATGACGAATATGGGTCCAGAAAGGAGTGACTTTTGGGTAATAATAATGCAATCTGCAACTCTCTCTCTTTTTTTTTTTAAACTACAAATATACCATTGTAAACACAAAATATCTAAAGCCCCTCTTTTCCAGCTTCCAAGATGACTCTCAATAATTCTCACTTCATGCCATTCATTCGCCTATGTTGTACTGTCTAGCACAAATAAATAGGCTGATCTATATATAACCAATTAATAAGTTGCAGTAATGGTGCTGTGTGATTTCTGAGCTTGGGTCATAAAAATCATTACATATATTTCTTTTTGTGAAACTTGCTCTAGAGGAAGCCATCTGCCATGCCATAAAGATACTCAAGAACCCCAGTGGTGAAGTCCATGTGTAAGAATAAAGGCCTCCTGCCAACCAGTCAGTACCAATTTACTAGTCATGCAATTTCAGCATCTTGTAAGTAGATTCTCCAGCTTTAGCCAAGTGTTGAGATGAAAGCAGCATTTGCAATTAGAAGAGTTTACTTTTTCTATTCTATTACACCACAGTGAATGGACCCAAATCAATGGAAGACAGGTCAGGTGGCACAGTAAATATGTGGTGAAAATAGCAAGGAACGCACCTCGACTTGAAGGCAGCCTGCTGAGCCATTATGCACAGCATCCCACTCCTGAAGATCGTCAATCTTCAACCAGCCCATGTTGGAGATCTGCAGGTGATGGTGATGGAAAACTCCAGGCTCAGTAATTACTTCAGGGATGAGAAGCTGGCAAGCCTTTGAGTAGAGAAACTTCTGGGTGTGAGGGATTATGTGTCTCATAATGGATATGACTTAGAACATGGGCCAGGCACTGTGGCTCACACCTGTAATCCCAACACATTGGGAGGCCAAGGCGGGTGGATCACGAGGTCAGGAGTTCAAGACCAGCCTGACCAACATGGTGAAACCTCGTCTCTACTAAAAATACAAAATTAGCTGGGTGTGGTGGCACACGCCTGTAATCCCAGCTACTCAGGAGGCCAAGGCAGGAGAATTGCCTGAACCTGGAGGCAGAGGTTGCAGTGAGCCAAGATCGTGCCAATGCACTCCAGCCTGGGCAACAGAGTGAGACTTTATCTCAAA
>NW_016107373.1:5760398-5776199 GCF_001604975.1 Cebus imitator | reverse complement strand
AAAGAACATGAAGCAACAGAATATTCAACAAACTTGAAGAAAAACCCCAAGAGCTTTTTGTATAAAAAAAAAATTAACAGAAAAACGGTGATCTTAAAAAGGATACAAGTGAAACCAACTTGTTAGTTTCTCCCAGAATCAGTGTTCAGTATGATTTAGCATTTTTTTTAGGTTTAAAGTATATTTTAAATATGCTGAATAACTGAATACATGAAGGGTCTCCACTTTCTGTTTGTCATGCTTTAAACATTTTTCTTGAACATTAAAAACAGAAGGAGGGGAGAAAATGAATCCTATGGAGATAAAGGAAGGAAAACAGTTAAAATTTTGTTCCACTAAATTAGGTATTGCCCTTTTCTTCTTAATCAGTCAGAGAGAACAGTTTCTATATCTGTTTAGCTTCAGCCCAGAGCACTCTTTGCTCTTCCTTACTGAAGCTTGCATCTTCAAATCAGCAATTCTTCCTATTAAGTAATATTCCCATTAAATATTTCATCAGAAAGTTGGTTGCTTTTCTCATTTATCTTGTCCATATTCAATTACAGTGGTTATTATTATTTTATGGGGAGATGCTTGTAACTTTTCAATCTGCCTTGAATTTTTCTCTGGTAAAGCTAAAATATTTTATGGGATTTCCATCGACCCTACTGACAGTAGGGATTGAAATTCTGCCCCTTTGTTCTCGTTCCTATTTTTGAGGTTCAGGATCATTTTCACTCATATGGACAGGAGTTGTTAGAAAGCAGGTGCCAGAGATGGCTGGTGATTGTGCTTTTATTCCTATTTGCCAATCTGATAGGAAATGAAGCGTTTGGAAACTGAATTAAGTTGTCACACTTCCCACATACCTATTGAACAATTGAAATATTAAAGTTATTGTTTATTACAAACAGTAAATTAAACACACGTCGACCTTAGTTTATTACTTGAGTTTTCCTCACAAGTTTATAAAAGTACTACTCATAATAAATACCGTAGGAAATTTAAGAAATCTCAGTAAATTATATCGTTAAATGTCTGTTTTTTTCAGACGAAGAAGATGAAGTAATTTGTCCAATAGAACACAATTAGATCAAGAGTATAAGTTGTTTGTATAATTTGTTTTCCTTACATATATTCTTTCATTCTAAAATGCTTTTAAAAAGATGATCAATTCTGCTTTTCACATACATTTTTCTTTATAATCATATTTCTACTGATCTTGTTACTGGATCTTACTTGTTAGATATGTTGACAAGGTTTGTTTCTTGGTGTTTTTGCTGTAGATGCCCCTCCATTTTAACTGCATAATTTCCTCTCATCTCATTACATGTTAGTGAGCACTAAGCATTATCACTTCCATGATAAGCAAATGAAAGCAGACTCTAATGAAGCAAATTTTCACAATGTGTCATAACACTGATGGTTTATGGGTATTTTTTTATAAATTAACATAGATTATTTTCTAACGTCCTCAACCATTTTGGAGCTTATAGAAAGGTATACAAAACTGATATAGAAAGCCATGACCACATCTATGAAAATCAGATATCTGTAACTGTGCTATCATGAGGAATGCCTTTTACAGTACTAGTGTAGACCCTTGAGTACTGATACAACCCGTAAGCCATCAAAAAGGCTTTGACTTTCTTAAGAAGCATTTTTTCCTCTCCTGTAGGGGTGCCTTGACCACTGAACTTTAGGTGCACGGGGACATTGGGAAACCACACTCACCCTTATCCTTAATTTATGTATTTCCTTTGCACTGTTTTTCACATTGCAGTAAACTAAAGTAAAAGCGCCATTGAACTGATTCCAAATTATCATTCTTATTGACTTTGGAATATAGATTAGAATTCATGATCTAGCCAACATATCAGAATCTTTACTTTTTCTTTTACAAAGTGTAGACAGTGGAATCAATTTGTATTCTAGCATATGAATTCTTCTCACATTTAATGATATTTCACTTGGAATATTTTTTTTCAATGTGGGGCATTGCCAGTTTAGATACTTAAGAGGTTAGGGTGCTGCAAGTGTTCAGCATACAGATGACAGGAGTCAGCTTATAAGGAAGGCTGAGGCAGCTGTCAGTGTCTTATGTCCATAAGAAGGAACAGGAGTAAGAGGGAGATTGGTATATGACAGTCTCAAAGAGGAATAAAGGAAGGCCTAGCAAACATCCCCAGAGAAATACGTAAAATGCAGTACCCTCAAGCATAAGTCTGGTAACCATTCAATCTCAAGATTTGCTTCAGTGACATCCCAAGGCCTGGGAAATGCTTTGGAGAGGCACACCAATCTGGAGGCCAATACAAGCGGGCATTTTTATGTTTTGGTTACTAATGAAATCTGTCCAGGCTAATGGGAAAGGCAAAAACAAACACTCTAGACTGCTTTTTAAAATCAAGATGAGTTGTCCTGCTAAATACAAAGCAAAAAATAAATTAGAGCTTATTTCCCCTGAATTGTTAGCTTCTAAAAAGAAATGGATGGGGACAGAAATGACTGAACAAGGACACAGTGCTCATGAGCAAAACAAAATGGAAGGGAGAACAGAGAGAGTGGATGTAAGCAATAGACATCTGAATTTCTGTCAGAGTCTATATTTTATAACTATTTATTTACAGGCAGCCTGGGTGGGATTGTAACAGAATACAGCCCCAGTTGGAATATAAATTATAGCACGATTTAATTTCTTCCTCCCTCAAGAGTGTGAAGTTTTGTTTTGGTAAATTAGCAATTGCAGGATACCCATTAACTAGACCTGCAGCTACTGTTGGATTACATTCCAAAAATTTTCTAAAATATGCCAACACCCTGGGTCTGTAGACATAGGCATCCTGATATCTGGTGTTTACCATTAGTTGTTGTTTGTTTTGTTTTGTTTTTTACTGTAAATGTAATGTATTGGAGATTATTAGCATTTCTTATTGGGTGGTTAAACCAAATTGATTCTGGAGTATGCCAGTTTCTGTGATAATTGGAGAAACTTTCAGTTCTTCAAAAATACGAATCCCAGTTAACATGTATTCTCAGTGGGCAAAGATAAATGCAGGAGAAAGGTCAAAGGAGATATTTTGTGTTGATCATTTTCTCTATGGAATTATTAGGCAACTTGGTTGTCAAGGGAGGTCCTGTAACAAAAACACTGTAGGACCATATTCCTCTGTTCCAGGTCCTATTGCTTGCCTTATTTACCTAGTAAAATATATTCCGCAATGCAATGCCTCCTCACTGCCTCTGTGAAGTTCCCTCCGGTCCATTCATCAGTGTTCCTTGCCTGGACTATGGCAGTCATGTCCTGATTGGTCTCACTGCTTTTGCTCTTACTTTTCCTAAATGTTCTTCTCTATGCAGCAGCCCAGATAGTTCTTTCAAAGAGTAATCTAAGTCATATCACTCACCTACTCAAAATCTTCCAGTAACTTCAATTTGCATCTATAGTAACATACAGACCTTTGCTGTGGTTCGCAAGATCCTACCCAAGAGCCTGATGCCTGGTTCTTGATTATTCCTCTGATGTCATTTCCTACCTCCTATTCTCTCATTCACCACAATCAAGCTGACACTCTGGCTACCAAACAAATTCCCATTCAGACTAATGGTCCTTGTTGTCTCTGCCTAGAATACTCTTCTCCAGGTATTCTCAGGGCTTGCTCTCTGGCTGAATTCAGGCCTCTGCTAAGATACCAGTTTTGCAGGCCAACAGATCTAAAATAGACATTTCCTGGTTGCCACTCGTTTGAGTTTTCTTCACAACTTTATATCACTTTCTGAGTTTAGTTTATTATTTGGTCCCCTCCCAACCCTCTTTTCATGGCAGAAAATCAGAGCTGTATTTCTAGTGTTTAGAATGATTTCTGTTGCATAGAAAACTTTAGGAACCATTTGATCAAGGAATAAAAAAAATGAAGAAAATAAAGTATGGAGGGAAAGAGAGAGAGAAAGAGAAATAAATGGAGAAAGAAAGAGAGGGAGAAAAGGAGAGAATAAATAAGATGGAAATTGAATTGAAAAAAATTCTAAGTGATTCAGAGATTGTCTTCTTTTATAATTTATTGTTCTTAAAGATGAAATAAATAGGGTTAGCACATGAAGAAAGAGCTCCAATACCTAAAAGATATGTTTATACAAGCTAACAGTCACTTTCCTCAGTGAAAGAAACAAATGTGTGTAATGGGGTGGCATGTGATGAGGAAGAGAAAGCAGTTCCCTGAGTTGTCAAATTGTGTTTGTTTCATTTAGTTGATGTTAAGTAGCAATTCATCTGACAGACACACACACACAAACATAAACAAACAAAACAAAAAACAGAAATCAGAGAGAACTGAGGTTGTTCAATTAACACCAGCTGTGAATCAAACCTTGTAGCTTGTGATAAATTACATTAAATAAAAGAATATCATGCTTCTGTTATCAGGGTCTATGTTGGTTATTAGGTGAGAACTTGCTACAGACAACCACTGATGGATACTGCTCATTTTTCTAGTTTGTTCACCTCATGTAAAAATTGACAAACAAAAACAAATACCTGCACTTTGCTTTGTGGATAATTTTCCAAATCTTCAGTTTCCTCCCAGTTTTGAACAACACAATTTTTTAACTGAAGCAGATATCGTGCTTTACTTTAACTCACTATCTAGGAACAAAGTGGCTAAGTGCAAGCTTCCTAATTAGAATAAGTTTGTATGTTCTTTCTACAAACATCTGGGAAGTATAGTATTTACTCTGCACCAGGCATTGTGCTAGGTACACACCTTTAGTACTGCACTAAACAGCGGTGAATAAACACATTGATGAAGAATATTCCCTATTTCACATTGTGTCTTCTGAGACAATATTCAGGAATTTGGTATAGCAAATATCATTTTCTGAAATAGAAGTAGCCTTTATTATGTCAGATTCTATGTTGAGCCGCTTGTAACATTAACTAATGACCACACTCCTATTTGGGTACCATTGTCTTATTCTACAGACAAGGCAAAAGAATCTCAAAGAGATTGACACCCAAAGTAGCCACCTTGGTAGATAAAAAAGTCTATACTGCGATCCATATCTATCTGGCTCCAAAGTTTGTGATCTTTTCTACTATATCATATTGTCTTTGATTAAATTGTGGATATAGTTTATAGAGAGGAAAGAAATTTTTTCCTTCTGAAAAATGAGCCTTAGCTTGGTGCAACTGACAAACAGTTATCGTATAATCTCAGTGGATTTCAATTTCCCAGAACAAGAGCACTTGAGCCCATCTTGTTATTAATCTGGAAGAGTTCGAGGATGATTCTGGGTGTGTGTACCTGGAAGCAATAGCAGCATGCAGACTCATGATCTTTAAATCACAATAACTTAAAACAGTCAACAAACAATGGTTGAGATCAGCTCTCTGTGGAAGTAACCTCCACTCCACTCCACTAAGCAATAGATGTATTGCTGAGCTTAGTCACCAAACACATACCAGTTAAATGACCAAACGTAGGAAGATTTGAATGTATATCATTAGCAAATCTAAAACCACACTACAGACATTTAGTACAACTTACTATGAAAAAGAAAAAAATGTATCTAGAAAAGCTGAACACAACAGCGAAAATGTGAAAGATAATAGTGCTGTTTGGAATATTCTAATTCTCATTTTTTAGGGTGTGGAATATGTTTGGAATGTCCTGTGCTTTGAAGTCAGGCATGACCATCTGTTTTTCTTTAGGCAATGGAATATGAGAGGAAGCTTTGTCTTTGATTTCCAAGGCCAAGCAGTTAAGATTTAGTGCACAACATGCCCTCTCTCCTTTCCCCTGGAACAATAATTGGTGAGATTCCTGATGGTGAGGGCCCTCATCATGCTGAAACCCTGAGCTAGCACAGGTACCAGATCAACATGGACATGTGGTATGCGTGAGAAATAAACCTGTGTAGTTTTAAGCTACTGAAAATTGAAGATAGTTTGAACAACAGTGTAAACAGCTCATCCTGAAAAAAAAAAAAAAAAAAAAAAAAAAAACGACAACGACAACAACAACAAAAAACCAGCCTAACCTGACACTATGTAGAGCAGAGAGTCCCCTGAATGACACCATTTCAGATCCAACTTAGGAATGGAAAAAATTCATCAGTAATCACCTCGGTGCCATGAGCCACTGAAACTGCCTAATTAACTTCTCTTTTTCTGATCACCAAAATACCTTCCAATTAGAACCTTTCTTAGCATGTAGCCCATAGAAAAATGGTACACTAGTAGGCTGGCAGGAAACATTTGTTCTGCCTGCCAATTATAAACCTTTATGTTTATTGTTAAACTGACTTCTTGGCATTCTAAAATATTTATCAGATTTCTATTAATTTAGTTGATTTAGTTAATGTAGTTTAGTTGAGAGAATGACCACATGAGTGTAGGTCCATTGAATAAAATGGCTTTGGGGACCACACAACTGCTAGACAGAGAGTGATAGAGAGAGACAGACAGAGAGAGAGAGAGAGAGAGAGAGAGAGAGAGAGAGATTGCCTAGTCGTTTCTAACAAGATTCTTGTTCTAAATTCTGCTCTCATGAGATGACCAATCACTTTCTAGTCTTTCTGAATTTGATGAAACAAAATATTTTCATGAAGCTATGTATATACTTTTAATCAGTTCTCCTTAGATATTTATTTCTGGCCAAAAAGACAGGTTGGGGAAAACAAAAGCGGAAGCAGGTTGTCTCTGTTTTCCTGTAGAATTTCCAGATTGCCTCATGTGCTTGGATATTTTGTTGAACAAATAACCTCCTCCATCAAATTGACAGGTCTTTTTGGTTAACTTGTCTCCATAATAAATGTTCCATCACCTACATCTATTTTTATTAAACAAGGTGTGGTGAGGAAGGAGAAACGGTTTTATACAGTCAGTGGGCACTTCTGTTTTCAGCAGTTATTGCATTTTTAATTCATATTTTTATATCAGGTTAGAATAATATGTATTAGATGATTAATGTCAGGCTTGTAATAAGATTATTTTCTATTGTCATCAAATCTTATAGGAATTCTGGGACAGGTTATACCAGTTGAGAGTCACAAGTATTTGACGGCACCTGATTTATAAATTATTCTGTTCCTTCAGCTGTTGATCGATTTCTGGACATAAATAACAAAGAAAATGCCAGAGTAATAATTCATCCATTCTTTTTGGCCATGACTCGTGTTTCAGAAGCACTGTTTATTTTGCTTGGGTTCTGACTGGACTCATAATTTATCTGACCCCCTGCATGAAATGCTATTTGCTTTCCCTCTTTTGGGTTATCATCCCAAGAATGGGACAGCAAGAATTATACATTTATGTGACTAAAACCAAAACTCTGTAGACCTACGATCACCAATTCTGAACTGTATTTGCTAGAAGGAAGCCAGCACACAATCTTGAAAAAAAATAAATAGCATGAGTTAAACCTATTTTCCTCTTGAATTAATTTCAAAACCCTCAGCCTGCCACTCAAGACTTCATTTGTTCATTGACTGCTTCCCTTCCTCCCTTCCTCCTATCGCTTCTTCCTTCCTGCCCCATTCCCTCCCTCCTTTTCTTTCTTAATAAAATATGCCTTCATGTCTAGAAAATACTTCTTAAGTTCAGCTAGACTATTTATTACTCTCTAATCATACTTCATTCTTTTCAGACGCTGTGCCCTTGCTCACAATATTTTTTTCTACCCACAACATGCTCCCTATTTCATTTTCTATGACTACTAAGCCGCTTCTATTATGAAGCCATTTGATATATTTATTCTTCCGCTAAGCCTTTAACAAACACTTAAGTCTCTGTGCACCTCTTTGCTTGTACCTCTCTCCTGTGGGATTTAAAACTGTCTTCATTATTTTAGAATTTTTGTATACTCGCCTTTTTATCCTTATCTGAACGCCTTGCATAAAACATACATTAAAAATAAACTAAAACTAAAAAATAACAAGGAAGAATTACTACAGGAAAGTCATAGCACTAGGAGGTAAACACATCAGGGTTGAGACTTATCCTCTGTAACTTACTGGCTTGACATTCTGAAGACCCCCTTTGCCTCTCAATTGGCTTCTTTATAAATGTACATCTTTTCTTTTTTATATTTTTTCCTTGGAACAGATACAACTTCCAAATATATGACTGTAATACGTATCTTCTGTTAAATGATTTAACATCAAATAAGTCAGATTGAGGTAGGACGTAGGACTTGACTTTGGACCAGATTGAAGATTGAAACAAGGAAGAGGTGAAAGCACCACTCCCTAAGACACGCACACCAGTGTTATGTCAGTTTATCACTGCCATGGCAATGCTCAGAAGTTATCATCTCTTTCCACGGCCACAGCCCAGAAGTTACCACCCTTTTTCTAGAAGTTTCTGAATAACTGCTCTTTAATTTGCATGTAATTAAAAATGAGTATAAATATGACTGCAGAACTGCCCCTGAGCTGATACTCTCAACACACTACCTATGAGGTTGCTCTGCTCTGCAGGAGCTGTGCCCCCCTCAATAAAGCTGTTTTCTTCTACCACCAGCTCACTCTTGAATTCTTTCCCAAGCAGAACCAAAATCTTCCCAGGCTAAACCTCAATGTGGGGCTTACCTGCCCTGCATCTGATGGCACCTTAGGGGCTGAAGAGATAAGACAGCAGTGTGAGAGACAGTGAGAGAAGTGGTGGTTGGCAGATAGCAAGACAACAGCAAGAGGCAATCACAGGTGAGCAGAGCAGCACCAAGTAGACATAAAACAAAGCAGTCCGTGATCGAGGGTACAAAAGCTGCATCACTGAGGCTGTAACACCAAAGAACTGTTAACACTGCAAGTGCTAACAGGAGACAAAGGCTCCCTTCAGAGCCACCATCTTTCTTGGCAGGCAGTGGAGTTGCGTGAATAGGCAAGCAGCCATCCATAGTGACGCTGCCTTGTGTGGGACCTGCTGCTCTGAATAGCAGGTGGTGGGTTACCAGACTTCATGCCACAGCAGCTAAGCCCACCCTGTTGTGGGAACCTGAAGAGACCTTCACCTGAGTCCATGTGGAAGATCAGTCAGTGCCATTTTGTCTTTTGTGGATCTGTGTGGGTTCCCTCTTCTTCCCCATCCCCTGATAATATTGGATGAGCTAGGGAATATTAAAAGCCTTTGGCTAAGTGGTCAGCTAAAAGTTCCCCATTGTTTGAGTGCCCCAAAGCACATCTTTGCCATTCCATTCCATGGTCCTTTTACTCAATTTTATTGCTCTGCCGGACATCTTATTTTTAGTTCTAAAATGTATGTTTTGTTTGAATTTTGTTGCTTTGAGTTTCCATTAACTGTATTTGGGCAATTGTATAGGCAGGACACTTGATTGCGAGCGCTCCCTCATTGTGTGGACTCTGCATTGGTTGACTCCCAGATACTCTAGGGTTTCCAACATTTGGTGTGGGGACGCTTATTAGCTGATACTTGGATACTCTGGGTTTTTGGCATTTGGGATTTTTGGCCACCCCTTGCCATCAGATGTTCTGGGGTTTTCAGCACTGACATTCCCTCTAGGATTGTGGGGTAGAGGTCCACCCTCGTGTTATCATGGTCTTGCCTTTTCTTTTTTCCTGACCTAAAATTATCATTTCCCGTAATAGCATTTTTATTTCTTATTGGAACTTTATTTATACTTTTCCTTCTACACTGTTGTATTGGACCGAGTGTAGAAAGTTATCACCAAGACAAAGGTATGCCAGATTGCAGGGTCATTTATTATGCCGGCAACCACAGAGGACTCACGTCTCTCCAACCTGTGGTGTCAAAAGGAGGGTGCCATGACTTTTTATACCCGAAAAATCACCTTGGGTGTGGGGGTGAGGAGCGGGGATGGGGATGAAAAGGTTTCGGATATTCCAAGGGCTTGGGGATTCTGTGATTCACCTCCTGGGCGGAGACAAGGGCGGGGGTCTCCGGACATTCCAAGGTCTAGGGGACTTTTGTCATTCTGTTTGTTACCTCAGTGGTTTACAGAAGTCAAGATATACATTTGTTTACACATCGTCTGGGTGGTGATAGAAGTCACAGATTTTAGCAGTTACTGATAAGAAAAGGTAAGCAGTTTTACATAGTTTTGAGGAACAAACTGGCAGTTCTATTTACAGTGGCCAAGGACAGTAGTCATTGTGAGGAGAATGGGGCAGCCATTTCAACTTATTTAAAAAACAGTTTTGCATTTTATAAAATAGTGTTGCTCAGGTTCTGGCTCTAGGCCAGCACAATATCACAACACTTTGCTTAATAAAAATATTTCTTTGGTAATATATTATTCACCGGTAAAGACTTATAATTCATTCTCATGATGCATTGCTAACTGTGCTTAGAACTTCTGTTCAGGAAGTGAGAATTTAAAAGGGAAAAGTAGTAAAAACCCAAGTGCTTTTCCTCACACTAGATTTACAAAAACTTCTGTGTCCAGTAGAAATTATTCTCAGAAATGGAGATAATGACAAGCATTCTGGTAGACTCTCCACTAGGAGAGTCCTTTGGACTATTGGAGAAAATTCAAATTTAATTTAAATAAAAACTCATTTTCTATTGCCACAGTTTTTGAATTCAATACAAATTTTAAAATAAGCCTATCTGGCGTACGCATGACTTTTTATGTTATAATGATATTTAACAATTAGGCATTTTTTTCTGTAAAAAAGAAGGAAAATGGGAAAAGCTCTATGTATTTCTATAGTCCCAACTTGACAGCATAGGATAGACATCACACCCTGTGGGTCCTCTATTTGTGACCCAACTAGGCTCATTTTTATTTGTGGCTGTGAGTGGGAAAAAGACATTCCTAACTACTCCCAACTCCCCGGGGAGCTACCTGTTATTTTAGGAGTAGTTTTTCCTTGTATACAAAAAAAATGAGGAACACAGGTGAATGTATATTGCCCACCTTCCCTTCCAGGGGTCACAATGTAAAACCCAATAGGATCCAGGAACACTGGAAGTAAGTAAGCAATAGTATTAACTCTGGTATAATTGGGGCAGCAACAACACTAGTGACACCCTGGGGTAACTTTGTCCACCATGAGTTAACGCAAAGAACTTGACTCAAATCCTGGAATCCTTAGCCACCAACACAGGTAGGCACTAAAGAGAATTAAAGAATTTCTAGACCCTTTGGTAAATGTAGTTCTCAATAACAGACTAGCATTGAATTATTTACTAGCTAAACAAGATGGAGTCTGTGCAGTTATTAATACCATCTCCTGCACATATGTTAACAACTTCAGACAGGCTGAGGTTAACACTTAAAATATCCAAGAGCAAAACTACCTGGTTACATGAATGTACCCAGGGCACTGACCTCAACTATATCTGGTTGACTATCAAAAATGCCTTTCCAAGTCTCATCTGCTTTTGACTTCTCCTAGGACCTTTGATAGCTGCTGTATTAGTCCAATCTCACACTGCTAATAAAGACATAACCAAGACGGCTTAATTTATAAAGGAATATAAAGGAATGTATAAGAGGTCTGGGGAGAAGGCCATGAAATTTTCTAGACAAGCCAGGAGGTAAAACTCTCTATCCTGGGGATATTGATGACTCATCTAGTGACCATAAAAATGATTTCCTAATGCTAGGAATTGACTCACAGTTCAGCATGGCTGTGGAGGCTTCAGGAAATTTACAACCATGGCGAAAGGGGAAGCAAATGTGTCCTTCTTCATGAGGTGGCAGGAGGGAAAAATGCTGATCAAAAAGCAGGGAAAGCCCATTATTAAGCCATAACATCTTGTGAGAACTCACTCACTATCAGGAGAACGGCAGCACGGGGGTAGCCACCCCCATGATTCAATTACCTCCCAATGGGTTCCTCCCAGGACATGTGAGGATTATGGGAACTACGATTCAAGATGAGATTTGAATGGGGACACAGCCAAACTATATCAGCTCTCTTGTTATTACTAATCTTTGGCCCCTGCTTGTTTAACTTTTTAGTAAAGTTTGTGTCCTCTGCATTACAACAATTCCAGTTAAAGACCATGCTTGCAGAAGGCTTCAGATCATTCCTGTCTACTGATCTGGAGAATAAAAGCATTCTGCCTTTGGGCCTCTTAGATCAGATACCCAGAGATTTTTACCCTACAATGTTAGGTAGGGCCTCCATAACCTCAGGACAAAGTAGTTACAAAAGATGGATCTCCACCTTTCTGCAGCTCCCTTGAGATTAAGAAAGGGTACCTAATCCTCCTTCTACCTAAGGGGAATGAGGTAGGAGGCAGGACTTTACTTCAGACCAGACTGAAGACTGGCTAAAATAGGGAAGGGGTGAATGCACCTCTCCATAAGACACATCTATCAATGCATGCCAGTTTAACATTGCCATACAATACTCGTTACTGCCCCTTTCCATGGCAATGACCCAGAAGTTATCATCTTATTTCTAGAAATTTCTGAATAACCTGCTCCTTAATTTCCCTGTAATTAAATATGGGCATAAACATGACTAAAGAACTGCCCTTGAGCTACTGCTGTCAACACCCTGCCAGTGGGGTAGCCCTGCTCTGCAGGAGCAATCACAGAGCTATAACATTGTCACCTTCATAAAGCTGTTTTCTTCTACAATTGGCTCACTCTAGAATTCTTTTTTTTTTTTTTTTTTAAGACGGAGTTTCACTCTTCTTGCCCAGGCTGGAGTGCATTGGCACGATCTCGGCTCACCACAACCTCTGCCTCCCAGGTTCAAGTGATTTTCCTGCCTTAGCCTCTGGAATAGCTGGGACTGCAGGCATGCACCACTGTGCCTGGCTAATTTTGTATTTTTAGTAGAGACAAGGTTTCTCCATGTTGGTCCGGCTGGTCTTGAACTCCTGACCTCAGGTGATCTGCCCGCCTCGGCCTCCCAAAGTGCTGGGATTACAGGTGTGAGCCACTGCACCTGGCCAGCTCACTCTAGAATTCTTTCCCTTGCTACCTTCCCTGGTTAATCCCCCTATTGGGGCTCACCTGCTGATCTGGTTTGGCTGTGTGTTCACCCAAATCTCATCTTGAATTGCAGCTCCCATTATCCTCATATGTCATGGGAGGGACCCGATAGGAGGTAACTGAATCATGGGAGTGGGTTTTCCCTGTGCTGTTTTCATGATAGTGAATAATTCACACAAAATCTGATGGTTTTATAAAGGGCAGTTTCCCTGAACTTACTCTCTCTCCCACTACCATTTAAGACATGTCTTTGCTCCTCCATCTTATGCCATGATTGTGAGTCCTCCCCTGCCATGTGGACATGTGGAGGGGAGGTCCATTAGGTCCATTAAACCTTTTGTTCTTTGTCAGTTACTCAGTATTGGGTATGTCTTTATTAGCTGCATGAGAACAGACTCATACACTTGTCCTGCATCAAGATGACCTCACTATCATAGTTAGGGGCTTTAAAATATGTAGGGGTAACTATATATATCCGATTATTCAGAAGGTTCAACATATTCAGTTGCTTCAGTATAATAATAACAGATACCCATTATTTAGGACTTTGTAAATGGCAGCCACTGTGCTAATTATTTTAGATTATGCTCTCCAATCCTCACTGAAGCAAATAAAAAAATTATAAGTTGGTGGATTTTACTGTAACTACTTTATTCATAAGAAAACTTCAGCACAGTTAGGTTAAGTGATTTGGCTCTTTCAGAGTCGGGATGTAAACCAACATTTGTCTGATATTAACGCCCATGCTCTTTCTACTAAATAAATTAAAATAACTAAGTATCCTATACATGTACATTATTGAATACTAAAATATACTCTATTTTTGTGCATTTGATGACACTAAACATCATGAGAGTTTTCAGATATCTCAAGTGTAAGTAAATAGGTCTCTTTCAATAAACTTGGATTTGAAATTAGGGACTTTTATTGCCACTTCAAATAGTAACATTTTAATCAACTCTATAAACAACCAGTGCAGGCCTAAAGGGGGCATGTAAAGAATACTTCACTGTCTTCAGTATCCTTGGTCTGATTACTGTGCTGCTCTAGCCCTGACTGAGTTGTGTTTTCAGCAGTGTTTCCATTTTTGTGCAGAATCATCCACCCTGTTCTTCTCCAGGTACTACAGTGTTTATAACACAGGAGGCTGGAATCTGTAATACAGCAATAGAACAAAGCAAGCCTAAAGATTACCAGAATATCCAAGTCAAAGTCTTGTCATAGCCCAGGCAAAGATCTTTGTCCATTGCATTTAATGATGCATACCTAGGGTCTATTATTGGCAGAGTATCAGTTCTCTGTACATGTTTATTGAACAAATCATTATAAGTTGATTATCTATTTTGGCAGCCATCATTTATTACTATTTCATCTATTGGGTTTGGGGTTTTGTATCTTTTGCTTTTCTTTCTTTCTCTTTCTTTCTTCCTCTCTCCCTCCCTCCCTCTCCTTCCTTCCTTTTTTTTCCCCCTTTTCCTTTCCCTTTCCCTTTCCTTTCTTTCTGAGAGGGAGTTTCATTCCTTTTGCCCAGCTGGAGTGCAATGGCACAATCTTGGCTCACCGCAACCTCTACCTCCTGGGTTCAAGCAATTCTCCTGCCTCAGCCTCCCCAGTACCTGGGATTACCGGCATGCACCACCATGCCCAGCTAATTTTGTATTTTTAGTAGAGACAGGGTTTCTCCATGTTGGACAGGCTGGTCTCAAACTCCCGACCTCAGTTGATCTGCCCACCTTGGCCTCCCAATGTGCTGGGATTACAGGCCTGAGCTACCGTGCCTGGCCTTTGCTTTTCTTTTGGTTTTGATGTTGTTTTGACTAGCTTTCACTATCTTCCAAATATAATTTAAAAAATCTTTTATTCAGTCTTTTCTCCTACTATGTATCTTTTAGATTTGTTTACTTTTCTATAACATATCAAAAATCTCTAATTTTGGCATAAACATATAAAACGTTTTACTGTATAGATTTTTGTACCACTATTATTACCACAAGAAAGCTTTCCAAATTTATAGATAAGTATTGTTAGTTTTTGCATCAGAAACACCTAGTCTGCTGCTTTTTATATCATGACTTCATAGTATGTCTTCCATTTTTCTCATTTTTTTTTTTTTAAATTGGTTTAGCCAGTTGTTGACTCTCATATCTTTGGCAGTTTTTCCAGTGCTGCATAAAAAAGTTGTGATGGTAGTGTCACTGCACACAATTGTGTCCTGTTGATCCCTCTGTTGTACAACGTGAGTACTTCAGATATTGCCCCTTGCACAAACCTGACTCATCTTCAAGTGAAGACAGTGTCTGAAGTTTTTGTCTTAGGAGTAATGTTTGATGCAGGATTTTGATAAGTGACATTTAGCCAAGTTATTTAATCTTATATCTCTAAAGTGCAAAGACTTTATTTAAAATTGGAAATCAATAGTAACTCTTTTTTAAAAAACATCTTTTTCTTTATTGAGTAAAGAAAATGTAATTTCCTTTTTTCTGTTATAAGTAAACTAGTGAAACTACATTGATTAACTGCTGGATAAATTGGAACAAAAAATCCACAACTATCCTGGTTTACCTAATACTTGGTCCCATTTGTTGTAATATGCTGTAGTTTTTATTAGTGAAAATTACATTTGGTATTTTGGTATCTACATTTATAAACTAAATGTGCCTATAGCTTAGTTACTTTAACTCTTTCTCTAGTCTTCAGTGAAGGTTACCCTGACCTTGTAAAATTAGAAAGATTTTAAATATTTTTCTATTGTATCAAACACATTAGATAGAATAAGAATTATTTGTTTCTTGAAGGTCTTTTTTCAACAGCAATAATTTTCACTAAATGATTTGATTACACTCTGACTTTCTAGATAGATTATGGCATCTTTTCTAGATTTATTTTTATT
>NW_016107373.1:5688325-5760318 GCF_001604975.1 Cebus imitator | reverse complement strand
AATTCTCCTGCCTCAGCCTCCTGAGTAGCTGGGATTACAGGCATGCGCCACCATGCCCAGTTAATTTTTTGTATTTTTAGTAGAGACAGGGTTTCACCATGCTGACCAGGATGGTCTCGATCTCTTGACCTCGTGATCCACCCGCCTCGGCCTCCCAAAGTGCTGGGATTACAGGCTTGAGCCACCGCGCCCGGCCTTTTATTGTTATTCAGTAATACTTCAAGACTATTTGCAGATAGAAGTATCATATCATGTTCCACATACCATGTCATATTTTGCAAACTCTTTCTCTAAGTGAGATATTTTTTGTGCTCAAATAATCCCAATTAAAGTTCAGTGAAAAAATGAAATAAAGTTTTCTTTGTTTCATTCCCAAAGACTGGATACTATGGACTTAATCCCTTCTGTGGAATCCGCTGGCTATACTTCTGTCTTTAAAATGGTTTCTGACAAAAAGCTTTGCATAGCAAAGTTTTTGAGATATAATGCATTTAAAGATATATGCACTGAAACTTCATATTTAATAATTTGTACAGATATAGAATCTGGGTTCAAAATCTTTTACTTTTAATGTATTAAAATATTAATTCAGCATCAGAAATATTACTGTTAGTTGTCCACTGTCATTCTGATTTTTATTCTTTTAGCTGTGACCTGAGAACTGTTAATAAATGTATTTTCATCTTGATGTTTTTAAATTTTATTAAAATATGTCTGGGTGGGAAATTTTTCTTATCTATACTATTTAACATCTGATGAACCTCTTTAGTCTAAGGCCTTCCATTTTTCCTTATTTCTATAAAACATATAATCATTACTTCTTCAATATTTTATCTTTCCTTTTGTCATATTTGTTGAAATTAAGTGGTTATAGATGTATGGTGTTATTTCTAAGGTCTCTGTTGTGTTCCTTTGGCCCATATGCCTGTTTTGGTACCAGTACCATGCTGTTTTGGTTACTGTAGACTTGTAATATAGTTTGAAGTCAGGTAGTGTGATACCTCCAGCTTTGTTTTTCTGCTTAGGATTTTCTTGGCTATACAGGCTCTTTTTGGCTCCATATGAAATTTAAAGTAGTTTTTAAAAATTATGTAAAGAATGTCAATGGTATTTTAATGGGAGTAACATTAAATCTATAAATTACTTTGGGCAGTATGGCCATTTTCATGATATTGATTCTTCCTGTTCATGAGGATGGAATATTTTTCCATTTGTTTGTGTCCTCTCTTATTTCCTTTAGCTGTGGTTTGTAGGTCTCCTTGAAGAGGTCTTCACATCCCTTGTTGGCTGTATTCCTAGGTATTTTATTCTCTTTGTAGCAATTGTGAATAGAAGTTCATTTATAATTTTGCTCTATGCTTGTCTATTGTTGTTGTATAGGAATGCTTGTGATTTTTGCAAATTGATTTTGTATCCTGAGACTCTGCTGAAGTTGCTTATCAGCTTAAAGAGTTTTGGGGCTGAGAGGATGGCTTTTCTAAATATACAATCATCTGCAAACAGGCAATTTGACATCCTCTCCTCCTAATCAAACACCGTCTATTTCTTTCTCTCCCCTGATTGCCTTGGCCAGAACTTCTAATACTATGTTGAATATCAGTGGTGAAAGAAGGCGTCCTGTCTTGTGCCAGTTTTCAAAGAGAATGCTTCCAGCTTTTGCCCATTTAGTATATTGGCTATGAGTCTGTCATAAATAGCTTTTATTATTTCGAGATATATTCCTGTAATATCTAGTTTATTGAGAGGTTTTAACATAAAGTGATGTTGAACTTTATCAGAGGCCTTTTCTGCATCTATTGAGATGATCATCTATTGAGATGATCACGTGTTTTTTGTCGTTGGTTCTGTTTATGTGATAGATTACATTTATTGATTTGTATATGTTGAACCATCCTTGCATCCCAGGGATGAAGCTCACTTGATCGTGGTGGATAAGCTTTTCGATGTGCTGCTGGATTCCATTTGCCAGTATTTTATTGAGGATTTTCACATCTGTGTTCATCAGAGTTATTGGCCTGAAGTTTTCTTTTTTTGTTGTGTCTCTTCCAGGGTTTGGTATCAGGATGATACTGGCTTCATAAAATGAGTTAAGGAGAAGTCTCTTTTTCAATCGTTTGTGATAGTTTCAGAAGGAGCATTACCACCTCCTCCTTGTACTTGTGGTAGAGTTTGGCTGTGAATTCGTCTTGTCCTATAATTTTTAAAATTGTAGGCTATTAAATATTATTTCAATTTCAGAACTAGTTATTGGTCTATTCAGGTATTTGACTTCTGCTTGGTTTAGTCTTGGGATGGTGGATGTGTCCAGGAACTTATCCACTTCTAGATTTTCTAGTGTATTTGCATAGAGGTGTTTATAGTATTCTCTGATGGCAGTTTGTATTTCTGCGGGGTCAGTAGTGACATGCCCTTTATCATTTTCATTGTGTCTATTTGATTATTCTCTATTTTTTTTATTTATTAGTCTAGCTAGTGGTCTATTTTGCTAATTTTTTTCAAAAACAACAACAATAACCACCACAACAAAAAAACACCTCCTGGATTCATTGATTTATTGAAGGGTTGTTCATGCCTCTATGTCCTTCTGTCCTGCTCTGACATTAATTATTTCTTGCCTTCTGCTAGCTTTTGTATTTGTTTGCTCTTGCTTTTCTAACTCTTTTAATTGTGACGTTAGGGTGTCGATTTGAGATCTTTGTAGCTTTCTGATATTGGCATTTAGTGCTATAAATTTCCCACTGCTTTAGCTGGGTCCCAGAGATTCTGATATGTTGTATTTTGTTCTCATTGGCTTCAAAAACCTTCTTGATTTCAGCCTTAATTTCATTATTTACCCAGAAGTATTCAGGAACAGGTTGTTCAATTTTCATATAGTTGTGTGGCTTTGAGTGGGTTTCTTCTAATCCTAACTTGTAATTTGATTGCACTGTAGTCTGAGAGACTATTAGTTATGATTTCAGTTCTTTTGCATTTGCTGTGTTTTACTTTCAATTATGTAGTTGATTTTAGAATAAGTGCCATGTGGCACTGAGAAGAATGTATATTTTGTTTATTTGGGGTAGAGAGTTTTGCAGCTGTCCATTAAGTCCATTTGATCCAGAGCCGAGTTCAAGTCCTGAATATCTTTGTTAATTTTCTATCTCATTGATCTGTTCATTATTGACAGTGGGGTATTCAAGGCTATCACTATTGTTGGGTGGGAGTCTAAGTCTCTTCGTAGGTGTCTAGGAACTCGTTTTACGAATATGGGTGCTCCATATTGGGTATATACATATTTAGAATAGTTACCTCTTCTTGTTGAATTGATCTCTGTACCATTATGTAATGCCCTTCTTTGTCTTTTTTGATCATTCTTGGTGTAAAGTCTGTTTTGTCAGAGACTAGAAATGAAATCCATGCTTTTTTTTTTTTTTTTCCATTTGCTTTGTAAATTTTCTTCCACCTCTCTACTTTGAGCCTATGTGTGTCTTTGCAAGTGAGATGGGTCTCCTGATTATGGCACACCAATGGGACTTGACTGCTTATCCAATTTGCCAGTCTCTGTCTTTTAATTGGGACATTTAGCCCATTTACATTTAAGGTTAATATTGTTATGTATGAATTTGATCCTGTCATCATCATGCTATCTGGTTATTTGTCACACCAGTTGATGCAGTTTCTTCATAGGGTTATTGGTCTTTATATTTTGGTGTGTTTTTACAGTGGCTGGTACCAGTATTTCATTTCCATATTTAATGCTTCCTTCAGGACCTCTTGCAAGGCAGGCCTGGTGGTGACAAAATTCTTCAGCATTTGCTTTTCTATAAAGGATTTTATTTCTCTTTCACTTATAAAACTTAGTTCGGCTGGATAATGAAATTCTGGGTTGAAAATTCTTTTCTGTAAGAATGTTAACTATTGTTCCCCACTCTCTTCTGGCTTGTAGGGCTTTTGCTGAGAGGACATTTGTTAGTTCAGTGGCCTTCCCTATGTAGGTGACCTGGCCTTTCTCTCAGGCTGCCTTTAGCATTTTTCTTCCATTTCAGTTTTGGAGAATGATTATGTGTCTTGGGTTTGATTTTCTCGGGGGTATCTTAGTGTAGTATTCTGTGTATTTCCTAAATTTGAATATTGACTTGTTTTGCTAGGTTGGGAAAGTTCACCTGGATAATATCCTGAGGTGTGTTTTCCAATACGGTTCCATTCTCCCTGTCTCTTTCAGGTACTCCAATCAGTGCTACATTCATTATTTTTACATAGTCTCATATTACTCAGAAGTTTTATTTGTTCTTTTTCATTATTTTTTCTCTACTCTGTATGCCTTATTTCAGCAAGATGGTCTTCAAACTCTGATAATTTTTCTTCCACTTGTTGATTTGGTTATTGGTATTTCTATATGCTTCACAAAGTTTTTGTGCTGTTTTTCAGCTCCATCAGATCATTTATGTTCCTCTCTAAACTGGTTATTTTAGTTAGCACCTCCTTTAACCTTTTATCAAGATTCTTACCTTCTTTGCATCAGGTTAGAACATGCTCTTCTAGCTCACTGGAGTTTGTTATTACCCACCTTCTGAAGCCTACTTTTGTCAACTCACCCATCTCATCCTCCCTCTAGTTCTGTGCCCTTATTGGAGAGGCATTGCGATCATTTGGAGGAGAAGAGTGACTCTGGCCTTTGGGGTTTTCAGCATTTTTCTGTTGATTATTTCTCATCTTGATGAGCTTTTCTAGTATTGATCTTTGAGGCTGCTGACCCTTGGAAGGGGTTTTTATGGGAACTTTTTCTTGTTGATGCTGCTGTTGTTGCTTTCTGTTTGTTTGTTTTTTTGTTTTACTTGCAATGGTCAGGTCTGTCTTCCGTAGGGCTGCTGAGGTTTTCTGGGGGTTCTGTTTAGGCCCTATTCATCTGGTTCACTCCCACACCTGAAGATGTCACTGGAGGAGGCTGGGGAACAGCAAAGATGGGTGTCTGTTCATTCCTCTGGGATCTATGGCCTCGAGGGGCAATGACCTGATGCCAGGAGGAACACTCTTGTATGGAATGTCTGACAAGCCCTGTTAGAGGATCTCATCCAGTTGGGTGGCACGGGGAGCAGGATTTGTTTAACAAAGCACTTTGACTCTCCCTTGGTGGAGGAGGTGTGCTTCTCTCGGGGGAAACCCACCCTTCTGGGCTGCACAGATTTCTCAGAATTAGCAGGAGGAAAGATGAAGTCTGCTGGTCCATGAAGACTGCAGCCACCCCTCCCACTAGTGGCGCAGGCCAGTTCTGTCCCTGAGCCCCTGGCTGGAGTGGTTGGAGTTCCTGCAGGGAGACACCCCCCTTCCACCCCAGTGAGGAGGGATGGGTCTGGGTCTGGGTCAGGCCTGTAGAGGCACTCTGTCCACAGTCTGCCAGGGTAAGTTTGTTGGGTTGCAGGGGGGTACCTCCTGGAACCAAGCCACCCAGCTTCCCTGGCTCAGCAGGGGAAAAGCATGGCCTGGAGCTAGAGATATGGCTGCTGCCATTCCCCTACCCTGGAAGCTTAGTGTGTTAGGCAGCTATCAGTCCCAGTGTTAACTGTCACCCCTCCCTCAAGGAGCTCAAAGGGCTTATACAGTAGGCAGTCACAGCTGTGGTGCCAGCCGCCCCTCCACCCAGGAGCTCAGTACAGAATAAGATTCTGGTTGAGTGGTTGTCAAGACTTTGCATGGCTCCATGGTTGGGACCCTTGGCTCTGGTGACATAGACTTGGGAGTGAGATCTTCCAATCCGTGGGTGGCACAGTTTTGTGGAAAAATCACATTTTCCCAAGGCTGGGTAGCATGCTCACTCATTGCCTCCCTTGGCTGCAGGGTCGGGGTTCCCCTGCCCTGTATGGCTCTCGGGGTGGGCCACTATACCACACAGTTCTTCCTTCCTTTCCATGGGTTGTGCTAGCTGCCTAGTCAGTTGTGATGACTGAACCCGGATACCTCATTTGCCAGTGCAGAATTTGCACGCTGTTGTGGTTCTTTGTGGTGTGTTCTCCGATAGCCGCTACTTCTAATTGACCGTCTTGGCCCCGTCCCCACTTTATTCTTGATAACTTTCCTTGCTCTGAAGTTTGTGCTGTTTGAAATTAATATAGCGACTCTTGCTTTCTTTTGATTGGCGTTTGCATGCTATATCTTTCTTCATCATTTTTTATATAATCTATATGTGTCTTTATATTTAAAGTGGGTTTCTTGTTGACAACATATAGCTGGGTCTTATTTGAGCCACTCTGACAATCTCTGTCTTTTAATTTGTGTATTTAGATTACTGGTGTTTAAGAAATTATTGATATAATGGATTTAAATTTGCCATATGTGTTTTCTATTTGTTGTAGTCCTATTTTTCCACTCTTCTGTCTTTTTGTTTTATTGGTTTAAGTGAGCATTTTATATGATTCAATTTTTTCTTTCTTCTTAGTATGTCAGTTTTAATTTTTTTCTTTTTTTAAATTGTTGCCCTAGAGTCTGCAATATACATTTACAACTAATCTAAATCTACTTTCAAAGAATACTAAAATGCTTTGCAAGTAGTAAAAGTACAGATAAATAACAAAATAATCCGAATTCTTCTTCCCTGTTTCTTGTTTTGTTGCTGTCATTCATTTCACTATTACATAAGCATACCTAAGTGGATGTGTGTGTATATACTGAGGTATGCAAATGTGTGCATACACACATATACACTTAGGTATGCTTATGTAATTATACATACATATATACATGAATAATATGCTATATATGTATAATTTATTTTACTGTTGTATTATTATTTTGAGCAATCTGTCCAAATAATATTTATCGGTGAGGTCAATTAAGAATAAAGAGTTTTTATTTTACCTTCACTTCTTCCTTTTCTTATGTTTTTCCTTTGTGTATATTCAAATTTCAAACCTAAATCATTTTTCTTCTGAAGAAGAACTTTTAACATTTTTTGCAATGCACGTCTACCGGCAATAAATTCCCTTGATTTTTGTCTGAGAAAGTCTTTATTTCTCTTTCACTTTGAAGGATAATCTCACAAGGTATACAATTCTAAGTTGGTGGCTTTTTCCTCTATATTTTAAATATTTCATTCCACTCTCTTCTTGCGAGCTTGGTTTCTGAAGAGAGGTTAAACATAATTCATATATTTGTTCCCATATGGGTAAGATTATTTTTTTCTCTAGCTTCTTTGGAATGTTTTTTTAATCTTTGGTTTTTAACAGTTTGAATACAATATCCCTAGATGTAGGTTTTGGAGGCATTTAGCCTTCTTAGAATTCTCTGAGCTTCCTGTTACTATAGTTTAGTGTCTATTATAAATTTGGAGGATATTCTCAGTCATTGTTGTTTTAAATATTTATTTATCTCCTTCCTCTCTTCTCCTTTTGGTATTCCAATTTACAGATCAGTCCCACAGCTTTTGGACATTCTATTCCTTTTAACTTTTACAGTTTTTTATTCTCTTTTACTTTTCATTTTGAAGGCTTCTACTGACATACCCTGAAGATCACAGATTCTTTCTCAGCTCTGTTCAGTTTCCTAATGAGGCTATCAAAGACATTTTTCTTTTTTGTTACAGTGTTTTTATTTCTAGCATTAAAAATATTTCTTAGGCCGGGCGCGGTGGCTCAAGCCTGTAATCCCAGCACTGTGGGAGGCCGAGGCGGGTGGATCACGAGGTCAAGAGATCGAGACCATCCTGGTCAACATGGTGAAACCCCATCTCTACTAAAAATACAAAAAAAAAAAAAAATAGCTGGGCATGGTGGTGCGTGCCTGTAATCCCAGCGACTCAGGAGGCTGGGGCAGGAGAATTGCCTGAACCCGGGAGGCGGAGGTTGCGGTGAGCCGAGATCGTGCCATTGCACTTCAGCCTGGGTAACAAGAGCGAAACTCCGTCTCAAAAAAAATATATATATATATATTTCTTAGGATTTCCATCTCTCTACTTACATTGTCCCTCAGTACTTGCATGCTGTGTACTTTATCCATTGGCACCTTTTGTATATTAATTATTGTTTTGAACCCCTGGTCTGATGATTCCAACATCCCTCCCATATCTGAGTCTCAGTCTGAGGCTTGTTGAATCTTTTCAAGCTGTGTGGTTCTTTTTTTTTTTTTGGTTTTGATTTTTGGTATGCTTTGTAATGTTTTCATGATGGCTGGACATAATAGACTGGGTGAAAATAACTGGGGTAAATAGGACTTTAGTAATGTAATGGTAAGTTGTAGCAGGGGACGTTTTATGTGTAAGTCTCAGGGTTTTAATAAGCCTGTACCTAGGACTGTGCACTCTTCTCCAGTGTTTCTCAGTCCTTCCTCACTTTAGATGGGACAGGATGGCTAGAGTGGGTTGGAATTGGAAATTGCCTTTCTACCAAGTCAGTCAAGTTCGGGTCAAACCCCAATAGTTTAGACTCTGGTGAAATAGTTTCTTCTGAGAGCAGGCTTTGTGAAGAACAGAATGCTCTGGTGTTTTTCAAAATGATGACATCCCCCTCCCTTCACCCCTGCCTGCAGAATGTGTAAGGGGATTTTCCCAGATCTTCACTGTGGGAAGTGAACAGAGCTCCTGAAGGTAAAACTCACAAAAGCATGAGCTGCATCCACTCCCTCGCCTTCCATGATAGGCATCTCTGAAGACTTTAACTCTCAGACTGTCCACAATGAGCCTCTAGCAATTTGTCAGTTACAGTTTAGCTGGAACTGGTACTGGTTCTCAGAGAGTTTTCTGCTCCTGGGTTTCTGCTCTGTTAATTTGCGATTCTCTGTGTTCATCTACCAGCCTCTTAAATTTTGGAGGCAGCACCGTCCTGTGAACTCACTTCTCTGAAGGATTATATGAAGAACTGTTTATTCTTCATTCCGTTTAGTTTTTTACTTATTGTTAGGATACAATGACAACTTCTAAGCTCCTTATATAGCAAACTGGAAAATGAAAGTCCTTACTTATTTTTAATAAATCTTTAATTTTAAAATAAAATTAAATTTACAGAAATGTTTCAAAAATAGTATATAGAACTCCCATATACCCCATATCCAGTGTCCTATATTACTAACACTTTACATTATTATGATCCATTTGTCATAATTAATGAACAGAAATTGATACATTATTGTTAAATAAAGTCTACACTATTCAGGTTCCCTGAGTTTTTACCTACTGTTATTTTTCTGCCACAGGATGTTACATAGGATACCACACTACATTTAATCATTGTGCCTCCTTGGAGCCCTTTTGGCTATGACAACAACTTCTACACTTTTTTCTTTTAATTCTATATCTGGGTGTATATGTGCATGTTTGTTACTTGGGTATATTTTGCAATGGTGGGAATTGGTGCGCTTCCAATGTACCTGTAATCCAAATATTGAGCATTGTACCCAAAGTTTTCAACCTTCAGTCCTCTCCCATCCTTTCACTTTTTGGATCCCCAGTGTCTATTATTTCCATCTTTATGTCCATTTGCGTTCATTGTTTAGCACCCTCTTATAAGTGAGAACATGCAATATTTGGTTTTCTGATCCTGAGTTCGTTGACATAGGATAATGGCCTCCAGTTCCATTCATGTGGCTGCAAAGGACATAATTTCAAAGGACATAATTGCATGCTTTTTTATGGCTGCGTAACAACTACTACACTCATTCAATTGTCCTGTTTCATTTCATCAACATTTTCCCTTATGTCATTGCAAATATTTTCATGATTAGTTTAAATTATTGATCCCTGTTTTAAAATTTATGTAATAAACATTGTTCTGTTTGATATGTATTTTTCTAATGGTTGCATTTCCTGAGCATCTGGTTATTTTGGCTGAGAGTGCCTGTTCCCCAGGGGATATCAGAAAAATCTGTTTGCTGTTGGGTTTAGGGAGGAGCCAAAGCCCAGGCACTCTTCGTTTGTACTGTTCTTGTGAATTTCAGGAGACAAGAGAGAATGTGCCTCAGAACTGCTGTCAACCACCTTCTTTGCTGCGTTTCCACCAGGCATAATCCTATGATCATGGATTCTCCTTTAAACACTTTGAACAAGCTAGCAAAGGGAGAAAACATTCTCTTTAGATGATAATTCACCATGGCTGGTGGTTTGAAGGGAGAGGGGAAGGATGGCTGAATGTTAGAGGGGGTGAGGCAGTTCACATTTGTTTGCAGCAAGTTGCTCTACAGCACTGCTAGCACTTGATAGTCTGAGCAATGCTGGTCACACTGACTCCCCGGGTATTAGAGAAAGCAGGAATCTTCCCAAGCCTAGAGGTAAAACAGAAGGAAAAATCCTTTTCCATACCCAACTGCTGTGGCATTTCACCCCAGTGCTGCAGGGTGCCATTGCTACACATCAGTTTACAGAAGTGTTCAGTGTTTTCCTGGCTTTCCCATAAAGCCCTTAGATCTGTACATTCTTCTCTCATCTTCAGTTTCTCCATGTTGACTTAGAGGAGGGAATCCATAGTTCATGTCAGTTTTCCATATTTTTAGGAAGCAACTAAAGCTGAGGAGGTCTAGGGTCCTGAAGCCAGTGAGAAATAGAGGTAGGATACGGACTCATTCTTGAGGACCCCAAAGCCTGTACAATTTCCACTTTCGTACCTCCTAGACTTACATGCCCAGGGGTTCAAATACAACACAGATCTCCAGCACACCAGAACTACTATCAAACCAATAAAATCATGTGGGTATACTATATATCTGGAATGAGACGTTGACGGACAACTCTCTTGACAGGGGACGCATTACATTTAACAATTTAAGAATAAGGAGGAATAATTGTTCCATCTCTCCTTTGTGACTTTTCATTCATTCAATATAAGTTTACCAAGGAGCCACTATTTACAGGCACTGATCTACACATTATGAAGTAATGAGGAAAATAAAAAACCAGACAGATTGCACACTTTTATTGAGAAGTTTTCTACATTTGGCATGGGTTAGTCAGAAATATAGTTCTCACATATTGTTTTGTCAGAAACAAAACAAAAAACTTACCCATTGAAATGTTGTAGTTCCTACTCCAGTGTAACCATGAATCTTATATACCTACGTACTCACACATAATTCAATCCAGCCTAATTAAATGCCACGCTATGCTTGGAACCCACTGGGGACAAACTGATAAGTACACCAGGATGCTCTTAAGTACCCCCCAAGACTCTTTTTTTTTCTGTTCTTCTCTCTCCTGTTCCTATCCAGAGCTAATTTATGATCTTTTCTTTCTCCTATCTATAACAAGTTATGCTACAAAATTATCATTAACTCAATGCCATATCTCATCCAGATTTGATTAATTTTTCAAAATCTTATGCAAAAGAAATAGATATCTAACATTGAATATTAGAAATATATTTGGGGTAGAATGAGGTCAGAGTTCCTTGGCAGTCCCTAGAAATCATGTATATTATAAGCCCAGCCAGAAAGCTTGCCCTGGACACAGAAGAAAGAAGATGCAAACAAACAATTTAAAAAATGGTTCACACTTTTTTTTCTACATGGGATAATAAACTATTGATTAAAGGCACAAATTGCTTGCAAACAGAAGCCAGCAGATAAGAAAATAAAATTACTTCAAAGGATGGACTCTAGGATTATGTGCTTAAACTATTTCTCTTTCTTTAGCTTATCAGGCAACCAAAAAATTAAAAGTGAACTGAAAGTAGACTGACATTTTCCAGTGGTTACACTTCATGCAGCACTTTAGAAAAAATAAAACCAATTACTGGGCAGCTATTCATGAGATGATCAACAAAAGCAAATAACATAGTCTAGGATTAATCAGCTAAACCTAGAAAAACATGGAGCTTGGCGTATGGGAAAGGAGGAGCTAATAGGGACAGGACTGGCTTTTGTGGGTCACCTTTAGAAAGTGGTTATTTTACATGACACACATGTATGTGTTCATTTGAGAGGTTGTCAAAACGCCCTCACTAGCATAGTGAAGGGCAGACAGAGGAAAAGGAAAAGGAGGAGGAGAGCTCCATCTTTAAATCTATCATCATAGTTTCCATATGGGGTAAGTCCAGGTTAATGCTTATCATAAGAACCAAATAAGTATAAGGAGAAATAAAAGAATTCTTAATTGAGGAAAAGAGTAAAACCAGGGACAAAAGTGGATGCTTGTTATGATCTTTCAAACAGCCCGTAAACAGGAACTCAGAAATTATGTCATTTCTACATTAATATATACGGCACATTATCAGAGATTCTCCTTTCCAGTAAAATATCCAAGTGTCTTTAAGGGAAAGACAATAAGATTGTCTTAAATTTTATCTAACCCATTGTATTGGCAGTTCTCAGCTGATACTGATTGTGCCTCCCTCCTTCTCTCCCTCTGCCCAAAAACATTTGTCAATATCTGGAGATATTATTGGTTGTCATAATCAGAAGGGTGCTATTGGCATTGGGAGGATAAAGGCCAGGATGCTGATGACTACATTGAAGCACACTAGAGAGCTTTCCTCCAAAAACAATTATCTGGTCAAAATGCTAATAGGCTGGGTGTGGTGGCTCATGCTTGTAATCCCAGCACTTTGGGAGGCCGAGGCAGGTGGATCACAAGGTCAGGAGATCAAGACCATCTTGGCTAACACGGTGAAACCCCGTCTCTATTAAAAATACAAAAAATTAGCTGGGCATGGTGACATGTGCCTGTAGTCCCAGCTACTGGGGAGGCTGAGGCAGAAGAATTGCTTGAACCTGGGAGGCAGAGGTTGCAGTGAGCTGAGATTGTTCCACTGCACTCCAGCCTGGCAACAGAGGGAGACTCTTTTTCAAAAAAAAAAAAAAAAAAAAATGCTAATGGTGCTGACGCTGTGAATCCATGTGACATATCATAGTAGAAGAAAAGAGCTGTGTGTGAAATATAGGTCACTGTTTTATTGATTTAATGACATCATATAAAAGTCTCATTTTCATTAATGGGTATTAGAAAGAAATGTCAGGATACAGAATCACACTAAGTGTCTTTCAGCAAATGAGTGGATAAAGAAAATGTGATACACACATACACACACACACAGTGGAATATTATTCAGCTTTAAAAAAATATTCTGTCATTTGTCACGAGATGGATGAAAAACCTAGAACATGTTATGATATGTGAAATAAGCCAGACAGAGAATGGTATTTAAATACTGAATTTTCTCACTTATATGTGAAATCTTAAAACATCAAACTCACAGAATCAGAGTAGAATCGTTGTTACCAGCAGGTGCAGCGTGGGAAGGAGGGTTTTGAGACATGTTGTTAAAGAATATAACATTCTAGGTAGTCAAGAAGAAAAAGTGCAGGAGATCTATCATGAAACATTGTAACTATAGTCATTAGCAATGTATTATATACTTGAAAATTAATAAGAGTAGATTTTAAATGTTCTTGCCACAAATGCATCTCATTATTTCTCATTCAGTGTACTTAACATTAGCTATGCAACACTGGCAAGTTCTATAACTTCTCTAAATCTTAATTTCTTCATTGTAAAATGGGGGTAATATTATGTATCACAAAAGTTTATCTATAGATTGATAATATGCCCTTCTTTGTCTTACAAAGAATTAAAGCAAACAATTAATGCCTCTCTTCCCTTCTATTCTCAATCCCTCAATTATTTTGCTTCTGAGAATATAGCTAAGTATGGAAATGGATATAATATAGCACATAATATTACAGTCCGGGACACAAATATATAACAAGGTATACAGGGAGAAGAAGAGACAGTTTTACTTAATATCTTTACATTTTTATATAATTGCAGATATACCAATTGAAGAAACTACTACTTCTGGGACAAAATCTTCTTTTGATTATTCTGATGCTTTTAGAAGCCAAAGCAAAAAAATGAATCATGAAGTGTTTTAAAGTAGTTGTTACGTGAAATAACTTCAACTTCCCCACATAACTTTTATGTGAGTGTTATTGTCTGTAAGATATACACACATGATATAGTTTTTAGAACCAGTGACAATGATAACATTTTTTTCTCATCACATTTCATTAGCTTGCATTCTTTTCTGGGCTAAACTAAAAATCTGATGTGAGAAATTAGTTCATGCAGTATGTTCTTTGAGCTTCCTTTCATGCCTAAAAATAAGAATCTTAGGTATATGATAAGTAGCTTCCATATAAGACTCAATCGCTTTTCACATAAAATTTTAAGACAAAGGAGCAATTTGTAAATATTTTAGGGTTTTATGTCAATACAATCTTTGTGGCACCCATTTAGCTCTGCCGTTATGGCATAAAAACAACCATAGATAAAATGTAAACAAATAAGCATGGTTTTGTTAGAATAAAATTCAACTTACCAAACAGACAGATAACTGAATTTGGCCCATGGGCCATAATTTCCTGGCCTTTGCTCTGAATTACATGGGATTAATTTCTATGGCCTGATGTTATTGCTTTTCAACAGGTCAAGTTTAATATGCAATAATAAAATGTAAAGACCAAAAAGTAACATGAACAGTGAGATGAAGGTAATTAAGAAAAAGAGAAAAACAGACACAGAAATTCCAACTCCATTTGCAAAGTGAATGTATCTATATGCTAAGCATAAAGTTGAGTAGGCACTGGGGTACCTCTCAGATTGTTTGTGGTGAAGACCAATTCCTTTTTCATTCCATCATGGATTGAAAAATACAAAAAACATGAATTTGGATGGCAATAGCAGGTTGTTACAAAATGTCTATATATTTAATTTTATTGTTTGCGTTTATCTCAGTGTGAACCAGGAGCACACAGATGAGGACCACATTCTAAAGAGTGCCGGTTAGGGATTCCTAGGAAGGCAAGATTTTTTCCTGGATATATTTTTGCCTTAACATATTTGTTACATTTGTTTGCAGAATGATCTGTTGCATTCCTTGGAAATAAGTACATAATTCATTCTCATATTGAAGATCTTCCATAATCTAAGTCTGGCCATATTGTTTTGACAGTGTCCTCCTCTGCACTCACATAGGATGACTTCCTGTACCCAAACACACCTTCCGCTTCCCCATACTTTGCTATTGCTCATGTGATTTCCTAGTTCTCTACTGTCAACAAATCCATCTTTAACATCGTTCAAAACTCTTTTACAATGTTATGTCTTAGTTCTGCTGGATGCAATCTGCTCCTCTGTGGAACATTCATAAAGCATTGCACACTTTGTATCTAATTAGACTTGTTTTAATCATATTGCAATACTCCCTGTACCTTTCTTATCTAGAGACCAGAGAGAGAGATTTTGGAAGTTGAGATAGATTGATACACACATGCACACACGCACACATACATATATATATATATATATATGTATGTGTATATATATATATTTATATATATATGTGTGTATATATACACATATATATACACACATATATATACACACATATATATATATGTGTGTATATATATATATGCACACATATATATACACACATATATGTATGTGTGTGTGTATATATATATATATATATACACATATATATATATATTTCTATATATATATATATATTTGTAGGACAATATCCAGAGTACCTAACACAGTATCATTTATAAAATAAAGGCTTTTCACAAATTAGCCCATAAGTGCATACACCAAGCCTACATTTTAAATATTCTCTCTTACAAATCTCTTGTGAGTGTCTTCAAGAATTCAGTCCTTTGCACCTTCATTTTTTTTCTCTCTTTCACCTTAGGCAAAGATGCTTATCAGCAAGAGAGCTTGGGTATATAAAACCACAGGACACAGCAGTCTGTGGTATCAAAAACAAACCATGTCGCTTACAGAATTTGTACGATGAAGCCTGGAGAATGAAAATGTAATTTATAGCTCATTTATACTATTCTGAATTTCACCGTAAAGCACAAATTTTGTGGACAGAAGGAAGCCAGCCATGATTAGCATTTAGCCCAGCCACAGCTCATGACAATTGTTTGTTTCTGCCGTGATCTCTAGGACTTTGCTTTAGGATGAAAACTTAATTGGTTATACTGAAGGAAAGAGCCGCCATCAGTGAGTAAAATTTTATAATCTCCATCAAAGTTACACACTTGCAAAATTATGAAACAGTAGATATTTACCCTGCAAATGAATACAAGTCTGAATGATAAAATCTGACAGAATTAAGCTATGCTTGTAACACACAGGGAAAAAAATGCAAAAGATTCACTCAGGTATTTTATTACTATTATTACATCTGAAACAAATTATGAGTTTTATGGCTATGCTGCATTTTATTGGTTTGCCTCTATATTTAATACAGTTGTAAATGAGCAAAATTCTGATGAATGTTTTCTTGCTGCACGCTTCAAACTTTTTTCATCCATATAAAACTTCCTTTCAGATGAGACAGCTTATTGCAAAATTAAGGGACTGAGACTGTGCCTTACCTGTCATGGTTTGCTTCCTTAGTTCCACAATATTAAGGGGGAGAGCCAAGGAAATGTAAACATTCTATAAGATGGGCTTCTTGGCTAACCATGCCTATAGGTTCTAGAGAAACTTTTCACCACAGTCTCTGGAAGGAACAGATCTGTATATTCTATTCTGGCCCCTTTTACCTCACCAGGGATAGATAACATTGATTGCCAACAACTAATATGAGCTTTCATTCTGAATATTTTAACTAAAAAAAAATGAAGGTACCTAAGTGTGGGAAGCAAAGCAAAGGGTCTGGCTAAAGAATGACAGTGTGATAGCTTTCTTTCCTTGTCAACTTAGTTAGAGTATGGTCCCAATTACTCATCCAAACATGAATCTAGGTGTTGTTGTAATGATGTTTTGTAGCTGTGATTAAGGGTCATAATCAGTTGATTTTAGGTGAGAGAGAATATTGTACATAATCTGGGGCAGGTATGATTCAATCAGTTGAAAGGTTATAAGAGCAGAACCAAGGACTACCTGAGAAAGATGAAATCCTGCCTGTGGATAGAAGCTTCAGCCCAGACCTGAGAACGTCAGCTTGCCTTTCCTAAGGATCTGCTTTACAGATTTCGGACATGCCTAGCCAGACCCCACAATTATATAAGATAACTCCTTTCAGTGAATCTCTTAATATGTACCTCCTGTTGACTCTGTTCCTCTGGTTGAATGCTGACTGACACAGACAGTGTTCCAGAAAAACAAAGACCAGGCAAGACTGAATCACAGTAAATGGAGCAGAAACCTGGTAGGTAGAAGAAACCAGTCTCAGAGAAGCAGCAGTGAACAATCTTGTCGTCCTAGAGAAAACAAGACAGTCACATTCTTAATCCCTCAGCTTTAGTACCTATAAATCTCAGTCCTACTTTATCCCTACCAGATCTTAAGGGTCTCCTTGAATTCTCCATTAACCTGAATGTGTTTGTTATAACCAAATGACCATGACAAGAGCCAACTATCATGTATCTGGCACATTCTAGAAGAGGGAAAAATCTACACTTTTAAAAAACTTCTTTATTTTTCTAATTCAACAAAAATTATGAATTATCCATAACTTGTAATATGTATTGTTATAGGTACATTGAAACCACCAATATGCATCTTTCATCGAGAGCCTGATTTTAAGAAGTTTACAGGCTGATGATGAAGATGTCTGTTCATAAATATCACTTATTCACAACTAAAAGTGATATATGGAGCAGACAAGGCCTAGAGCTGGTGAAACAGGAGTTCAGAAGTGGCTGTGAGGTTCTGTCCATGCCTATCATTTGTACGCCTGGGGCAAGAATATAAGAGAACATTTTCACCACAAGATGGAAAGTCATAACTTAATGTAAAATGGTGGACTCCTAGAGCCTCATCTGACTTTATTCCTACACCTGATTATACCCTGCAGCATGTGGACACCCCAGCTTTCCTATCAAGCTCCATCCATGCTTTCTGTAAACAGCAGGCTCCTGGTCACTCCTTGGGTCCTGGGTCAACACATCAGCAATGGAGTCCTCTGAGGATAACAGACTTAGGACAGAGGTCATTGAAGCAGTGGGTTTAGAGCAATTTGAAATGTAACTTAAGAGAATATTTCTCTTTCACCCAATCGACTCCTCCTCTACCCCTTAAAGAAAGTGACTCCCTAAAATTTAGATTTAAATCAAAGTTTCTACTTTCTGAATGTAAATGTTGAACTTTTTGAGACAGTTATTTTAAATCCTCCGACTATTAAGTACTTTATATTCTGAAAAACAAAAAAGGAAAACATCTGATTTACTCTACCCCCGTATATCTAGTTTTGTAATTTCTCAGTGACCATTTGTTTCATTCTAACCCACAGTTAAAAGTATATAGTATCTATTCAGGTGGTGATGGGGTCAAAGAAGGGAGTAATATATGATAAGGAGACATAGCAACAGAACAAAGGGACAAGAAATGGTTTGGAGTTGTAAGACAGAAAACTTCACAAGGAGGAGCAATGGACAATAACTGTAAAAAGTAGGCTGAGGTGGGTGGATCACGAGGTCAAGAGATTGAGACCACCCTGGTCAACATGGTGAAACCCCGTCTCTACTAAAAATACAAAAAATTAGCTGGGCATGGTGGCGCGTGCCTGTAGTCCCAGCTACTCAGGAGGCTGAGGCAGGAGAATTGCCTGAACCCAGGAGGCGGAGGTTGTGGTGAGCTGAGATGGCGCCATTGCACTCCAGCCTGGGTAACAAGAGCGAAACTCCGTCCTTAAAAAAACAAAACAAAACAAAACAAAACAAAAAAAAAAACGTAGGTGGAAGACGGCCAAGCACGTTAGCTCGCACCTGTAATCCCAGCACTTTGGGAGGCCGAGGTGGGCACATCAGAAGGTCAGAAGTTTGAGACTAGCCTGACCAACATGGCAAAACCCTGTCTCTACTAAAAATAAAAAAATCAGCTGGGCTTGATGGTGGGTGCCTGTAATCCCAGCTACTAGGGAGGCTGAGGCAGGAGAATTGTTTGAACCTGGGCGGCAGGGGTTACAGTGAGCAGAGATGGCGCCACTGCACTCCAGCCTGGGTGACAGAGTGAGACTCCATCTCAAAAAAAAAAAAAAAAAAAGTAGGTGGAGATAATACTATGGAGGGCTTGAAAATAATTTACATCTCCACATTCTATTTTTCTAAAGTAAAGGGAGGAAGGAAGGAAACAAGGAAGAGAAGGATAGAAGGAGGAAGATGGTTTTCACCTTGTTTCTACACAATGGTGTTTGGCAGACACCTTTTGAAATTTGCTTTGTGTGTCTGATTACGTTTTGTACTTGGAAAGTCATTAAACCCATTGTTGGGGCAGAGAAAAATGTGATCACACATCTCTGTGTGCAACACTGGAGCACTTTTCTCTTTTTCACAATAAAGACGTGTTCGTTTACCATTTGTAAACACACTCACAAAAACTCAAGAATAAGGCATAATAAGTGGAAGTTTCTTCTAACTTCCTGGGTAGCCACAAAGTGGACAGTGTCCATTAACTGCTCTTCAGATGTTTAAGCTAAGTCAGGGTTGCGCCACTGTGCAGCTGAGTAGACTTCAGGATTCAGAATCGGTTCTCTGACCTCAGTGCTCTTTGTATGCAAATGAGCTTGTGTGCATGTGAGTGCAAAGCTGTGTTTTCTCAAAGAGATTTTAAGCCGGTGATACATGCTGAGCTGAGAAGCTTAAAAATTCACACTCATGTTAATGTTACCCAATTAGTCATAAAAAGTGCTGTGACAAAATGCTTTGGGCTGCCCTGCTGCCTCTGGCCAGAGACAAAGTACCTTTAAAGAGGAATGCTCACCATTTCATTAAAAAACATTTTATCTCAAAATCCAAGCAGCAAAGTGAGTACTAAACATACAAATGTGTCTTGTTTATGTGAGGGGTAGTCAATTTCCACAAGTGAGGCGCAGAGAGTTTGCAACCAGATTGTAATCAAACAGATCATAATCAAACAAATGCTATTTTTAAACAGCTTTACTAAAGTTTATATATAATGAAAACTTTGCATTTAATAGACACATTTTGATAAGTTTGACATATGCATATACTCATAATAATATCAGCACAATGAAGGTAATAAATATATCCATTGCCTTTGAAAGTTTCCTTATGTCCCTTTGTTACTGACAAAGCTGTTCCCCAAAAGATGGGGTCTTTCCCTGTTCAATGTCATGGAGTCGATACATGAAACCAAAAATGAATGTCAAGCAGTGCAGGCTCTGTTCGATGGCCATAGAATTGAGAAGTGGAAGCATGGCTCAAAAATCAACTTCTCAATAGGTGAGGGGTGAGAGAATTAAAATATAGGCTTTCTCTAATAAAGGGGTTGGACATTAAAAGTGTGGGGAGGAATACTAATCCCTTTCCTGGCAATGGGAGGTGAGCTTTCTGGAACCAGAGTACTACTTTCCTTTCTGTTCTTTGATGACTTCTGGTCATTGTCATGGTGACTATCAACTGTTATGGCAATGGTGAGAGTGTCATGTAGCATGAAAATGAGATTATATGACGCCTGAGGTCTTTTTTCTTTGCCTTTGAAAAGTCCTCTGTCTTCCAGGTTGGAGTGCAGTGGTGTGATCTTGGCTAACTGCAACCTCCATCTCCCAGATTCAAGCAGTTCTTCTGCCTCAGCCTCCTGTGTAGTTGGGACTACAGGTGCATGCCACCACACCCAGCTAATTTTTGTAGTTTTAGTGGAGACGGGATTTCACCATAGTGGTCAGACTGGTCTTGGACTCCTGACCTCATCATCCGCCCGCCTCAGCCTCCCAAAGTGCTGGGATTACAGGCATAAGCCACCACATCCGGCCTTCTGAGGTCTTTTTAAAATAACTTGGTCAGCTTTCTTGGTTCTAACCAGTCTCACCTGGTCTGGTTACTAAGGGAACTTTTTATTACCAGTGGCCTGATTTTTAAAAATAAGCAGAGTTAGGACAGGATAGAAATTCAGCTCTGTCATGTAGACATTATACCAGGTGACTCCAGCCCTCAGGATCAAATGATACACGACCATGCCCGTTTGCTTATTTTCTATAGCTGTTTTTACTCTACAACAATAGGACTGAGCAGTTGTGACAGAATGGCTCACAAAGCTGAAAATTTCTACTTCTTAGCCTTCTATGAAAAATATTTGCTCTTCTACTTTGGGCATCCAGAAAGATGATGCTTCTCACTCCTTGTCGTTAGGTGTGGTCATGTTGCTAACTTTGGCTAACTAAACATGAACAGGTATTATGGGTACACATAGGAGCCAGTCGCTGAATCTCCATTTTCTCTGTTTTCAACATATCCTATGGACTTTCCAGAAAGAGGAGGCTCTGTTATCTCAGCTCACTGAATGTGGGCCACCCAAAAGCTATCACCCTAACTCCCTCATATGGCCATGGAGTCTAGGTGTGAAATGAACCTTTGACATTTTTACTCACTGAGATGTATGGATGCTGTTCAGCCTGGGCTAACTGATGCATGTAGTAAATTTCCCCAAATTATTTTTGCAATAAGGCAGATTTTAAATAATGATATGCATAGTCATTTGGGGGTCTTCAATATTTTGAGGATCATGTCTCCCTTTGAATATTTAATCAAAGCTAAAACTTATCTCCAAAAAGGAAATTATATACATGTGTGTGTGTGTGTGTGTGTGTGTGTCTACACACAAAACTTTACAATCAAGTGCAGGAGGTTTTAGACCCCTTTTATGCCAATGCATAGGTCCTAGGATAGGAGGACCTATACATTGGCATAAAATGTATAGCATTGTGGAAAGAGCCTTGGGTTTGGAGTTAAAGTAAACAAGGATGGTTTCAAACCCTGATTCTGCCACGATCAGTGCTTGTCTAACTTACATAAACTCTAGGCTTTGATTCCCTTATCTGTGAAAGATGATCTTAATATCTGCGTTGCTTTGAAACTGGGAGGTACAAAGGTAATGGTGTGCAATTGTCTATCACAGTGTTTAACATAGTATGTGGTCAATAAATACTTGTTCCCTACATCCTATAATAATAGTGACAGCAATACAGCGAGATGATCTCAGGTTAAACCAAATCCAAGCTGACATAAGGATAAAATGATATAAAAATGTTCTCATTTGTGAAATAATGGTTTAGATCTGATGAAGTCCATTATTCTTCTTGGCTCTACAATTCTATCATTAGATACAGGCCCTTTTAAAAGCAGATAGGAATTATTGGAATAACTCAATAAAGCAGGTTTGGCTCATTGATTTTAGACTTGGAAGTTCAGCTACTGAAGAAATATGTTTTCTATAGTGTACCTGTATGTAGTCTTAGATTTATAACAGAAGGTTAAAACTCAAAGATTTCCCTTCAAGAAATTTTAATATTGATGTCATTATGTAAAGCAAATCTTTCAAGGCAAAATCCATTGGAACGGCATAATGTGTCAGTTTTTAGGTCCCTATCTATCTTCAGATAGATAGATAGATAGACAGACAGACATAGATATAGATACACACACACACACACACACACACACACACACACACACACACACAGAGACACACACAGAGAGAAAGATTTCAGAAGTCATTATCATATATATCATTATAAGAATAATCATATAATTATAGGTGGTTGGATATGAATGACACCTGTTTATCTAGCCTTCAAGATTGTTAAATTACAGGAGAGGAAAGCAAAATCTAGCAATATTAAGTGATTTAACCAGAGAGAGTAATCTATGAGTAAAAAGTGAGGTTAGAAACAGGACCCTAAGGCCGGGCGCGGTGGCTCAAGCCTGTAATCCCAGCACTGTGGGAGGCCGAGGCGGGTGGATCATGAGGTCAAGAGATCGAGACCATCCTGGTCAATATGGTGAAACCCTGTCTCTATTAAAACTACAAAAAATTAGCTGGGCATGGTGGCGCGTGCCTGTAGTCCCAGCTACTCAGGAGGCTGAGGCAGGAGAATTGCCTGAACCCAGGAGGCGGAGGTTGCGGTGAGCCGAGATCGCGCCATTGCACTCCAGCCTGGGTAACAAGAGCAAAACTCCATCTCCAAAAATAAAAAATTAAAAAAGAAACAGGACCCTAAAATCTAAGCATTCTGTTGCTCTTTTGAAATGTTCCCCCAATATAATATATTAAATTATCAGACCAAGATAGTTTAGTATAATCCGTATTCCAAGAGACTGTTAGAAGCATCTGCTGGAAACTCACTAGGTTTCATTAAACACAAATAGCAAGGAAATTTTAGAGATGTTGTGGACAACATGCTGCTCCCATACTGCCTCCTTTCTTACTGATTCCTAAGCCCAGAATGTAAAAGCAGGTTGGATGTTCTTATACAGATGCCTTCTTTCCTGAAGACCATCATTTTGCCTGGTACAGGAGCCCTTAGTGAGACATGAGGAAAGACAAATCTGACTTTTAAGATCACATAGGACTACGTAGTTTATTATTAGCTTACCATCACTTTCAAAACCTGTTGAGTGTGGCTAATGCTTACATTTATGCAAGCAGAGAGAGAGAGAGAGAGAGAGCAAGAGAGAGACCATGTGTGTGTTGGAGAGAGAGAGAACAGAGAGAAAAAGAGAGAATAAAAAGACAAAAAGAAAAACCCAAGCCCAGGAGAACTCATACTGAAAATCTGAGAATTTTCACCCTGATGATCATAACTGCCGTATCACCTTAACCTCTTTTGTTGATAATTAATAAGCAATAATATTAATAATTTAGCACTGAGATAAACATATTATATATATTATTACTTTTAATTTGTAAAAAACTTTTGAATTTTTTAGTTATGTATTTAATTATTGCAAATATTTGGCTTTATAAATATTGCTAAGGTGGCCAGACAATATGGTCCATGAGATGAAACATGTTTCTCTTTTATTTCCACCACGAAATCCTCAATACATTTTACAGAAACTGGCCAAACAATAAATATTGGTGTTTAATAAATACTTATGGAATAAATTTTTAAAAATCTTTTGAAAAGTAGATATTGTGATTATTTCTATTTAGAGGATTAAGAAATGGAATCTTAAAGAGTGTCTTAATCTTTTATACTATGAGTCTTTGTGATAATACTTCTCTGAGTTCTTCCTTTTCTGAATATCTACCTACTAAATAAAATTAGTGCTCACAATTATTGCTTGGTGGAGACATCTTTGCTTCTTTTCTATGGCACTTTACTTAGAAAGAAAGAGATTTTTATGTTCCAAAACTGATCTCCTATCTTTTAGTTCCTGAGCTACATACAAATCAGAAAAAATAAAATAAGTAACTGTAGAAGCATATAAGAGGACTTCACCCTCATAATTCACTTCACCAAACTTTGATTCCTGAGTGATAAACTAAAAGTAAAGAGATGATTAACCAGGTTATCTTTTATATTGATTATTGTATCACTAGCTTTTTATGTGTAGAAAAGAAGCACAAAATCTCAATAATATACAAGAATAAGCATTTATTTTTTGTTCATATGTCTGTCATCTTGGGTAGCATTGCTTTTAGTCTGGGAGTTTATCCAGGCTTGGTTTAGAGCTGGAGATTGGTTTATTCTGCTTTTGGTAATTCTATGCTGAGATTGACGGAGTAGTGGTTACCCATGGAGGGGAGTGTGAGTTGGATTTCTTTTCCTGGAGAATCACTGATGCCCTAGATAGCAGACTCAACCAAGCTTGTGGCATACCTGCTCAGATCACATTGAACAAAGAAAAATCACACAGCAAAGCCTAACATCAATAGATTAATGGGACAGGAAAGAGAAAGAGAAAAATTACTTGCTTAAAAAGAACCTGGTCTACCCTAGTTATTATATTCACATCTATGGAATCTTGGGTTTTTTTTTTCAATGAATTAGGCTAAAAATTAAATGTGAAGTAAATTTAAACTTCTTTTACTTTCATTAAATCTATACCTGGACTTCTCTAGAGTTCAATGATGATTTTGCCCCCTTTGGCATTCCACTTTGATTTTTTTCAGGACATTTGTCTCCATCTCACTGAGTACTACCCAGGCTCACATAATAAACAGCTTCATATATTTTTAGTGAAGACAATAAGGACAATTGTGAGGGTACAGTAAAAATGATATTGTCTTATATTGAAAGAATTAGCAAAGAAAGAAAATTACTAGGCCAGGGCAAGTGGCAAACATTGCCTCTGTAAAGGCATGTGATGGAATTATAACCTTAGATAGCTTCCTGCTTCACAAAATGGGGTTAATAAAAGTAAATGAATAAATGTTTTTAGTGTATTTATCATAAGATTCTGAGAGTGGCATGCATTTATAAGCATCCAGTAATGTTATTTTGCGATTATTATATTTTTAAGCAAGTATGAATCAGTCTACACACTCAGATTTGCAAGAAATACAAATTCATATTATTTTCTCTTAAAATTTTTCTTTCCTTTTTTTTAACCTAAAAGTATTTTAATAGGATTTGTTTTCTAGACTCCGCCTGCAGAACTGAGGATAAATTGTCATTCATGATCCACTCCCATGGTTGTGACATAGCTCCGAACAACAGTTGCTAACAAGTAGTTGGGGTGGGTCAGGAAGTTCTCCTGTCAGGTCCCAGGTCACGGATTATTCATTTGTCATTGAGATAGGCACCATTAAAATTTTCTCAAATCATACAATGTCATGGAAAATTAATAACATGTTCATGAATGACTATTGGGTATACAATACAATTAAAGCAGAAATCAGGAATTTTTTTTGAAACTAATGAGAACAAAGATAAAACATACCAGAATCTCTGGGACACAGCTAAGGCAGTGTTAAGAGAAAAATGTATAGCACTAAATGCCCACATCAAAAAATTAGAAAAATCTCAATTTAACAACTTAACATCACAACTATGAGAACTAGAGAACCACAGGCAAAGGGGATTTGAAGGAGATTAAGATGCCAAAAATCATTCAAAATGTCAACAAATCCAGGAGTTTGTTTTTTGAAAAAANAAAAAAAAAAAAAAAGTGGTAAAATGAATATACCACTAGCTAGACTAATAAAGAAGAAGAAAAGAGAATATACAAATAAGCACAATTACAAACAGCAAAAGGGATATTACCACTGACCCCACAGAAAAATAAATACATCAGAGAATATTATGAACACCTTTATGCACACAAAATAGGAAATCTGAAAGAAATGTATAAATTCCTACATACATACACCCTGCCAAACTGATATGGGAAGAAACTGAATCCCTGAACATATCAGTGTCAAGCTCCAGAATTGAATCTGTAATAAAAAGCCTACCAACTTAAAAAAGCCCTGAAGCAGACTGACTCATAGCTGAATTCCACCAGATGTACAAAGAAGGGCTGGTACCATTCCTACTAAAACTATCCAAAAAAAACTGAAGCAGAAGAACTCCTCTCTAACTCATTCTATGAGACCAGAATCATCCTAATACGAAAACCTGGCAGAGACAACAAAAAAAGAAAAATTCAGGCCAATATCCTCGGTGAACATCGATGTAAAAATCTTCAACAAAACACTGGTAAACCAAGCCTAGCAGCACATCAAAATCTTATCCATCACAATCAAATAGGATTTATCCCTGGGATGCAAGGTTGGTTCAACATGCCTAAATTAATAAATGTGATTCATCACATAAACATAACTGAAGACAAAAATCACAATTATCTCAGTAGATGCAGAAAAGGCTTTTGATGAAATTTAACATCCTTCATGTTAAAAACTCTCAATAAACTAGGTATTGAAGGAATACACCTCAGAATAATAGCCATGTATAACACACCCACAGCCAGCATCACACTGAACGGGCAAAAGCTGGAAGCATGCCCTTAAAAACTGGCACAAGACAAGGATTCCTTCTCTCACTGCTATTCTTTGAAATGGTACTGGAAGTCCTAGCCAAAGCAATCAGGCAAGAAAAAGAAATAAAGGGCATCCAAATAGATTGAGAGGAATTCAAACTATCATTATTTGCAGACAATCTGATCCTTTATCTAGAAAACACTATAGTCTCAGCCCCAAAGCTTGTTAAATTTATAAAGAACTTCAGCAAAGTCCCAGGATACAAAATCAATATATAAAAATGAGTAGCATTTCTAGACACCAACAACAGTCAAGCCAAGAGCCAAACCAGGAATACAATCCAATTCAGTTACCTCAAAAAAGAGTAAAATACCTAGAAATGCAGCTAACTAAAGAGGTGAATCATCTCTACAATGAGAACTATAGAACGTTTTTCAAAGAAATCAGAGATTACACAAAGAAATGGAAAAACATTGCATGTTCATAAAGGGAAACAATCAGCATTGTTAAAATGACCATACTGGCCAAAGCAATTTACAGATTCAGTACTATTCCTATCAAACTGCCAATGACATTCTTCACAGAACTAGAAAACCACTCTTTTAAAATTCACCTGGAACAAAAAAAATAGCCTAAATTGCCAAGGCAGTCATAAGAAAAAAGAACAATGCCCAACTTCAAACTATACTACAGGGCTGCAGTAATGAAAACAGCATGGTACTGGTACAAAAACAGACACACAGACCAATGGAACCAAATAGAGAGCCCCAAAATAAGGCCACACACCTACAACTGTCTGATCTTTGACAAAGCTGACAAAAACAAGCAATGAGAAAAGGACTCCCTATTCAATAAATGGTACTGGGATAACTGGCTAGCCACATGCAGAAGATTAAAACTAGATCCCTTCTTTATACCACATACAAAAATAAACTCTAGAAATATTGAAGCCTTAAATATAAAACCTAATACTATAAAAATCCTAGAAGATAACCTAGGCAATACCATACTTGGACGTAGGACCTGGCAAGCTTTTCATGATGAAGACACCAAAAGCAATTACAATAAAACATAAATTGACAAGTGGGACCTAATTAAACTATAAAGAACATCTGCACAGCAAGAGAAACAATCAATAGAGTAAGCATACAGCCTACAGAATGGTAGAAGTCATTTACAAACTATGCATCTGACAAAGGTCTAATATTCAGACTGTATAAGGAACCTAAATGTTTAAGCAAAAAACCAACCCCATTCAAAAGTGGGCAAAGGACATGAACAGAAACTTTTAAAAAGAAAGCACAACACACACCCAATGAGCATATGAAATAAAGGTTGAACAGCACTGATTGTGAGAGAAATGCAATTCAAAACTACAAGGAGATTCCATCTCACACCAATCAGAAGGACTATTATTAAAAAGTCAATAAAAAATGACAGATGCTGGTTGAGGTTGCTGAGACAAGGGAGCACTTGTACACTGTTGGTGGGAGGGTAAATTAATTCAACCATCATGGGAAGCAGTGTGGTGATTCCTCAAAGAGTTAAAAAACAGACCTACCATTTGAAACAGCAATCCCATTACTAGGTACATACCCAGAGGAATATATATCATTATATTATAAAGACATATGTTTATTGCAGCACTATTCACAATTTCAAAAATCAACCCAAATGACCATCGGTGGTAGACTAGATAAAGAAAATGGGGTACATATACACCAAGTATTACCATGCAGCCCTAAAGAATGAGATCATGTTTTTGCAGGAACATGCGTGGAGCTAGAAACCATTATCATTGGCATACTATAATAATGCAGGAATAGAAAACCAAATACTACATGTTCTCACTTATAAGTGGGAGCTAAATGATGAGAACACATGGACACATGGAAGGGAACAACAGACACTGGGGGTCCATCTGAGAGTGGAGGGTGTGAGGAGACAGATAATCAGGAAAAATAACTATGCTACTAGGATTAACACCTGGATAACAAAGTAATCTGGACAACAAACCCCTGTGACATGAGTTTACCTATATAACAATCCTGTACATGTACCCCAGAATTTAAAATACAAAATTTAAAAGTGAGATATGCACTGTGCCATTTATATGCCTCTTTAGTCTATGCTCTGCAATGTCCATGTCACTCTTAAGTGCATGGAATTTTTTTTATTGCATTTTAGGTTTTGGGGTACAGGTGAAGAACATGCAAGATTGTTGCTTAGGTACACACATGGCAGTGTGATTTGCTGCCTTCCTCCCCATCACCTATATCTGGCATTTCTCCCCATGCTATCTCTCCCCACCTCCCCACCCCTCCCCCATTTCTCCCCAACAGATCCCAGTGTGTAGTGCTCCCCTCGCTGTGTCCATGTGTCCTCCTTGTTCAACACCCACCTATGAGTGAGAACAAGTGCATGGAATTTTTTTAAAGGGTGCTTATTTTCCCACCAGATAAATGCTCCAAGTGGCCATTTCCACTCTGGGTTCCAAGGCCACTCAGTTTCGTTCCCACCGTCACACCATACTAGAGCAGTGATGCTCTTTCCTCCTTTCTCATTTCAGGGGGTAATTTCCTTCTCCCCATTTCTGTCTAAAACATTTTGTCTATATCTAGAATCCTCTCCTATCTCTGCTACTTGGCTTTTAAAAATCAAATGCAAATTTTTCTGCTTTCAGCACTGCAGCCTTTTAGAAAAATACAGGAGGTAGTCTCTGCTGGAATAGAGGTTGAGAAAAGAAAAATTCAGGAAGAGAAAAGCAAACATGAGTTGCTATCTGAAAACATTCTGCTATTGTCATTGTCATTATCATTATACTCATCATTATAATTGTCAATACTGACATGATCATTGGAGTCCCTGTTAACACAATCCTCAGAATCCTCAGTCCAGAGCAGGTACTTTAGAAATACTGTCAATTCGTTACAGTACAAAGTGCACAATTTGGGAGCTCAGATATGAGAGCAAGTCCCTACCCCAATACTCACTATTCTTGAATATATATCACTGAGTGTCTAAGCTATGTCTGAGTTTCTTCATCTGTAAAATGGGGATTATCAGTTTCCAGCGTTGTGATGGAAAGAAAATCATTTATGTAAAGTACTTAACACAATTCTAATGATTATTTAGTAAAGATTAAATAACTTTTTGTTAGGAAAAAATTGTCCCAAGATTTTCCTGCAATCTTCTCATTTCTAACAGCTTCATCTGCAGGAAGTCTCTGCTTCAGGAAANATGCCTTCATCTGGTTATTTGTTGTTCATAGTTCTTTAAAGTAGCTGCAGTCAATGCCCTATTGCCTTATGTGACAGAATCTGCCTCTTGCTGGAAACCTTAGATAGTAGATGACACACACTCCAGGGTCAGTAATTAATTATAAAAACAGCAACACCCAGGAAACCCATTGGCAAGAGGTGCCCCAATAAAATGGCAATTCATATGGCACTGTTGGGAAAATGAAGACAGTAAGCCCAACAGTCCCTTATATTCCCTTTGGCTTAAAGCACTTGGCATTCACTTATGAGGCCATTGGGTTCAATTAGGCCTCTGCGTAACAAACTGTCAGTCACCATCAAGGCACCTCCCAGAGACATGTCAGAGCAGCCTCTTCCTTGTCACTTCAATCTCATTCTGGAAACCTGTGAGGAGGATTTCAAGGAGTTGAGTTGGTGCATATTGCATAACACTGTGTTTTCCCCTCTTTCTCTGCATGGCTGTTTTTCTAGAGGCTTCTGCCATTGCAGGCTGGGCATGCAGGGGAGCTAAGGGGTGCCAGGCTTACAAGTCCTGAGGGAGTGCCCATCTAGGTGAACATTGACAGGGACAATGTTCTGGTGGGATGCAGCAGCAGCCTGGTCAGAGTAAGCAGCCCCGGGCCAGGACTTTCCTGAGGATTCATATTAACCCAGAAACTATGAAAAAAATGAGGGGGCACTAATTCTAAAGAAGTATTGAGAAGGACTTCATGGGCTATAGCCTAGCTGCTAAGAGATTGGCTGTACTTTCTCCACTATTTAGAGCAGCTGCACTTACATTTTTTTTTTTTCTCATCAGACACACCTGACAGATGACATTTGCATGTATGGCACTCATTTGCAATTTCCCAAATTAGCTCAAACACCACTTCTTCTGCAACCACTCAAGAAAGTGTATCTGAATGTAAATGAGGGAAAGAGAGGTTATTACAGAGATAACCTTGAATCTGTTTTCTTTAAAACAATACAGGATATTCACAAACTTTCCCAATCTGGTTATTAGCTGTAACAAATTATTTGGATCTACCTCACAGTAGGTCAAGGCATACTAGTGTGTTCACGACGTGGTAACTGAGAACTTGGTTGGGTTTTTCACGTTGCAAGGCAAGTAAACAGATTCTTCTTCTTTATCTCCAATTCAGTATACTGCTGCTGAGTGAGGAGCATGCAGGGGGAACCATGCTGGGGATGCCCAGACCCTCTGAGCTTATCAGACACCAACATAACTCTGTGATAGGCAGAGCTGTTCTTCTATGGAAGTACCAATACTTTTGGACCCAAAGGACCTGATTTTGCATCCAACTTATTTAATTCCTTGTCTTTGGACAAGTTGTTTATCTTGAACTTATGACACTCAGTTTTCTCATCTGGAGAGGAGAGATATACTTAGTACAGAGTTGGGATGGATATTAAGTCATAATTGCTAACTGTATGCCAATCACTAGATTAAGAATTCTATGTGAATTATCTAACTGTTGTCTATATGTCTGTTTTCTTTATATATATGAGGAAATGGAGGCTTAGAGACTTTATAAAAATGAGTCTGACAGTAGAATTGCTTGAATCCGGGAGGCAGAGGTTGCAATGAGCCAAGATTGCATCACTGCGCTCCAGCCTGGATGACAGAGGGAGACTCCGTATCAAAAAAAAAAAAAAAAAAAAAAAGGGGGGGGTCTGAGCCTGTATCCGAACCCATTCAACCATACCCTAGAATGATATGCTGAGTGAATTTCCTCTACTATCTCTATTTGTTTAGTTGAACAACTCTTGGTTAGTCCCTGAAACTTAGCAAAAGTTTGTATGTACTAATGGTAATAGGATTTCAAGAAATAATTGAGCAAAAAGATTAGAGGTACTTCCTATAAAATGATACATAAATGCACATAAGTGATTACTGCATTTTATGTACTAATTAAGGAATTATAGAATTTTAGTATTAGAAGAATCTTTGGGAACTTTGTATTACAGTGATTTAAAATTGGCACGTCAGTAAGGTTCGCTTTTAGCTTTTAAAGAATGCTAACTTTTTAGAGTATTGTCTACCAAAACTGAATTTATCAAGTGGAATTCACTTATCTAATTTTAAAAAGTATTTGCGTATATATATATATATATATACGTATATATATATATATACACATTCATACACTAATTCATAATGTCTAAGTTTTACATTTTAAATAAGTACGTATAAGTATCTTGCAAGCTGATCAATAGGAGGCTAAGATTTTCTTTAATTCTTCTTTTTATTTAATGTTCAACTTAAACAAATTGTTTCAAAAAGACCTTGCCTGATTCTTAAGCTGGATTTGTCCTCCTGTTATGCTGAATTTTATTTATTTTAACTCTCATCACCCATGACTCATCTTTTTTTTTTTTTTTTTTAAATCTATTTGTACTCAGTGTTAGATGCAAGAGCCTTTAGAGTGGGGCTGTGTATAAATTGTATTCCAAGGAATCTATATAATCTAATGGCATTTGTAAAGCCGAAATTACTTCTTTTTGGGAACATCTTTCCATTTTCTTCTTTCTTCTCGCTTTATAATATAGTAACAATAAGTTCTCCAAGATCAAGATGGAATAAAGGCATTATTGTACACTCCAGGGTTTGAATATGTTATTCTCACCATTAAATTTTTATATAGCCCACTCTTCTAAACTTGGATTTATCCAAAACTAGTTCAAGCATCATCTCTTTCCTTACTCTTCCCAACAGTTATAATCTCTTCCTGGTCTCCACAACTCTTTAGTGCCTCTTTCTATACCAGCCCTGAGGGCTAGGGAAGTCATGATGCTTTTTGAACCATAGGAAACAGAGAGGGTTGGATCATCTCTGTCTTTCTTTTATTTTTATTTTTTTCCAATCTGCTTTTCCAGTCCATCAGTAACTCTTTTTGAAGGGCAAATGGGAATTGCAGTGTGGAATGCTGTGTAGAATCCGAGTATGGCTTTGGGGAAGAGGAACTGAGAATCTATGTTTAACTTCTCTCTGTCTTCAGTCTGAACTAAAAAGGTAGACACAGCTGCTAGAACATAAGGTCTTATGGCCTCGGGAATACAAAGGTGGCTCCAAATCACTGCGTTCACCTGACCTTTTCTGGTAGGCTTATATGAAAAAACTCTTTCAAGAAATAGGAGGAGAACTAGAAAAGCACTATAACTGTACATGTACTTTTGACCATAGAATTACTCATACTCTCTTCAGGAATAGACTTCCTGGCTGAAACTACAAAGCCAGGATGAAGGTGCATACAGTGGAAAGGGAGAATTGAACTCATTTGTTGGCAAATATAGGTCATGGATTAAACTCTCATTGTATGACAGACATGTGGATCAATAATAACTTAGACATGTCACAATTCAGGGAAGTAGGAATTGCTTCTTCTTTGACAGAAGAGAAAATAATAACAATGATAACAACAAAAACAGTGAACATTTACTGAGCACTTTTGCAACTCTTTTCTAACTGGGTTCTAGGTATTAACTTTGCCTACATTGACTCATCACAGTAGCTAGTGAGATAGATACTACCATTGCCTGAATTTTATAAATGAGGAAAATATAAGGTTAAACTACAAGGTCACACAGTTGGTAAGAAGAACTGGAATTTGAACTGACTACTCCACCTGTAGAATCCATGTTTGGGAAACTGAGCCTCAGAGAGGTTGTGCAATCTGCCGAAAATTATCTTTCTGGTCTAGATTTCTGGGTCTGGAATCCAGATATGTTTAACAATATTCTTATACATTTTGTTATTGGTACTTCTTTTGTTGAAGCACTTACCATCCTAGTGAAACAGGAAAGGTTCCCTTGTCCCCCTCGCAGGGCACTTGATGGGGCTGTGATTCGCTTCTTCAGCCCCCGCTGCTGCTCATACCTCTAGGGGAGCATATGAACAGGCAGGCTGTGGAGCTCTGACCACATGGCAGTATCTAGGGGTGAATGTTTGCAGCTGAAGTCCCAGTGGGTGTGTTTACAGGGTGCTCTTTTAGTGTGCTATCTATAGGCAGCTTGTGTTAACCAGTTCAATTAGACCCCTTCCTTTCACAAGGACAGAGGGATTTCTGTGTCCCAGGTTCTTGCCTCAGTGTACCAGAAGAATCAGGCACATGTGAGCTTGGAGGACGAGTGCAAGGTTTTATCGAGTAGAAGTGGTTCTCAGTAGATGGGGGAGTCAGACCGGAGACCACTGATCAGCCCAACTCCTCTTCAACTGCTCTGCTCTTTCAGCCGGTGGATGACCTGCTGGCCTGCAGGGCCAGACAATGTGCTCTTCCAGAGGCATGCTGTCCAGACAACCAGCGCCTGTGTCTTTCTTCCGCTGATGTGCTCCTCATGATGTCCAGCAGCTTCTGTGTGTGTCTGCTGGGGTCTCAGGTTTCTTTAGGCACAGCATGGGGGCGTGACAGGCCAGGGTGGTCTTGGAAAATGCAACATTTGGGTGGGAAGGCAGGAGTGCCTGTCCTCACCTAGGTCCATGGGGATGGAGCCCTGGTCAGGGACCATCCCCTCTCTACCCAGCACTTCCTTGTCCCTGCTTCTGTATCATTTAAAGGGACCACACTCTTCCCTTCCCAGCACTCCATATCACTAGCTATTATTATTCAAAGAAAAAAAATGGAGCCAGAAAGAGAAATGAAATTAAATAGTTTTAATTTATATTATTTAAGAGCAAAATTGGCGTGAACTGTCAGGATAACAATCTGAAGTTCACGTTTTCCTTAGAACCTTCTATAACCTTAAGGATGCATTTCCTCTAACCCTTTGATCAAAGGCAATAGTCAGGAACAAGCTAAAATACAGTTGTCCCATCCTTCCCAGAGTTCTGTCTCAGCACACCCAAAGCCTCCATTCCTTGTATGTTCAAAGAACCCACGTGAAGCTAAAGTTTATTTCATATGCCATTCTCCTTGCCTGTTTGTTCCCAAATAAGTTCCTTATACTGGAAATAAGTCCACTGGATTAGCAGCAGAGCAGCTTCAGGGCCCCTGACATTTCATCAAAGAACGACTGTTTTTTGCTTTTGCTTTTTGCAATTCTATTTTCCAACAGACAAAAATAAACACAAAAAGGAGTGCTTTCCTGAAACATGCTTGATGAGCACTTTCATTTCCAGTCCTTCATTTAGACAGACAAACTGCATTCAGCTTACTTTTGTTGAGTGACACTAGCTGGCTTTTGGAAACCTTTGCAGTCTTAATTATCTGGGATCAAACAATGCCACCTTTTCAGAAACGCTGGCCAGAAGACACACAAACTTGTGGTCAACACTCACACGGAGACCATTCACGTTCCTTTGTAGGAGTTCCTTGCCATCCTGCCATAGAGGAGAATGCTTCAATACTCTGAATGCAAAAGATAGCTCAGAGTTTGCCATATTACCTCTTATAATGGTGATTACATTCCATTTCTGTGTTGTATTTACCTAAGGCTAAAAATGTGCTAAATTAATTTAAATCATCTGAGATACCCACTATATAAATGACTTAGAGTCCTGTAAGTCAAATCCAATATGATTAATCAATTAATTATTAGTAAAGACTCTTTGCAGGTAGGTTGGTTTTTAATTTTTTTTCCTCTGGCTTTCAAGGACATTAAGTAACTTATATCAGGTTCTAATTAAAATGTTAGCCAGTTGATCATCCGGGTAAAGCAGGTTAATTATCAGGTGGTAGCTGAATAATTACCTAGCAATTGCCATCTTAGATTAGTTATAATTATTTTGGTCCTCTTCACCAAAATACAGATTGTCCTTGATAATTACTTACAGATTCACTGAGCATTATTAAGAGGGGGACTGTTAAAGGTTGAAAACAAATGGTAATTATAGTCTGAAATCAAAAGAAATAAAATAAGGTCCATATAGTACTCCCCAAATTTAGTGAAGTCTTTGTTGGGACATATTGTATTTTGTTTGATTTTACATAGTCTGTGAAAAAATACTGACAGCCAGTAGGGCATTGAGTTGATTATTTATATTCAGTGGTTCCTCTGAGAAAGAATAAAGAGGAAAGAAAGTAAAACAGGGAAGAACAGACGTAGGAAAGGGTAGAAAGGAGGAGGGCAGGGAAGAAGAGAGATGATAAGTACTGATAGCAGGAAAGTTGGTAATATGGAATTGAAAGGATGTAAGAAAGTGTTATAAAAAAATAGTAAAAAGAAAATAGTCTAGTAGGCTGAATATGCCACTCCCCACAATAGATGTTCACATCCTAATCCCTGGAGCCTATGAATGTTGTCTCTTATGGCTGAAAAGGACTTTGCAGAAATGACGATGTTAAGAATCTTGAGATGGGGAGAATATCCTTGAGTAACTGGATGGACCCGAAATGCAATCTCATGTATCTTTATGAGTGAGAGGTAGAGAGGGATTTGGCACAGATGGAGGAGGGAGGGGCGTTGTGATCACGGAGGCAGAGATGAGAATAATGTACCTACAAGCCAAGGAAGGCCAACATTCCAGAGGCTCGGAGGAAGCACACCCCTACCCACTCTTTGGTTTTGGCTTAGTGATATTGATTTTGGCCTTTTGGCCCAGAGGACTCTGAGGGAATGAATTTGTGGTGTTGTACGCCATTAAGTATGTGGTAATTTGTTACAGCCACCATAAAAAGCCAGCACAGTCAGCCGGGCGCGGTGGCTCACACCTATAATCCCAGCACTTTGAGAAGCTGAGGCAGGTGGATAACGAGTTCAAGAGATCGAGACCATCCTGGTCAACATGGTGAAACCCCATCTCTACTAAAAATACAAAAATTAGCTGGGCATGGTGACACACACCTGTAGTCCCAGCTATTCGGGAGGCTGAGGCAGGAGAATTGCTTGAACCCAGGAGGCAGAGGTTGCGGTGAGCTGAGATGGTGCCATTGCACTCCAGCCTGGGTAACAAGAGCGAAACTCCATCTCAAAAAAAAAAAAAAAAAAAAAAAANAAAAAAAAAAAAAAAAAAAAAAAAAGCCATCAAGTCATTTAGCCATTCGCAATTTTAACTTATTCCTTATTTTTGCCAGGTGTTTCTCTGAACACCAGGAAAAGAGAGAAAATGGGTGCTAAGTGAAGAGAAAGATAAGCAAAGCAACAATAAGATTATTTGAGACAGCAATAGGTTCTTTGAAATATAAGAACAGAGAAATCAGAAATAACACAAGAGGGGAGAAGGGGCATGAGATTGGGTCAGTGAAGGCTTTCCTAAGAGGGGGATAATTTGAGGCAGTCACGTGAGGATATAGTATTTACTAACTTCTTTGAAATCATCACCACTTTTTAGTCTCCAAATAACCTTTGAAGATGAGAGTTATCCATATTGGGAAAACAAATAAGTCTTAGAGGGCTAAAATATCTGACCTAAGGTTACAGTGATATGGGTGGTAAAACTGGGGTTCAAATTCACGTTGGTCTATGCTGAAACTTAAACTCTTTGCATGTGAGGTGCAGTTAGAAAGAAAATTGCACAGCATGGATTAAGCTGCCTCAGAAAGTTTTTCCAACTATTTCTAATGAAGATATTGCAGTTTCTATTTAGACCTACATTCTTTGACACATCATGTTACCCAGGTCAAAATGCATGAAGTTCTTGAGGTCATCAACAGCCACCAGTTTAGACAGGAGACCTCATGATTTAAAGAGCAAAACCTCTTCCTCCTGGATAATGAGATTTCAGTTTGACTACTACCACCCCAAAGATTCACCTTCTTTCCCCTCAGTTCAACTCAGCTAAGAGAGTCAAAGAATCTCCCTGACACATAACTGAAACTATCATACACAGATGAAAGTGGCAGGTCAATGCTCTTGGCCAATGCCCTAGAGTGAACAGAGAAAAGTGAGTTTTACTGCTGAAGGCCTGAAGAATCCTAATTTGATATGTAGGGCCTTTGGCTTGATTGGGCTATGGCAAAAGAGAAGATTCTGCTCTGTTGTGTCAGTTTTCAGACTCTAGGGAATGACTAGCTGCCAGGGAATGACTGGCTGACTTGTAACCAGCAGGCGGGAGCCACAGCATAGCACTCACATAGTGATTGTTCATGGTAGAGCCAAGCTGGCTACAGAGACTCCCGGGGGAAGTCTACAAGCCTGTCAGTGCTTGTCAGTGTCGCTGTGACAACTAAATGCTCAGGAAGGAGCGGCAGAAAAGAAGAGCGGCAGATAACAAGGTCAACTTGAGAAGTCCTATGCTTTGAGCACCTAGGGAATATCCATGAAGGAAGCTGGATGACGTGGTTCACATTCCCAGCATTATTCCAAAGAATATAATATGTTTCCATACCACAGATAAAACATGTACACCTCCCTAAAAATCCTGCCAGAGTAATGGAAAGGTTTTTGCAAATGAGATTTTTTTAGCAGTGTATGTTACTTTTAGAAAAGTAAAAACAGTAACAATAGCAATGGCAAAACAGTAGCTAGCCATCATTCTATAATTCCACAGGCCAGGCTGTGTTCTATGTGCTTTAGGCTTATGAGCTCATTTAATACTCACAACAGCCCTATGCAGTTGATATTACTCTTATCTCCTTCTGTATTTCAGCAGAATGAGAATGTGGCACACAGCTAAAAGAAAAGTGTCGTTAACCTCAGAAGGATTTAGCCAGAGTGCATGATTACCTACACTGGGATGCAAAGTAGTTTTCAGGAAAGACTATTGTGGAGGCAAACTACCTGAATTGGAATCCTACTTCTATAATATATTAGTTGGATAACCTCGGAATAAAAAGTCTAATCTCTTTAAGACTTCATATTCTTATTTGTAAACAAACATTGAGATAAGAATACTTTCTTTGCATGATTGTTGGGAAGGGCAGTGAAATACTGTAGAGAAAGCACTTGATGATAGATGGAAGGTTCTCCACAAATGGTCATTAAAGCGTTTAATCAGATGCCTAGAGTCTTTTTATCCAAGGCCAAACTTCTCTCAGTTTCAGTTTGCTCATTTCTTTTTCTTTCCTTCTTGTTCTTTCTTTCTTCTCTTTCTTTCTTCTCTTTCTCTCTCTTTCTTTCTCCTTCCTTCCTTCCTTTTCTTTCTTTCTCTTTCTTTCCTTCCTTCTTTCTTTCCTTCCTTCCTTCTTTCCTTCTTTTTCTTTCTTTCTTTTTTTCTTTCTTTCTTCTCTCCTTCTTCCCAAGGCATACTTTCACTCTTGTTGCCCAGGCTGAAGTCCAATGGCATGATCTCTGCTTACTGCAACCTCTACCTTCAGGGTTCAGGTGATTCTCCAGCCTCAGCCTCCCCAGTAGCTGGGACTACAGGCATGTGCTACCACATTCCGCTATATTTTTAGTAGAAATGTGGTTTCACCATGTTGGCCAGGCTAGTCTCAAACTCCTGACCTCAGATGAGCCACCTGCCTCGGTCTGCTGAAGTGCTGGGATTACAGAAATGAGCCACCATGCCCAGCCTGTTCATTTCTAAAATGGAGACATTAATGCTTTCGTTATAGACTCTGTAAAGTAATTATATGGATGATTTGTTTTTAAGCAACTTGTAAAATACCAGGTCCTGATGAAATACTGGATAACCTCCACGATATTATTCTATTCTCTTCAAAATGGGAATAAAAAGTACTTGGTTTTGAGGCTGGGGTTGTGGAGACAGGATAAGTAACATTAGCAGAACTAGCACAGTGCCAGGCACATATTCTCTGCTGAATTTATGTCAGTTCTCATTTTAAAATAATTGTGATTACTGAAGAATTGATGCCTAGCATGCATAGCCTAATCTCCATCAGACATTTCTTTTATAATTCTCGTTGGGTTTTATTTGTCTTTTCTCAGAGAATAAGTGCACTAGTCATCAGTGAAACTACTGCTTTGTTAAAGATCTTGCGACTGGACATCAGTAAGGCAATGTTTGGCAAAGCTTTAGCTATCTGGTCAATTTTCTCAGAGGAGGGAAAGAAACAAGGCAGTCCCTGGAGGACATCATTACAAGATTGTTAAACCTGCTCATCTTCTGACTTCTAGGAGGGAGCATGACAAGTCACGGCTGAAGAAAAAGATGAGTAAGGAGCAGGTGCTTTCTTGTAAATAATTCATGGACTGTCCCACTGCACAGAAGCTAATTTGAGGTAGTTGGGAGAATATTACTTTGGATTGTTTAAAAAATACAAAAACACTTTCTTTCAGCTGACTGAGTCTGACAAAATCTAGGTCATCCTGATATTCAACTAAAGCAAGACATCCACCATTAGTATGCTTGCCACTGGCTGAGTTGATAATCCCCAGATGCAGCTTTCAGAACAATCAATAATCACATCTAATAGTCTTTGGTAGCCCAACCTGCTCTTCAAAACCAGCTAATGAGCTGTGTGCCTGTGATGTGGATAAAGTTAGAAACAAACCATTACTGGAAGAGATCTTGTTGAGAAGTCTTGGCCACTGGCTTTTTGTGACAGCAGCTCAAGGGAATCTCTAAGCTTGTTGAAATGCTATGTAATATATGACTCCATCAGTCAACATCAAGGACTAATTAAACCAAGGAAGAACAAAATCGCTGTGAACAAAAAGATGTCTTCTCATAAAACAAGGACCTCAGTTCTTCTACCTAAAGTGGCATCTCTGACTTTCCAAATACCATATTTGAGTAGGACTTGTGATGTGGATGCAGCATAAGACAATGAAAGGTGGTGTTTTCTGCTGGCTTGTTGAAAAGCAATAGTAAGTGGAATAAAACTCCAATAGCATCCTTCTGTTTCAGTTCCCATATCTACATATCAATTTTAAAGAAGAATAAGCCAGACAGATACAGGAGTTACTGGCCCAAATTCACAGAGTTTGTGAATAACAGAACTAAGTCATGAATGAACAGGATCCTCAGAATCAAACCCCTGATGTTCTTTCTACGAGAGCAAATTTGCTAAATCATTAGTGATCACTTCCATCATACAGCTTATTTGACACATGTTCAGACACTGGCTCAAAGGATTTAAATGACTTCCCTAAGTTCCACAGGTTGTTAGAAAAGGGTTTCTCATGGACCTCAGACAGTTGGTATTTTACAGGGCAGCATCCTCTAGTCTCCTTCAGAGACAGCTCTCCTTTCATTATGTGTACCAAACCACCTCCAACCTACCAAGATTCCTTCTAAGACTTTATGAGTCATGTCAGATGCAGACATTTCCCTATTCATGGGAACTAACAAAACTAATTCTAAGCTGGTGAGAGTACAACATAAATATTATGTACATTTCTAGCTACTACTTGATAAAATAAATTGGAATGTGCCCAGGAGACTGCCAAGAATGGTGAGGGTGACTCAGAGAGTGACAATATGAGGACCAAGATGAAAGAATTAGGAAAATCCTCATGTTGGAATCGACTTTTCAGAAACTCTGAAAAGGAAGTAATAGTGGTCTTTTTCAAGAAGGATTAACATCATTCTTCATGTCTCCAATATTTAGGGACCAATGATGCAAGAACGTTTCAGAGAGATAAATTTGAACTCATTATAAGGAAAAATGTTCTAATGTCAGTATCATCTATACTTACCTCAAGAGTAAGCAGAGAGGTAGAGGAAATAAACCACTGAAACCAGATAGAGGGATCAACTGCCAATGATTATGCAGCCATAAGCTGATCATTTATCCTCTCTTGGTCTTGGTTTTCATCTTTTGCAAACGTGTGGTGTTGGTAAAGCTCTTTTGGGTTACTTCCTGATCTGAAATTTTAATCATAAATATAGTAATTAAGATGTTTGCACAGAGGGCAGACTATGACATGTCAGAAGTATTATAGGGGATTTAACCATCAAATGCACCATGGAATTAAAATTACTTTAAGTTTTTTTATAAATCTGGCATTAAGTTGATATAACCCAAACTGAAGCTAGGTCCTTAACTCCTAATTTAATGAGATATTAACTAATGCAAAATTGGCCATTTCGTATTTATCATATAAATCTTAACAGCCAAAATGTTTAATGAGAGAAGGCAAGGAAGAAGAAGAGAGCAGAAAGAAAAGGGAATTTTGCTTCCTTTGCATAGATTTTTAGATGCAATTATATTCATGTGTGAATATACTCTATCATTCTTGAGGCAGAGTCAATTAAGATAATGTGTGACACACAACATGTGACTTAATAAGTACAGAAGTGAAGGCCAAGTACAATGATATCAAACTGTTCCAGGGATGACATAATGAAAATCCTGCCAGACATAGGCACCACAGTTTGTATCAATAAAATTCCAGCATGGGACACTGGATTCTACCACCAAAAATTCTGTAATTTCTGCATCTGGAACTTTCATATAGATACCAGTTCTGCTGCTCCTTGTCTCTTACACTGATTCTGTGTATTCCCTTCTCTTTTGCCTCGCCAATTCTAATTCAAAGTCCAGGGAAGACATGTCTGACTGTGAGAATTAGATATACTCGTTTCTATTTGTCAGGGAGGCTGATAAAATAAGTCTCTGGCATTTTCAGTTTCCAAAATGAAGGAAAAGTTCTACTTTACAACAGTGAGCCTTAACTAAAAAGAGGAAGAGGGAAGTTCTGTCATACAGCTGACTAGAAGCAGCTAGTATGCACTGCTCTCATGGAGAGAAGAAAGAGTGGCGAATAAACACTAGGCCTTCAACTGGAACATCCAGGTGGACACACTGAGGTTCATCAAGGAAACCACTGGACCCATGGAGAATGGAGAGGAGCAAGACACAATGGCTGCCCACTTGGGAGAGGCACGGACCCGGGGTAGCCACCCTTACTCTGGGAAATGGTGAGTGAGAGTCCCTGGGGATCCATACTTCTGCCATGGACCTTTGCAACCCTGACTCAGGAGATCCCCTTGACCTCCCCACTGGGGCCTCTAGACTGACACAGAGAGCTCCATGGAGTCTGGGCACAACTGCTGCTCAGGCATACATGGAGTCCTGGGAGCCTTGGATCCTTTGGCATCCCTGCATTGCAGCTGCAGCTCTGGCAACGAGGGAGGTCAGGCTCCTTCACAAGATCCCAGGAAGGGGCTGAATCCAGAACACTGAGGCCTGTGATGAAATGCAGGCCCTACCTCCACTGCATCTCACAGGATAAGGCCCACTGGCCTGGGGCCCTAGCCTGGCCATGCCAGCCCCATCTGGACTCTGGAGCTGGTAGCCGGTCTGGACTCTGGGGGTGGTAGCCGGTTTGCACTTCACTAGCAGGTAGCAGATTTGCAGCTCCCAGAGGGAGGAGCTGGCCACCATTTTGCTGCTCTGTAGTTCTAGCTCCTGCTGCCCTCAGGTTCTGGAGAGTGTATGGTGATTAGGAAGTGCGGAGGATCTCCAGTACAATGCTGTGGCCCTGTGGAAGAACAGCCAGACTATTGTCCATATGGGTCCCTGTTCCTGATTCTCCTCACTGGGTCTACCAATCTGGGACTTCACCACAACTGCTGTGCCCCCATCTGAACACTTAGAGGCAGATCTGCATTTCTCCAAGGAGGAAATTCCAGAGGCAGCCCACAGCCCCTCCACCTTTGCAGCTGCAGCAGTATCACCGTAAGCACCCTCAGGCCATAGAAGGAAAAAAGGGCCTGGTCCCTACACCAGCACAGGCTCCTCCATCACACCACAGCCACCATAAGGTAAGGAGCCCAGTCTCTCTTCCCTTTGAGCTCTCCATTCCCCACTCTTCACCAGGCAGGGCCCCCTCTCTCAGGACCACAGAACACCTGCTGCACCCTCAGCTGAGCATACCCATTGGCAGTGGCTCTGTGTTTTCCTGGGGAGGGGCTCCCAGAGCAATTGAGAGCCCCACTGCCACTGCTGTCCTTGTTCTGGGGAAGAAATAAAGAGACCGAGGGCTTCACTCTTGCTTTCAGCACACCACTGTCACCATATAGAGAAGAGCCCACTGTGTGGTGCTCTCTTTCCTGTGAGCCCTAATGAAGTGGAGCCTCCAGCTCAGACCAGCAGCACAACAACCCACCCCACTGGCTGAACATTCCTAGTAGCATCAGCTCCACGTTTCTCTGAGCTACTGCTCTCAAAGGCACTCAAGAGCTCCTCTGCCACTACTGCTCTCTACAAGGCAGGGCTCTCCCAGCTTAAGCCCATAGCACAGCCGCCCCACCCCACGCAGATTGCACTGATTGATAGGATCTCTGCATCTCTGTAGGGTGGAGCCCCAAGTGACAAGTGAAAGGTCCTCTGCCACAACCATTGCCAAAGTACCTTCCCCTGCTGCTTTCAAGCTGGGGAAGGAATATAAAGCCTGAGCTCACCCCAGAGCTGTGTTGTGCAACCTGGGAGTGCCAAGCTGAGATCTGCAGCCAACACTCGAGTGGGAGAAGAGCCCACAGTTTCAGAGAACTGAGAAAAAGCACAGCCGCAATTGCGAGGATGTACAGAGGAGCCAGGAGCCTGAGCAGGAGCCTACATATGGGCCATTATTCTTAAATGCCATCTACTGGCTCACAGCCTAAACTTCAGCATCAAAAATACTTTGCTAATATACTCCCCTATGAAACCAAAGACAATAATTCAGCTACAAATAAAGACCTTGCAGAAAGCCTTGGCCCTCTGAAAACATCCGGAAGTCTACTGACTTTACTCAAATTGTACTGCAGTTAAAGGAACATCATCCCATACAGATGAGAAAGAACCAGTGCAAGAACTCTGGCAACTCAAAAGGCCAGAGTGTCTTCCTTACTCCAAATGAATACACTCGTCTCCCAACATGGGTTCTTAATCAAGCCGAATTGAATGAAATGAAAGAAATAGAATTCTGAATACGGACAGAACAAAAAGATCATCAAGATTCAGAACAAAGTTGAAACCTGATTCAATGAATCTAAGGTTTATAATAAAACAATACTAGAGCTGATAGACAAAATGGTCATTACAAGAAAGAACCAAACTGATCTTAGAGTTGAAAAATAAACTACAAGAACTGCAAAATGCAACTGTAGTATTAACAGCAGACTGGAACAAACAGAAAAAAACATATCCAAGCCTGGAAACTGGTCCTCCAAACTAACTCAATCAGACAAAACTAAAGAAAAAAGAATACAAAAGAATCAACAAACCTCCAAGAAATGTGGGATTAGGTAAAGACACCAAATCTATGACTCACTGGCATCCATGAAAGAGATGGGGAGAAAGTAAGCAACTTGGAAAACATATTTCAGGATATTGTTCATAAAAACTTTTCCAAGCTTGCCAGAGAGGCTAACATTCAAATTTTGGAAAGACAGAGAATCCCTGTGAGATACTGAACAAGAAGAGAATCCCCAACACACTTAATCGTCAGTTTCTCCAAGGTTGAATTGACAGAAAACATGGTTAAAGGCAGTTAGAGAGAAGAGTCAGGTTACCTACAAAGGTAGTCCCATTAGGATAACAGCCTAGAAGAGATTATGGCCTATAATCAGCATTCTTAAGGAAAAGAATTTCTAACAACAAATTTCATATCCAGCCAAACTAAGCTTCATAAGTGAAGGAAAAATAAGATCATTTTTAGAAAAGCAAATGCTCTGGGAACTCATTATCACCAGATGTATTTTATAAAAGTTCCTGAAAATAACACTAAATATAGAACGAAAAGACCATTACCAGCCAGTACAAAAACATACTTAAGTATACAAACCACTTACTCTTGAAAGAAAACACAGAACAAGTCTGCACAATAACCAGCTAGTAACATGATGACAGGATCAAATCCACACATACTGATATGAACCTTAAATGTAAGTGGACTAAATGCCTCAATTAAAAGGTATGGAGCACCAAGCTGGCTAAAGAATCAGAATCTATTGATATGCTGTCTTCAGGAGGTCCATGACACATCCAAAGATACCCATAGCCTCAAAATAAAGGGATGGATAAAAATCCACTAAGCAAATGGAAACAAAAAAAGCATGGATTGTCGTTCTCATTTAATAAAAAAACAGACTTTCAACAAACAAATAAAGGAAGCATTACATAATGGTAAAAGGTTCAATTCAATAAGAAGATCTGGCTATCTTACATAAATACACACCCAAAATAAGAGTATCCAAATTCATAAAGCAAGTTTTTAGAGATGTAAAAAGAGACTTAGATTTCCACACAATAATAGTGGAGGAGTTCAACACCCCACTGACAGTATTAGGCAGATCATCAAAGCAGAAAATTAACAAAGATATTCAGGACCTGAAAACACTTGACAAAATGAACCTAACAGACATCTACAGAACTCTTCACCCCAAAACAAAAGAATATACATTTTTCTCATTACCATGTGGCACATACTCTAAAATCAAACACACAACTGGACAGAAAACAATTCTCAGCAAATTCAAAAGGACTGAAATTAATACCAACCACACTCTCAGACCAAAGCACAATAAAAATTGAAATTACAAGTAAGAAATCCAAACAATTTCATGGAAATTAAATAGCCTCCTCTTTAATGTCTTTTGAGTAAACAATTAAATTAAGGCAGAAATCAAGTAACTCCTTGAAACTAATGACAACAAAGGTACAATATACCAGAATATCTGGGACACAGCTAAGGTAGTGTTATGAAGCAAGTTTATAGCACCAAACACCCACATCAAAATGTTACAAAGACTTAAAATTAACATATAACTTCAGAACTAGAAGAGCTGGAGAAACAAGAGGAAACCAACTCTACAGCTAGCAGAAGACAAGAAATAACCAAAATCAAAGCTGAACTGAAGGAAATTGAGATGCCAAAAACCATAGGAAAGATCAATGATTCCAGGACTTGGTTCCTTGAGAAAAAGTAATGACATATATAGACCTTTAGGTAGACTAATAAAGAAAAAAAGAGGGAAGATCCAAAACCACCATCAGAAATGACAAAGGGGAAGTTAACAATGATCCCACAGAAATATAAAAAAAACAAAAACAAAAAACCCTCACACTTTGAACACCTCTATGCACAAGAACTAGAAAATCTAGAAGAAATAATTAAACTCCTTGAATTATTCTGTGAGGCTAGCCTCATTCAGAAACCAAAATCTAGCATAAATAGAAAAAGGGAATGTCAGGTCAATATCCTTGATGAGCACAGTTGCAAAACTCCTTAACAAAATGCTAGCAAAACAAATCCAGCAGCACACGATAAAGCTAATCCACCAAAATCAAGAAGGCTTTATCCCTAGGATGCAAGGTTGGTTCAATATACATAAATCAATAAATGTGATCCACCACATAACAAAATAAATGTGATCCATCAAATAACCAAAAAGCAAAATCAACATGATTATTTAAAGAGATGCAGAAGAGGCTTTCAATAACTCTCAACAAGCTGGGCATTGAAGGAACATACTTCAAAATAATAAGAGCCACCTATGACAAACCTACAGCCAATATCATACTGAATGAGCTAAAGCTGTAGGCATTCCCCTTGTAAACCAGAACAAGATAAGAATGCCTTCTCTCACCACTCCTATTTAATATAGTATTAGAAATTCCTGACCAGGACAATCAGGTAACAGAATGAAATGCAAGGCATCAGCCTGGGTGCCTGTAATCCCAGCACTTTGAGAGCTCAAGGTGGGTGAATCACTTGGGGTCAGGAGTTTGAGACCAGCCTGGCCAACATGGCAAAACCCTGTCTCTACTAAAAATACAAAAATTAGCCGGGCATGGTGCTGCATGTCTGTAGTCCCCAGCTACTTGGAAGGCTGAAGTGGGAGAATTGCTTGAACCTGGGAGGCATAGATGCACGTCACTGCACTCCAACCTGGGTGATAGAGCAAGACTCCATCTCAAGAACAAAAGCAAAAAAGAAATACAAGGCATCCAAATAGGAAGAAAGTCAAACTATCCCTGTTTGCAGATGATATGAATATATCCCATAGTCTCTGCCCATAAGTTCCTTGATTTGATAAACAACTTCAGCAGTTTCAAGAACTTCAGGAAGAGATAACCAAATACCACATGTTCTCACTTGTAAGTGGAAGCTGAAGGATGATAACACATGGACACAAAGAGGGGAACAACAGACACCCTGGGCATACTTCAGGGTGGACAGTGGGAAGAGGGAGAGGAACAAAAAGTTACAAATCAGATACTATATCTATTACCTGGGCAATGAAACAATCTGTACGCCAAACCCCTCATGACATGCAATTTACCTGTATAACAAACCTTCATATGTATCCCTGAACTTAAAATAAAAGTTGAAGATTGAAAAAGGAATCAGATGTTAAAAAACCCAAAAAGATGAATATGTGTTGCAGCCATGAAAGCTAAAGAAAGTGAATGTTTTAAGAAAATGAAATGGTCTGTATGTCAAGTGCTGCAAAGAGGCCAAGTATGCAAGAACTGAGTTGATGCTTTTGAACTGTACTGATAGAAAGTTATTAAAACTTTTTATGAAGGTTGTTTCTGCAGAAGTGTTGGGATCAGAAGCTAGATGTGGTGGGTTAAGAGTGAATACAACCAGAGGAAGTATCACAAGTAGTAAATACACCTTCTCTCTGTTAATGAAATTCTAGAATGGTCAGGTACAAAATTTCATTTTCAACAACTCATAGGCCATTGGCACAATTTCCCAGAGGTGATTATTATGCTCAGACACTCTTGTGGGAAGAATCATTAATGGGGATGAACGTCAAGTGCTTTAAATATTAGTAATTCGTGTCACCATATTGTACAATGATGAACTATGCTTTGTGAGTTTTTCTTTGATTCTAGTTGTATCTTCAGATTTGTTGCTTTCAGTCATCTTGGTAATAGCTCATTCTCTCTGTAACAATATAAAGCAAGAAAAAGGATTATATCACATAAGGATACTTGGGAACTACAAGGAGCATGGCACTTGCTGCCCTTATCTAAATCAGTATCATACTTGTCAGGTGATCCACCCAGCGCAGCCTCCCAAAGCTCCAGCATTTCATCTCTCAATCGACAAGAAAAAATTGTATATATTTATAGTGTTGATTAAAACAACATGATGTTTAAGTACTCATTGTGTAATGGCTAAACTAAGCTAATAAACATGTGTATTACTTCATATACTTATTTTTTTTGTGCATGGTAAAAACACTTAAATCCACTGTCTTGGCAGTTGTCAAGTATGCAATATATTGTTATTAACGATAGTCACCATGGTGTACAATAGATATCTTGACATTTTTTCTCTTAATGGAAATTTTGTATCCTTTGACCAAGATTTCCCCAGTTCTCCTCTTCCTCAGTCTCTGGTATCCACCATCCTACTCTCTGCTTCAGAATAATTTTGACTTTTGTAGATTCCACATTTAAGTGAGATTATGTTGTTACTTATTTGTCTTTCTGCGCCTGGTTTACTTCATATAACATAATGACTTTTAGGTCTTTTAGGTTCAACCACGTTGTCGCAAATGACAGGCACTCTTCTTCCACCTGTTCTATCACTAATACCATCTCCGCGTACCTTAACATCATGAGGTAGTTTCAGAATGTTTGTTTACATATTCTCTTTCTATTTCTTTCCATTCTTTAAGTAAACTGTTTTCTCATTTTCTTTCCACTTCTTCAGTTTGAGACATTGAAGTTCACTCTCAATACTGGTTCAGATATAATCCCTTTGCTTCTTATTCTAGAACCAGAAGTAAGATGTGCCAATTTCCCTACCTATGCCAGTAATGTCCCTGAGATGATGGAATTCTGGGTTTCTGCTATGAGAAGATTAGGCAAACTCTTGGGAAGGTATGAAATATTCAATGTCTATGTCATTGTGTTCATTCCTTCATTTATTCAACAAATGTTTTCAGAGCAACTACTTTTTATCAAGCACCATTTTACTCTTCTTTATTATTTCATTCTTGTACTTTTCATGATATATGAAACAGGTGCTCAATAAATATTTGCTGAAGAAATAAATACATATGTAAATGTAGGTTGATAAGGAAGGTACAATGCAAAGATTGTATATAAACAGACACCGTGGAAAAATAATCTAGGACTTTGGATTTGGTAGCACAATTACATAAAATTACTTGGTTCATCAAATATCACCATGAAAAACATAATTTAACAGGTAGGTTAATACATTAACAATATAGACTCATTTTTGCATGCTTCACATGGATGCCATCAGTAGGGATGAAATGCAGGCTTGAGGTAGCCACTGAAATTATACAAAATTGTAGGTGTCAGAAAGTGAAATGTCTGATGTCAAGCAAAAAAAGGAAGAGTCTGGTACAGCATTCTGATGAGGGTTGAGGGTCTGCTACTGGCAATAATAATTATTTCAGCAGAGTCTCAAAGGTCAGAGTTCCAGGAGGAAAAAAGTCACTAGTGAAATAAAACTTATTTAATGACAAAGAATTAATATTGGCAAGTTATCAGAATGCCAGGGATTTATTCCAAGAGAAAGAGCCAAAGATGTGGAGTTGTGAAACCAAACCAGTGAAACAGGAAATAGAAAACAGTAGAGTCTTGTTGTGCATAGTAACATTTTTTGTAGCTGGAGCATATAGTGACTTCTTAGTTAACTGCTGCATTTAAATTTGCATCTCAAATTATGATAGAGAATTCTGCAGCAAAGCAACACATTGGCATTAAAAGGTTCAGATAAGTTTAATACTAAAATACCCAAGTGATGATAAATGTGAATGTGACAGACTGGCATATGAAAAGCTGATGTATGAATGGAAATAATACAAATTTGGGGCTTTTAGATTGTTTCAGTATATCTCTTCCCTTTGTGATGAGAAGATTTGGCGCAAGGATTGTTTATGGAAACACCCAAACAAAAACCTTTACAATTCCAATTGCTTTGTCATTGAAAAGTAAAAATTAAAATTTAAAATCTATGTTCATTTTTAACATATTTCTAAAGTAATTGAGATTAATAGTTAGAGTCTGACTCTTGGAGAGACCTGTGATTTTAGACCTTGATTCATCTCTTAGCAATTTGCTCTTCATGTCTGTAAGATTTAGTTTTCTCATAAGTAAAAAGAGATAATTGTAGGTACTCCTTCTCAGGTTTGTTGAATGACTAAATGAGACTATGTATTTAAGGCACTTACCTTATGCTTTGACACGCTGTTATTGGTTATACTAATAAACAGTGGTCATGTTGTAATAATGTTTATGCTGATTATCATTACTGTTATACTTTAGGTGCAATTGAAAGTAAAAGCTTGGCTCTAATGCTGTCTTACACTTTGGAAAGTTGTTTCATTATCCTTTGCCTAAATTTCTTTACAAGCAAAATGAGGCTGACAATAAATAGGGTTTAGATGAAGTTTAATCACTTAATAAGAGATACAAGACTAACTTGTTATCCATATGGAGAAAATGATACTTGACCTACACAGAAAACCATATACAGATAGTAACCGCTCCATAAGTGTTTGCTACTTACTCTGTGAAGAACAGTATCATTTCCTTCCAAATACTTATTCCCTATAACTATCTCTTGATAGCTCTTAAACCCTTTAACTTGCAATCCTCTTCAATCCACCATCCTTTTTTCCTCAGAGAATTACAGTAGCCTTTAACTAGTCTTCCTATATTTATGTTTCAATATAACATAAAAATTAAATTATGAAACGGCACATACACACAGAAAATATGCAACTGTACCCCATACAATATCATCATAAATACAATATTATACAGCCAACACTCAGCTTAAGAAACCAAGCATTGCCAACGTCTCACAGCCACATTCTCCTAAGCCTATCTCTAATCACAACTCCTTGCGATCCTATTCACCATCACTACTTTATTGATATCTAATGTAATCAAGCTCTTAGCTTTGTTTCATTATTTTAGCGCATGTGTATATACCCTTTAAGACCATAGGTTAGTTCTTCATCTTTGAGCTCTATATCAAATAAATTATTCAATAGGAATTATTTCATGTTTGAATTTTTTCATTAACATTATGTGTGTGAAATCCATCTATATTGTCATGGAAGCCATGTTCACTTTAGTTACTGTCTAAAATTTAATCGTATGAACATATCACAATGTATTTATCAGTTAAATTTTTGAGGAACATTTGGATTATTTCTCGTTCAGAGCTACTACAAAGGATGCCAAGATAATGTTTGAACTTACCCTTTGGAGCCCACGTGCTAACTAACTTTTTTTGTTGTTGTTATATACATTGATAAGGAGTCTCAGGTTATACATAATTTAGAATGTACTAGATAATATCAAACTGCTTTACAAAATATTTGTACTAATTTATAGTTACATCAGTAATATATGACAATTCCAATTTTATTCAAATCTTTTCCTATACCTGGTGTTATAAGACTTTAAAAAATATTAGCTATCCTCAGGGGTATAGGCTGGTATTTTATTGTGATTTTAATTTGCATTTTCTTTATGACCAATGTGATGGCGGGGGGTGGGGGTTATGTATTTGAACGGCATTTGAAAATGCTTGTTTGATAAATTCTTGTTCAAGAAAATTGACCAAGATTCTACTAAATTTTCTTGCTTTTTATTAGTGCTTAGTAGGTTTGTGTGTCACACAAAGTTACAGGCTTTGGATGCTTAATGTGTTGCAAATACTTCTCTATACTTTGAATTTTTACTGTCTTAATGGTGACTTTTGCTGATGAACATTCTTAAACTAAATTAGTTTATCAACATTTTTCTTATGACTAACTAATGTTTTCTGTTTCCTAACAACAACAAAAATTCCTACCCTAAGGTCATTATAATATTTTGATTATAATTTCTTTACAGTTTTGTCTTTCACTTTAGTTCTATAATTTACCTAGAATTGTGTTTGTAAATGGTATATGGTTGCACTTCATTATTTTCCATAGTACCATTTATTGAAAAGACCATATTTTCCCTATTGTTTTGCAGTGTAAATTTCATAAAGTTATTATATATGAAATTTCCTTATGTAGTTGGATATTCTGGAGAATTTTCTATTCTGTGCCATTTGTTTATCTAGACTTACACCAATATTATGATTTTTATAAACTGTAACTTTATAGTAAATCTTAATATTTGGTAAAGCAAATAATCTCAATATGATCAACTTCTTTAGAAGTATGTTAGCTATTATGGATGTTTTGAAATTCCATATATATTAGTTTACTATGTGCTATCACAAATTACTACAAACTTAGTGGCTTAAAGCAATGCACACATATATATTCTATATATTCTTACAGCTCTGGAGCCAGAAATCTAAAATCATTGGCGTTGGGGTAAAATCTACCTTTCTGATGACTCATATTTCCTCCAGAGGCTCTAGGAAGGAAGCAGTTCTTTACTTTTTCTAGCATCTGAAGTTGCATTTCTTGCATTCAGACACAGTGGCCATGTCACTTCAGTCTACCTGTAAGATCCCATTGTCTTCTCTTCACTGCAAAATCTCCCCGTTTCCCATTTGTAAGGATAATCGTGATTAGATTTAGACCCAGCTAAATAATTCAAACTAATCTCCTGACCTCAAAATCCTTAATTTGATTGTTTCTGCAAAAAATGTTTTTCCATATGAGGTGAGGTTTACAGGTTCCAGGGAATTAGGACCAGGATATCTTTGGGTATCATTATTCAGCCTATTATACCACATATCAGATCATAATCACTCTCTTTTCTTTCTTTTTCATTGGCATACTATTTTATTGTTTTATATTTCAATTCTGTATGTGTATATATATAAAACAAAGGGTGTGTATATAGGTACATATTTACTCTTTTTAAAAATATATTCACATGTATGTAAACATATATACATATGCATGTATATACATGTACACATATATTTTCTGATATATACACATATTTTTTACATATAAACAGATGTATTATATGTATATACACATATATACATGTATATCTACATATATATGTGTATATATGTAGATATAAACTCTCCTTTTCTTCTTTACCCTTTTCTCTTTGTGTTTCAAGTTTGGTAAGTGCTATTCACATTTCAAGTTAACCAGTTATTTCCTCAACCTTATCAAGTTTACTAATTGTCCCACTATAGTTTTCAAGTACTATTTATACTGAGAATTCAAGATTGACTCAGCATTTCGAATTGAATTAATACGGTTTGTCATACCAACAGACTAAGGAAGAAATAAAACACCATGTTCTTAATAGATTCAAAAAATCCTTTTGCAAAAGAAAATATCAATCCATATTAGCACCCTAAGAATAAAAGTGAAATTCTTAACCTGAAGTGAGCATCTTCTTAAGAAACTTCAGTTAACCTCATACCTATTGGTGAAAGCTGAATGTTTTCCTCTTATTGGAAAAAAGCAAGAAGTTTGCTCTTACCATCTCTATTCAATATTATGCAGGAGGTCCCAGCTAGTCAAAGAGGAAAGAAAAAATATAAGCCCTATATATTGAAAAGAGAAAAATAAAATAGTCTGTATTTTCAGATCATAAAATTGTCTACATAGTAAATCCAAAGAGCTCTACAAAAAAGTTATTTGTCTAACAAACTTGCAGAGTACAAGGCTAATACACACCTACAACTGTATTCTTACAGAAAACATTGAAATAAAAGTACCAATTAAAATAGCAGTAAAGAAAACCTAAAAATATTGGGGAAAACGTACAAAATCTGTGCAAGATTTTAATGCTGAAAACTGCAAAGCACTAACGAAATAAATTACAAAAGACCTGAATAAATGGAAAGCTGAGCTGACTTGGAGGATTCAAGCTGGTTTAGATGTTAGCATTTTCTAAACTTATCTATGTATTAATTACAATCCAAATAAAATATTACAGGAGAATTTTGTTTGTAGAAATTGAGAATGTTATTCTAAATTTTATAGGCAAAGGCACAGAATCAAGAATTGCCTAAATAATTTTTAGAAAGAATAAACTTGGAGGACTACCTGATTTAAGACTTACCACAAAAAGAAAACCCAACAATAATCAAGATAATGTATCACTGGTGAAAGTTTAGACTCATTGACCATGAAAACGGAATAACTATCCCAGAAAATATACGTACATACATCCACATATGTATTCATTACTACATAGACAAATATTCATTTGAAATTGATAAAGCCACGGAAGCCATTTAATGAAACAAAGGTCATCTTTCCAACTAGTAATATTTTAACAATGGGCTCCAAATATGTTTATCTTACCTCACACCATTTAGAAAAAAAAACTTAAAATGGGTCATAGACCAAAACACAAAAGTCAAAACTGTAAAATTTCTGGAATTACACATAACAATATGTGTACTTTTGAATTGGAAAACTATTAGGATGTCAAAATCATGATTCATAAAAAAATAAAGTGAACTTTATTGAAATGGAAATCGGCTGGGAAGATACTTTAGCAAATGAAAAGGAATGCTACAGACTAGGAAGAAATATTTGCAAAGCACATATGTGATAAAAGCCTTATATGCTGGAAATATTAAAAAACAAACTCAGCAAAAAGCAAATAACCTATTACAAAGTATAAAAAATGTGAATAGACACTTCATCATAACAAGATGTTTAGAAGGCAAATATGAACACGAAGAGATGCTTAACATCACTAGTCATTAGGAAAATGCAAATTAAAAACCACATTCAGATACAAATTGGTGAATACTTGCAAAACATCATACTAGAAGGATCAACTGTAACTCTTGCACACAGTGATGGACATGCAAACAGATATAGCTATTATGAAAAACAATTTGGGAGTTTTAATAAAGTTAAATATACTGGTACCAAACAACCCAGAAATCTCACTTCTAAATATTTACCTCAAGACAAATGAAAAGTTATACTCACAGAATCACCTGTATGTGAATGTCGTAATGACTTTATGATTTTTAAATGAACTATTTCAAATATTCTTCCACTGGTAAGTATATAAATGTGGTATCATGTAACGGGACAACACAGCAAAGGTGGCAGTCTAGGCATTAGAAATAGAACATCAAACCCAAATGGTACAAGCCAGTGGCCAGATAAGAACTTAGAGGCAACTCTTCTGTCTAGCAGATGTGGTTCCCGACTTCCCCACTACTTCCTTTAAATGGACCACTCAGATATCACCCACAGACTTATTCTCTTTTAAATATACACAGTAAGTTGCCTCTCTCTCTGCTTGACTAGTCAGTCCTGTCTTTTGTGACCTGAAGACAGAAAATTGTTCTCTCAGATTAGCCTTATTTTCTATTATGATGATGTATTGAATTTGCTCTTTCCATCTGAAGAACCGAAGGATGGCTGAGGCTGGATTTTCTCCAGGATGCCTGGGAGAAAACAAGTGCAGGCTTCCAGGACCAGAGTGGTGGTCAGATGTTAATGAAATGGACAGACAAAAAAGGGATCCCATGAAAGACAGACTGTAAACATTCTTGCCCGGCTGCCCTTCATTTTATGTTAGGGCAGGGTTGCTAGCTGCTCTGGTATGCGGTTCCCAATTTAACTGGGGGATCTTGAGGCTTATTATATATACAATGGAATATCATGCAACAGTAGAAAGGAATGAATTACTGATATACACTCAATACCATGGATGAATCTAAAGTGTATTATGCCAAATGAAAGAAGCCAGAACCAAAAGCTTTCATATTATACCATTTCATTCATATGCCATTCTGAAAAGGCAAATACTAGGTTCAGAAAACAGATGACTTGTTTTTAGGTTCTGTGAGTAGAAAAACACCACATAAAAGGCATGAAGAAATTATTTGGGGTGAGAAAACTGTTACATATTTTGATATAGTGATGATTATTTCATGAATATTTGTTTTTTTCAAAACATAGAATTATATATATTTTAATAATAAATTCTTATTAAAATATATACAATTTATAGTAACATCCAAATACATGGAATTCTGATAAGTTTAAAATAACATGTAAAAGACAAACACACTTAAAGTTAGATCATATTGCTGAGAAGAGTTAAAGATGACCTATATATAGTAAAAAGAGATATACCTTCATGTTAATGGATTTTATATTCAATATTATTAAAATGTTGATTCTTTTCAAATTGCTCTGTGGATTTAATTTACAATGGCAATCAAAACTATTGTAATTAAAAAATTCAAAAAAGTATATTCTAAGTTCATTCTAAAGTTTATATAGAAATGCAAAACCACCATGAAAATTTCAAAATTAGGAAACTTATACTACTTGAATATATAGTAACTACAATAGTGCAACTTTAGCATAAAAGTAGTTGTACAGATAAATGATATTAAATGGAGTTTGAAAATATCCACATTTATTCAGTGAAGTTTTTGACGAATATGCTAATGTAAACTCAATGATAAAGTATTGTCTTATTAGCAAACAGTGTTTAAAACAATATTTATCTAGAAAAAAGTATTCACAACCTTTGCTTCATAATATTAACAAAAATTAAGCCAAGATAGAAACAAATCTTAGTGTAAATTATGTAACTACAAAATTGCTTAAAGAAAATGTAGGGAAAAAGTGTGAGTGTCCTTGAGGTAAGCAACAATGTCTTAGATAAGATAAAAGGAGTACAAACTAATGAGAAAATATTGGTAAATTAAACTTTATCAAAATCTGCTGTTCTTCAAAATACAACTTTATGAAACTAAAAGGCATTCTATAAACTAGAGAGAAAATATTTTCAATCCATTTATCTAACAGTGAATTTTATTCAAAATATTTAAAGAACTCCTACTACTAAAGTAAGATGAGAAAACTGAATTAAAATTTAGAAAAAGCACAAAATAAGAAATACAAAAGACCAGTTAACACATGTAAAAATGCTAACCATCATTACTCACTAAATAAATCCACATTAAACCCACAATTAGATACACCATACTTCCACTGAAATGGCTAAAATTGAAAAAGATTGACAATACCAATTGTTGGGAAGGATGCTGAACAACTGAAGAAATTATCATTTGTAGCTGGTGGGAATAAAAATAATTCATATACTAACCCACAATCCAGTAGTTCTATTCCCAAATATGTAAGAGAAATAAAAACAGATGCCAAACACCAAACACCAAACATCAAACACTGCATGTTCTCACTCCTAGGCAGGTGTTGAACAATGAGAATACATGGGCACAGGGAGGGGAACATTACACACTGGGGTCTGTTGGAGGGTGGAGGCTAGGGGAGGGACAGCAGGGTGTGGGGAGGGATAACACTGGGAGAAATGACGGGGGTGGGAGGGGAAGGAGACAGCAAACCACCATGGTTTGTGTGTACCTATGCAACAATCCTGCAAGATCTTCACGTGTACCCCAGAACTTAAAACACAAAAAAACAACAAAAAACAGATGCTCACAAAACCAATTGAATCCAAATACTTATAGAAGTTTTATCCGTTATAGATATAAACTAGAAAAAAGCCTAATGTCTACCAAGGGGTGAATGAATAAATTATAATATGCCATGTAATAATATTACTAAATTAAAAAAAATGAATACATGTGGCAACATGAATTTTACTCCAAAAGTGATTCTGAGAAGGACAATATAAAAGATTACATACAGCATAATTTCATGCATAAAATTCTAGAATAGGTAAAACTAGTTTATAGTGGTGGAAAGAAGGCAATTGGTCATCTTAGGCCAGGATATAGTAGATAGGCTGCAGGGATTATAAGAAAAGTGTGGGAGGGTGATAGGACTATTCTGTATATTGCTTTTGGTGGTGGCTATATTGTCTCAGTACTTAGAATCGATGAGTTTTCATTTCTATAAATTATATCTCAAAATTTTTCAAATTTTCAAGTTATTTCATCAGGATGATTTGTATATTTTACCTCTTTACGATTACCATAGGTGCGCCTACTGCTGTTTCATCGCTGCCCTCTTTCATCTATTCTGAACACCTTAAGTAAAGTGATATTTTTGAAATGCAAATTGAACATTGTCCCCTCCATACTTACAGCACTTCAAAGGCTTCCCATTGCATTTAGGATTAACCATTAAATCCCTTACCTGGTCAATAGGACCTGTGTGTTCAGAGCAGACCTACCTCTTGAGCTTCACATTGGCATCTCTTTATCTTAGTTGTTGGGTACTTCCCATTGCTTACATATGCCTTGCTCTCCCTCCTCAGGAGGGCTTTTTGTTTGTCTGCCTGGAATTCTCTTGATCACCTCCATCACCCTGCCTTTGTTTGCTTACCTCTTATTGTCAGCTTACTATGTCACATCAATTACACTTCTAGAAAGTCTTCCATGTCCCCTTGGATTGGGTCGACTATCTGGATTTCACACTTTCACAGAACCATGCAATAAAAGCACAAATCCTACTAACTCAGTGTGTTGACATTAAAAAAGAAACATGACATTCTACTAGGCTTTGAACCACTGAACTGGATAGTCTTCCCAAAGTCCTTTTAGTTCTAAAATGCTATGATTGCATACACTGAATTACTGATACTTGAGTTTGGTGAGGCATCTATGAGGCAAGAAACAAAATTTCAAAAGAATTACTGTGACGCCTTAACATATCTCCACTAATGCAAGTATCATATGCAATACTTATTTGTTTCTTCTTGTCATCATTCCTATATTTCAGAGCAATAATGTTATCAGGAGTCTGTGAAGTGTTTGTGATAGTGACATTGTATCAAAGGGAACCGGCACAATTGAATTAAGGTTAAAAATTCCCTTTTTCTTAGGTTATTTTCTTGAAGTAATTAAGTAGCCTTGGTTTGGAGCTCACTATTATATGTACTCCAAAAATATTTGCTGTCCCGAAATATTAAAGATGTTAATGCACTAATTATATCTTTCATTTCCCCTATTTATAAAAATAGGGAAAACCTAAACCATCAGCAGTATATTACCTATATTGTTACTTATATTATTACTAAAACAATGTCTACTATTAATAAAAAAATGTTAATTACCTGACACAAGGTCAGTCAATAAACAGTGATTATGAAAGAATACAGCAATAGAGAAAAAAGGTATACTTTTTGTTTATGGAAGCCTAAATGCCAGTTGGAAGAATTGATACAAGCCAGTTTCTTAGGTATTGAGGCACAATTGAATTAAAACACTGCTGTCTCCATCTGCTGTCTAATTACTAGGTGCCAGGCACTTTAATCAGTGTGCTTCAGGCTGACCTGCCTGCCCTGGCACAGGACTATTTAAAATGGAGACACCTGCCAGGTGCGGTGGCTCACATGGGTAATCCCAGCACTTTGGGAGGCCAAGGTGGGTGCATAACCTGAAGTCAGGAGTCCAAGACCAGCCTGACCAACATGGTGAAACCCCTGTCTCTACTGAAAATACAAAATTAGCCAGGCATGGTGGTGTGCACCTGTAATCTCAGCTACTCGGGAGACTGAGGCAGGAGAATTACTTGAACTCAGGAGGTGGAGGTTGGAGTGAGCCAAGATCTCGCCATTGCACTCCAGCCTGGGCATCCAAAGCCAAACACTCCATCAGACACCTACCTTTGTAGTAGTCAGAGTTTGTCATAGCTGGGGGATTGCAGAAGAGGCCTAGGCAAAACTTAATGGTTACTACTCTGGGGCTAGAACTCAGCCAGGTTAATACTATGTTGATTACATTTTAAGTGATTAAAGGAATTCCGTTTGTATTTCTATTTCTCATTTCACAAATAGACTTACAACCATTCTACATTTGCGATATAACTGTATCTCAAATCATTTTCATTTTAGGATGAAAAGTCCAGAATTATTTATATTTTCTTCTGGGTCAGTGAAATTTTGAAAGTCCATTACAAAATGTAACAGTTTGGAAGGATTAGTTAATGTAAAAATGTTTTTTATTTAGTCCCATTAATGAATGTTCTTTTGGTTACAACTCATACTGGTTCAGTTTTGAATGATGCCTTTTTATTCAGCTCTCAATCTACACACTATCAGTAATAAATGGAGAAAATCAGATTTTCTTCTCCAAATAAAAGAGAAGAAAATTCTCGAATAAATTCATATTTATTCAACATTACTCTGAAAAATAAATTAAGGTAAGGATTGAAGTAAAAATGTCAACTAGAGACTGCTTTATTCACAGGAAGATTAGAGGATGGTAGATGGGGAGGGAAGGAGAAAGAGAGAAAAACAAAGAGGCAGAAACAGAGAATATACTTTTATTTCATTAGTGGGAAGGATAAACTCCATCTTTTAGTGGCACAGCATCTATTTAATTTTTTACAGTGCATACACTCTGTATTGATTAGTGAATTATCAGCCCCCACTTTTAGATCCACCTGAAATTCTTGCATTTTATTAATATATTATAGTCCTTTGTCATCTGTCAATTCCTGTAACTCCATTTCTCAAGAGAAATTGGCAAATAATCCCTATAGGTATATTCTAAGATCATCTTACCCAGGCAGAACAAATACCCTAACAAGTGGTTTTAGCTTCCCTACTAACTTTGTATTTTGTGTACAGATGCCTAATGTAAAATAAAAATGCTAGATTTGGCTGCAATTTTGGAACTTTAAAAGCAGACCTAAGCATTTCATTTCTCCAGATAAGATGGACAGTGATAATTACTATAATCAATACATCAAAATGATTGCTAAGCATTAAAAAAAGTCACTGATCTGGAAGAGTTAGAGAAAATAACTTTCCAAAATGTGTGAACTGATCCAGGAGAATAAAGTACACACAATCAAGAAATAATTCAAACTTACGTCATTATTACCTAGTCAAACTGGACTTCTGATAGCAGGTTTAAACATCAACAATTCATGTATTTTTCCCCAAACCACTTCGATTTATACATTTCTAACACAGAAATAAATTGAAAGTGTAGCAAACGATATACTCACAGTCTCGATTTAACAATTGCTAAGAGCCTCTCGCTCTATCTCTCTGTGTGTGTCTTTCTCTTTTTCTCTTTTTACATTACACACAAACACACATTTTTGAAAACAAATATAATTATCATGATGCTTCATGCCTAATAACTCCTGATTTTTAATAAGAAATTTTTTTTACATAATCACAAAAATGGTACTATCATTAAGAAAACTCCCAAGCACTTGTTGATCTCTAGTTGATATCATTTAATCACTAGTTGATATCTAGATTTTTGCCCATTGTCCAACAAATGTTTTCCATGATCTGCTTTCTTATTTTCATTGTTTTAACCCAGGAAATAAAAAAAAAGGCACACTTTATGTTTTGAACCTTTTGTCCCTATCATTTCCTTATACTAGCTTTCCATCACCCCTCCCGATAAAAAATGCACATATTTTCTATTTTTATTTTCTGTCTTTTCATACATAAAAATCACATTTATTGTTATGAAGCTTTTTTATTTTTACTTTACAATGTGTCCTGAGATTATCTCCATATACTTCATGGAAATTTTCCTTATTGTTTGAAGGTTGTGTGGTATTGCCTTGTGAGGATTATCATAGTTTATTTAATGGGCAGTTTAGTCTTGCTAATGAAACCTTGCCTTTTGGAGTGGTGCTGAACTAGATAACTTCTGCTTACATTATTTCCTACTTGGATAGGTGTATATTAAGGTGACAACATAGGTTGAAGTCCTTGGAAAATATGAGATAAAGACTCACATGCAAAAAGTTTACTAATGATTTTTCTCAGTATCAACATTCACGAGGAAAAAGAAAGAGCAGGATTGAGCAAAGAGACAAGTCAGGCTCTGATGCAGTGTTAAAGGAAGGCAGCAGCCAATGCTATAAGGAGCTCTGGAGCTAGGATGGCCCTTCAGAGTTGTCACAAGTTAAGGTGAGGGCTTCAGGCCTTCACAACACTGTAGCAATCAGTAATTGCATATAAGATGTACTGCAAAGGAAGACTTTGAGGCTAGTCAACCTTCACCTGAAAACCAAAACTTTTTAGCAGCAATCTAGTCAGCAGTTGGGTGACTATATCATCCTAAAAGAGAGATTGATACAGCACAGCACAGAGTCTATAATCGTTTACCCCTTACGTCAGTTTAATATATTTAGATCATATAAAAAATTCTGGTGGGCTTCTTTTGCTGGGGAAAAAAAAAAAATACAAGCAAGTGGTAGATTGGTAGGATGAACTTCAGCCCCCACTGCCATAACTGGTGTTACAGCCACAGCTAATTACTGCCTTCATCTATTACTATCCACTCTAGAAACCCCTCACCTTTACTTATGCCCTCTATTGATCCTGGTGGCTCACCTTGTGGAGTGGACAAGATCCTCATTCCTGAGTAGTCTGTACCCCTGGTTCCCATGTTATTTTGAAGCATCAGCCATTAAACTTATACTTGTATCATCAACACTGGGCAAGGGAGAGCTAAGACATATCCAAGTCGATAACTTGAATTTCAAACATATTGGCCCCCTCTCCAACATGTGACAACAGCTCTTCCTCCTTGTAAATATCCAGATGAATTGCACCTACCAGGATTGTGAATTGTATTCCTCCCAGGTGATCCCTTGGCAGAAGGAGCCCATGGTGCTTTAGTAAGGCTTAGACTGAAGTTCAATGGATATCTTGGCGGTTTCCTGGTGGAAGCATTTCCCTTTTGAAAATCATATCTTCTTAACCCAAAAGAACACAAAGTTGAGGGATATGGAACAGACATAAATCAAGTAGATCACTGAAAATAATGGAAAGCACAAACCTTCTTGGCTCTACCTATTGCTTCCCAGACCTATGTATTTTACCCATTGGAGATACGATGTCATCTGGTGGATGTTGATGTAAGGTGAGTGTTGTGTCCTAGAAGATGGTGCCCTATCCCTACAGGTTATTGTATGCAAGTTGGTGCCTCAGCTGCTTCTTCAACAGGTTGATCTATTGCTCTATTAGGCCAGCAGTTTCTGTGTGATGTGATATGCAAAAGCACAAGTGGATTCCATAAGCATATCTATAATTTCACACCATCCTTGCTATGAAGTGGGTCCCTTGGTTCTCTGTGACATTACACTGGAGCTTGTGTTGATACATAAAACATTCCATATGCCTTAGATAGTGGCTCTGGCTGAGACTTTGAAGGCAGGAAAGGAAAACATGTGGGCTGATTCCAGTCTTGCCAAAATGTGGTATGACTGACTCCTAAACCCATGCTCTTAGCCTCTATACCATTCTGTCTTTATTTTTTCACAGTTCAAATATAAGCAGAAGATCTAAGAATATACTAAAACAAATGAGATAGAGTTGAGACCATGAGTAATATACAGCAAAATGAAGATCTTGCTCCAATTCTAAATAAAAAGGGGGAAGTAGGAAGACATCAGCTCTCAACTCATTCCTACACACTCCTATGACTAAGCACACGTAAGGTTCGTTGAGTGTTCACTATGTGACAGTCACTATTCTAAGTACTGGACTTTGGTTAACTCTTTTCACTTGTTCACAGCATGTCATGACTATCCAGTTTGGTTACTGAAGACACTGAAGCACAGAGAAATTAAGTCACTTACCCAATGTTTTATTTATTATAGCTACATACAGGTGAATTTTGAGTCCTAACCAATATGGCTTGGCTTAAGAGCCTCTACACTTAAATGATATGCTACATTGGTTTTGTAAATAGGAGAAAAGGAAAATGAAGACCGAAGATAGCTTTTATAAGAAGTGGCCTAACCATTCAACACAACATCCTAACTATCCACCAACCAATCACACATACCTCCAGTACCAGCCTATAGCAGAGAAGAAAAAGGGAGGAGCCATTTCTAGCCATGTGGCAATATCATCAGACTTGCATTTGAGTCTTGTCCTGTCCATTTCTTTCTGAAAAAGCACAGGCATTCAGAAATTTGGGCTGCAGTTTTCAATGAAGTAAGATTAAATGGTTTCTCAGGCTGCTTGGTCATTTTCATAGTCAAGAAATAACTATCATTTTGGATTCTGTTGGACTACATGGAATTTGGGAGGGTGGGCTTATATGTCCCTACATAAATGGAACCTCAGCTTTCCACCTGAGAATGTTTTACCATCACAATTTATCTGGAAAAAAACATTCAGGTGAATCTTTACACCCTAAGCTCTACTGGCATTCATTTGAGTGAAATGTACAAACTTATTCTAGAAGCTAGAATGGTGACAGAGGGGCAGACAGCTTGGGTCACAAGAAGGGACAGTCTTCACTTCAAAGTAGCAATCAAAGTGCTATCCTGGGTGACAGGAAGGTGAACTCTAAAAGAGGCTCTGAAAAATTGGCAAATCTATTAGCATAGAGTTGGCTATCCTGACTACAAATCAATGACTAATTTTGCCATTCCCCTGACAATTGCTGAGCTGTTTCCTTAAGACAACTCTTTAATGAGAAAAAGACACTGCAGGTATGAGGTGCATCATTTCACACAAAGACAACAAATGTCGTATAACCTAGGTTACCTCTCTCCATCAATAAATTGAAGCAAACAAGCCATCCTTGCACAAATAGCCACCTCTTACTGCTTAAGATTACCCAAAGTTAGGTATTATCCTTCCAGCATTCTGCACCTCAAAGCTGACACAGCACATATGTCAATTAAATTCACGGACACATATATTAGCCATAAAAGGGAAAAAATAAAGCAATGCATATGTTAATACATTCAATCATTCTATTAGAGAAAGAAGGGATGATATTTCTCTAGACATCATATTATGCACTGGAAGCACAAAAGTGATTGAAGAAGATAAATTTCCTTCCCCTGAGGATGCTGATAATCTCACAGGAAATAGAAAGACACATCTGCAAACACAGTAGGATGTGGGAAGTATCTGATAAATGCAAACACAGCGTGTTCTCAGAGCACAGGAAGGGAATCCGAATCCCTCAGAGCAAACAGAGAAAGGTCCTTGGATTCGGGGCGACAAGTGAAACTTTGGAAGGTAAAGAGGTTTAGGCGAAGGGGCCGAAGGTCATATCAGGATGAGAAAGAAGCTTAAGAGAAGGCTTGAAGTTCTACAGAGAAGGGTTCTGTGTGAAGTGGGAGGTCAGGCTGGATAACAAGTCAGAGCTCTCAACTTTGACTTCATTTTTCAGTTTTTTGTTTTTTCTTTTTTGTTTTGGAAATGTGCTTAATGTTAAAACAAACAAATATATAAAAAGTATTTACAGAAATACAAGCATAGAAACATAGGCAAAGGAATTTGTTCTTAAATCAGTCATTCAACTGCCACTGTGTGTGTGTGTGTGTGTGTGTGTGTGTGCCCCTTTACTAATCATCCCTTCCCATCTCAGGACAAGTGTTCTTAGATGTAGGTCCAAGGGTATAATATTGACATTATTTATGATAAGTCTAAAGGTCTAACTTGTAGCACTGAGACTATAGTTAATGATGTTGTGTTGAATACTGGAAAGTTTCTAAGAGAGTATATTTTAGCTGTTCTTACCAAAAAAAAAAAAAAAAAAGTAACTATGGGAGATGATGAGTATGTTAATTTATTCAACTGTAGTAATCATTTCACTATATATGTATGTCAAAACATCATGTCCTACACCTTAAATATACACAATTTAAAAAAGAAAGAAATGTGTGAAAGAGATTTTTCATGAGAAAACAATAAATGAAGGGAAACAAAGAGAATATATTTAGCCAATATTTATGCAACAGTTGACTGTTACACACATTATAGAAGTACAAATGTGAAATAATGTATACTGGTTAAATGTCACAGCACCGTCATACTATTTAATAACACAGAGCTTTTAAAAGGAGTTCAATTTGTATATATTTCATAAAAGAGAATATATGATAAAGGATTGAGTGAATAAAATCATTTATAGAAATGTATTATAATAGGATATCATTTTTCCTAAAAATGTACAACAGTTGTATAGCTGTGTGTGTATGGGTATAAGTTGATTAAGAGGACATGAATAGAAATATGACAACTAATTGTTAATGATCGTTGCTATTGTTGTAGGGATGAAAAGGAAGTGATTCGAGGGATATCTTTAGAAATATTTATATGCTTCATTTATTTTTATAAAACTCTTTTTAAAAATGTTTAAGTATGAAAAATGTTGTCTTATGCAATTTAGACAGTATAACATATACTTGTGTGTTTATTTGTAAAATATACCTGTCTATAGACAAGTGATTCCTCTGTCATCTATCATCTATCTATACACGTATTTAATGTATTTATTGTTTAAAAATCTTTTGATTTTCAGTCCACTTTCACTGTATTTTTTTTTTTTTTGCCTGGGCCTGACTTGGCTTATTTTTTTCCCTAGGCTATGTACTGATTTTCATGACCATCATATCTCATTGATCTTCCAGCTGTTTGTTTGTTTTGAGACAGTGTCTCACTCTGTTGCCCAGGCTGGAGTGCAGTGGTATGATCTCTGTTCACTGCAACGTCCACCTCTCAAGTTCAAGTGATGCTCCTGCCTCAGCCTCCTCAATACCTGGGACTACAGGTGCATGCCAGCACACCTGGCTAATTTTTTTTTGTGTTTCTAGGAGAGATGTGGTTTCACCATATTGGCCAGGCAGGTCTTGAACTCCTGGCCTCATGTGATTCGCCCACCTTGGCCTCCCAAAGCGTGGGGATTACAGGTATGAGCCACTGCGCTCAGCCACCAGCTGCTTTTTATGTGACATCTAAGCACAAGGGTCAACACTTTTATAACAGCTGACCATCCAGTCAACCATGCCTTTGAATTCACCAGTACTGGCCCACTTCCACGGACTGGTCCAGCTAGTTCAATGCAGCAGGTAATAAATTCATCAAAATAGTTCTTCAGTTTCCTCCTGTTTTACAAGAATTTGAAACAAGAAAAAATATATATATTGTTGCTCAGTTAGAATTGGGTCATTGCTTGACCACAGTCAGGCCATGGGGCCAAGTGCTTTCCTTTCCCACACCTGAGTTACACAATGCAGGTAATAAGCAAAGGAGACAATGTATGTCAAGTTGCTTTACGAAAATGCAGTTATACACCAAGACATTTTATTATTTCCTGGGCCCTATTTTATTATTTATATGAATATACAGGGAACTCTTGAAGGGTAATGTTATGACTAATACCCCTGGGAGACACCCCCTGCCATTTATTCAACAAACGTTCATTAAGCATCAATTGTGTTCCAGGCACTGATTTTGATGCTGAGAAAATAATGGTGTTAAACCATTAAAGAAATCCCTACCCTAATAAAGGTTACCACATAGCGTAAAGACACACACCAAAACAAAATAAATAATCAAAGTATGTAGCATTGTCTTTAATTAATTCTAAAATTCTTATTGCACAAGCAATCACAGTTTGTGGTTTAATAGGTGCTTTCAGGGTTTTTTTTTTTCTTTTAATGTTACACATACAAATGTTGCACCTCATAATCATTGATGTCCTAGATTTGATGTTTTATAGAGTACTTTGAGGGTTAAAACAGAAAAGAAATCAAAGGAGATGTTAGACTTACAGGGTTTCATAAGTCTGTGGGGTCGAACTTCAAACAGAAGTCTGCATAAACCTGAGCCACAATTTTCTTAAATGCCAGTCTCTGCCACTTTCAGGAAATCTTGAGTCAGAGGGTCCCTGCCATGGCCTCCCTGGATGCCCCAGGGTCTTCTGAGTGGTCATTATTCATTAAAAAAGAACTAAAACAATTAATTTTTCCAAACACTTCAATTATTATTGTTATACTTTTTTGAAAGCAGACCTACAAGCAGCAAAGATACCAGACATATATTTTAATCACAATGATTTCTACCATGTATTAAGGTTAACTCTTTGTGGAATCGTTTGTCTTAAATGCATTATCTCTAATTCTTACTACCCTTCAAGGTAGATGTTATCATATCCATTTCACAGATGAGGAAATCCAAAATCTGCAGAAGACAGATGAGGACAAGTTCGACATGACACATTTGGGCCTCTGGAGCTATTTTCTCATTATTATACCATGATCATTATGAACCTTGACAGTTGTCCTGACATTGGGTAGCTTTCTACACCATCAAGGAAACAACAGTCTTACCTAGGGCCTTTAGTATGCTGGTCATTGTACAGGGTATTTCACAGAAAATTCAGCCAACTGTGCTTACCAAAGCAAGGAAAGAGCTCTTGCATTTTAGAAAGACTGGAAACAGGTTTTTGTGGATTTTGTGTGTATGTGTGTGTGTGTGTGTGTGTGTGTGTGTATGGTTTTTTCTTTTTGCTTTTTATAAAAGGGAAAGGTGGAGTTGTTCAATTCTTTAGTAGTTTATTAATTAAAAGTACTAATAAAAGAATAGGGAAATTAGTCAAAATTTCACAGTACAACAAAAGAACAGGGTTTTGGAGTGGATAAATGTAGATTCTAACTCCACCCCTTTACTTTTCATAAGGTACTCACCTCTCACAACCCATCTCATCTGTTAATAACAGAGAAGGCTGCCTGCCCTCTATGAGAACCCAATAAAAACACATATAAAGAAACCTAACCTGGTGTCTAAGAGGCAGCAAATACTATTAAGGCAATCCTAGTGAGAAAAGGTGGCACAATGTAAAAGCTGTAGCAGGCAGTATAATGCGCCCAAGATGTCCCCATCCTACTCTCCGGAATCTGAAAATGAGTGACATTACAAGGCAAAGGGCAATTAAAGTTGCAGATGGAGTTAAGGTTCTCATAAGCTGAGTAAAACAGGCAAATTATCCTGGGTTATATACCTGGATCAGTGTAATCACAAGGATCTTTAAAAGAGGAAGAAGGAATAAAATGTAAAAACCAGAGAGATGGAAATAGAAGAGGGACTCAACCTGATGTTACTGGCTTTGAAGATGGAGGAAGAAGGCAGGAGCCTAGAAAAGTGAGCAGCCTCTGGAAGCTGGAAAGAGAGAATTGATTCTCTTGTAGAGCCTTGAGAAGGAGCACAGCCCTGAGAAAGCCTTGACCATAGTCCTGGTGAGATCCATGCCACATTCTGACCCCCAGAGTTGTAAGAGAATACATTGTATTGCTTCAGTTACTAAGTCTGCAGTAACTAAATTTATTATAGCAGTAATAGGAAACCAAGACAAAAGCTAAGAGCCAGAAAAATCTGGGTTCCACCTCTTGCTCTTCCCCCGACTAGTTCTGTTGTTTTGGAGAAATTTTTAAGCACTCCATGTCTCGTTTGCCTCATCTGTGAAATGGAAATGATAATGCTAGCTACCTCGTAGTGTAGGGGAACAAAAGAATTAACATATGTTTTAATAATTTAATATAGTGTTTGGCTTATGGCAATTAAGTATTAGCTATAAGCACTTTCTTAGAGGGCAACAGTAATGGTCTCAGCGACTTGATTTCTCATCCTTTAAATGCTGTAAAGTCTTAACACATCTACATTTCTAAAGCCATTTATTGCATAAACTTGGAGATTGGTTAATAGAGTGCAGAATTTATACCCAGGGAGGAAAATTGAGGTCATGTTAGTAGGAAGAGTAGAGGCAAAGAAAAAGAGGGCCCTCAGCTATGATAATGAAAAATAAAAATAAAAAAAGAAAGAAAGAAAGGCAAGCATGTAGAGAACTGACAACAATGGCAGACCCATTGCCATTTTTAACCTAACATTTTATCACTCTTGCCTTTAAAGAATAACCGCTTGCTTTCAATCATGGGTATGGAGAATGCACATAATTATTTGGCATTTCAAAGAAATAAAATTTAAAAGAGCCGCTAAAGTTATCCATCCCTCTTTTCTAAACTTGAAACATCAAAAATAGATGTCCCTGGCATGATAACACACTGAAGTCATTTTGAAAGAAAATTAGAATTTCCATTCCTCATTTTCCTTTCTCCCCAGTAAGGTTCCAAGCAGATGGGAATATCAATTTAGTTACTTGACATTTAGAAGCATAAATGACTTAAGAGCTTTATGATCCCCTCTCATTGAAGCACATTTGATAACATCTGCCCAACATCTTACATTCATATCAGAGCCAAGTATGATTTAACAAGAAGAGAATGGCTAGAATCCAGCACCCCAGGGATCCATCCCTGGTTCTGATACTCACATAAGCAGCAGTAGGTACCTAATGATAAGTAAAGCTTATTTTAGGGTCAGTTTATTTATTTTTATTCTAGCTAAAATGCTATTATTAATATGAACTGAAAAGTTAGATAAATGGGATAGGTAATATTCTTTCAAGGAGAAAATAATACTGCTCATGGGAAAGTTTTCATTCAAACTTTGGGGGAAAGAAAATCTATCCTACTTCAGATTGTATTAGAGAAACTGCAAAGATATTGAATACTATGGCTAAGGATCTCATTCTTAAAGAATAAAAAGTTCACTTTTGTTATTTTTTCTGAAGACATGTTACTGTCTTTACCAGAAATTCTAATTCTTTTTACAATAAATCACAGTACTTCATTTATATTGTTACCTCTAATTACCAGACTGAAGCCTGGAACATAAAAATATATATATAGTCTAATCTTTCCATTTTATAGTGTCCTTTTAAAGGAAAGAAGAAGAATGTCATTCCTGAGACATTTATGAAGACTTATTGGGCAACCTCCAACAGATAAGAGCTGTAAAAAAATTAAGAACATTCATCAAAATCACTTGAACAAATAGGGAGCAGGCATCTGCAGACCTAGTATTCACATCACAGAGAAATACAAATCTCTCTTGAAGCTTGTATGTGGATATTGGCTAAGAAACAGCTTTCATTCCTTTAGAATTGTCCTCTTGGTGTTATGTGTGAGTCCATGCATGCTACGTCCTGAAAAACTATGCAAAGAGTTAGGACTTAATAAATATTTGCTGAACAGATTCATTCATTTATTTATTTACAGTACTTTCTATGCTATTGTCCTGGCTAGTAAGATTACAGAATTTTCTTGTATATATCATCATATTGGAATTTAGTTTATATATAAAACGAGATATGAAATTCTGAAATTCAAGGACCCTTAAAGGCCAACTGATCTAATATCCTAATTTCCCGATAGGTAGAATGAGAATAATATTTCAGGGTCCTCAACAATCCTCTAGTCATCTAGTCAAAAGCTTGACAGAACATTTCATGGGACATGGTAATTCATTTTATGCCGTAGACCCAAATTAAATATCAATAATGTCATTCAGAAAATAGTTTTGGCCGGGCACGGTGGCTCACACCTGTAATCTCAGCACTTTGGGAGGCTGAGGTGAGTAGATCACCTGAGGTTGGGAGCTTCAGAACAGCCTGACCAACATGGAGAAACCCCATCTCTACTAAAAATACAAAATTAGCTGGGCATGGTGGCACGCACCTGTAATCCCAGCTATTCGGGAGGCTGAGGCAGAAGAATTGCTTGAACTAGGGAGGCGGAGGTTGCGGTGAGCCGAGATCATGCCATCACACTCCAGCCTGGGCAACAAGAGTGAAACTCTATCTCAAAA